>NC_088876.1:23830062-24430062 GCF_032884065.1 Artemia franciscana | reverse complement strand
CAAGGTCCATGTATCATATTTTTTACCATAATACCATATAAGCCCTTATCGACATTTTCATCAGGTATTTCAGCGGAAATCACATCATCAATTTCATTAGAAGTAATTTTATCATGTAGCCAGATTAGTATATGTGCGTTTGGCAATCCTCGTTTTTCCACTTTTTTCCACGTTTTTCCATTTTATATGTTGCATGTTCAAGAGTCGGTAAACCTGACAATCTATTTATATGCACAGACAATTGGACAGCAAAGAATGTTGTATATTCGCAAGTTTTACGTAGTTAAAAACATATATATATATATATATATATATATATATATATATATATATATATATATATATATATATATATATATATATATATATATATATATATATATATATATATATATATATATATCTATATATATAAAAATAAGTTGTCTGTCTGTCTGTCTGTGGATCAGGTGACGTCATGTTTCTGTGTTGACTGACGTCATGTTTTCGACTGACGAAATTACAGACCGGGACATCGGGACACAAATGACGACCGGGACACCGGCACATCTATCTATCTATCTATATATATAAAAATAAGTTGTCTGTCTGTCTGTGGATGGATCAGGTGACGTCATGTTTGTTCGCATATGACGTCTGAATTATTTCACACTAATACAAAAGAAGAAAAAAACTAAAAAAGGTAAAAACTACAAAAAAAAACTAAAAAGAAAAAAAACTAAAAAAGCTAAAAAACTAAAAAAAAAACTGAAAAAAGGTAAAAATCTAATAACTAAAAAAAAACTGAAAAAAATAAAAAAAGGCAAAAACTACAAAAAAAATAAAAACTAATAAAAAAACTAAAAAAGCTAAATAACTAAAAAAACTAAAAAAAACTAAAAAAAGGTAAAAAACTAAAAAATGACGACCGGGACACAGGGAATATAAATGACGACCGGGACACAGGGACATAACTACAAAGGGGACGCCGGGGTGCACAGGGGGATATATAAATGACGATGGCGACTCAGGGAATGGTCAATTAGCAATCACCATCAACAAAGCTCAAGGGCAATCATTAGAATCATGAGGTATAGATCTGAATACGGATTGTTTTCCCATGGACCATTATATGTTGCATGTTCAAGAGTCGGTAAACCTGACAATCTATTTATATGCACTGACAATGGGACAGCAAAGAATGTTGTATATTCGCAAGTTTTACGTAGTTAAACACTGTAGTTAAAGTTTTACGTAGTTAAATATATATATATATATATATATATATATATATATATATATATATATATATATATATATATATATATATATATATATATATATATATATATATATATATATATATATATATATATATATATATATATATATATATATCTATATTCACAGGTGGGACATAGGGACACAACTACAATGGCGCGTAACTAATATGGCGCGTAACGACTTACGCGCGCGGGGGGGCTTGGGGGGGGGGGCGCGAAGCGCCCCCACCAACTAGGTGTTGGGGTGGCGCGAAGCGCCACCCCAACAGCTAGTATATATATAAAAATAAGTTGTCTGTCTGTCTGTCTCTGGATCAGGTGACTTCATGTTTCTGTGTCGGCTGACGTCATGTTTTCGACTGACGAAATTACGAAATTAAATTGGGACACAAATGACGACCAGGACACCGGCACATAGGGAATATAAATGAAGACCGGGACACTCAAAGAGAAAGCGACTGGGACACAAGGAATGTTCAATTAGCAATCACCATCAACAAAACACCGTCAACAAACCATCACAAATGACGACCGGGACACAGGGAGTATAAATGACGACCAGGACATAAGTAAAAAAAACTAAAAAAAAGGTAAAAACTACAAAAAAACTAAAAAGAAAAAAACAAACTAAAAACTAATAAAAAAACTAAAAAAGCTAAAAAACTAAAAAAACTAAAAAATAAAAAAAAAATAAAAAAAGGAAACAAAAAGAAAAATAAAGGAGAAAAACAAAACTAAAAAAATAAAAATAAAAAAAAACTAAAAAGAAAAAAGAGAAAAAACTAAAAAAATATAAAAACCAAAAAAAAACTAAAAAGAAAAAAAGGGGAAAAATACAAAAATTTATTTCATCATTTACCATTTCAAAAACGAATGTATATACAGACTGGGACACCGGAATACAAATGACGACCGGGACACAGGGAATATAAATGACGACCGGGACACAGGGACACAACTACAACGGGGACGCCGGGGGGCACAGGAAGATATATAAATGATATCTATCTATATTCACAGGTGGGACATAGGGACACAACTACAATGGCGGGTAACTAATATGGCGCGTAACGACTTACGCGCGCGGGGGGGCTTGGGGGGGCGCGAAGCGCCCCCACCAACTAGGTGTTGTCTATATATATAAAAATAAGTTGTCTGTCTGTCTGTGTGTCAGGTGACGTCATGTTTCTGTGTCGACTGAAGTCATGTTTTCGACTGACGAAATTACGAAATTACATTGGGACACAAATGACGACCAGGACACCGGCACATAGGGAATATAAATGACGACCGGGACACTCAAAGAGAAAGCGACCGGGACACAAGGAATGTTCGATTAGCAATCACCATCAACAAAGCACCGGGACACAAATGACGACCGGGACACAGGGAGTATAAATGACGACCAGGACATAAGTAAAAAAAAGCTAAAAAAAACTAAAAAAAGGTAAAAACTACAAAAAAACAAACTAAAAAGAAAAAAAAACCTAAAAACTAATAAAAAAAATTAAAAAAACTAAAAAAGAAAAAAAATAAAAAAAGGAAAAAAATGAAAAATAAAGGAGAAAAACAAAACTAAAAAAAATAAAAATAAAAAAAAATAAAAAGAAAAAAGAAAAAAAACTAAAAAAAACTAAAAAAAAGTAAAAACCAAAAAAAAATAAAAAGAAAAAAAGGGGAAAAATACAAAAATTTATTTCATCATATACCATTTCAAAAACGAATGTATAGCCTATACAAACCGGGACACCAGGATACAAATGACGAACGAGACACAGGGAATATAAATGACGACCGGGACACAGGGACACAACTACAACAGGGACGCCGGGGGGCACAGGGGGATATATAAATGACGACGGGGACACAGGGAATGTTCGATTAGCAATCACCATCAACAAAGCTCAAAGGCAATCATTAGAATCATGAGGTATAACTAAAAAAACTAAAAAAAGCTAAAAAAATAAAACCTAAAAAAAAGACATATTCAAAAACGAATGTATATACAGACCGGGACACCGGGACACAAATGATGACCGGGACACCGGGGACACAGGGACACAAATACAACGGGGACGCCGGGGGGCACAGGGGGATATATAAATGACGACGGCGACACAGGGAATCGTCAATTAGCAATCACCATCAACAAAGCTCAAGAGCAATCATTAGAATCATGAGATATAGATCTGAATACGGATTGTTTTCCCATGGACCATTATATGTTGCATGTTCAAGAGTCGGTAAACCTGACAATCTATTTATATGCACAGGCAATTGGACAGCAAAGAATGTTGTATATTCGCAAGTTTTACGTAGTTAAAAACATATATATATATATATATATATATATATATATATATATATATATATATATATATATATATATATATATATATATACTAGCTGTTGTCATTTATATTCCCGGTCGTCATTTATATGACGACCGGTGTCCCGGTCGTCATTTATATTCCCTATGTGCCGGTGTCCTGGTCGTCATTTGTGTCCCAATGTAATTTCGTAATTTCGTCAGTCGAAAACATGACTTCAGTCGACACAGAAACATGACGTCACCTGACACACAGACAGACAGACAACTTATTTTTATACTAGCTGTTGGGGTGGCGCTTCGCTTCACCCCAACACCTAGTTGGTGGGGGCGCTTCGCGCCCCCCCAAGGCCCCCCGCGCGCATAAGTCGTTACGCGCCATATTAGTTACGCGCCATTGTGGTTGTCTCCCTATGTCCAACCTGTGTATATATATATATATATATATATATATATATATCCTTCTAAATATCAAATTTCATGGAGATCCAATCAACCGTTCGTAAGTTAAAAATACCTCATTTTTTCTAATTTTTCAGAATTAACCCCCCCCCCCCAACTACCCCAAAGAGAGCAGATCCGTTCTGGTTATGTCAATCATGTATCTAGGACTCGTGTTTTTTCCCACCAAGTTTCATCCCGATCCCTCCACTCTAAGTGTTTTCCAAGTTTTAGGTTTCCCCCTCCCAACTTCCCCCCCCCCAATGTCACCAGATCCGGTTGGGCTTAAAATAAGAGCTCTGAACCACGATATCCTTCTAAATATCAAATTTCATTGAGATCCGATCACCCGTTCGTAAGTTAAAAATACCTATTTTGTTTTAATTTTTCAGAAATACCCCCCCCCCCCCCAACTACCCCAAAGAGAGCAGATCCGTTCCGTTTATGTCAATCATCTATCTAGGACTTGCGTTTATTTTTCCCACCATGTTTCATCCCGATCCCTCCACTCTAAGTGTTTTCCAAGTTTTAGGTTTCCCCCTTTTAGGCATACGTGATTTACATAATTGGAACGGATCCGCTCAATTGGGGGGGGGGGTGTAATTCTGAAAAATAAGAAAAAATGACGTATTTTTAACTTACGAAGGAGTGATCGGATCTTCATTAAACTTCATTTTTAGAAGGACCTCGTAACTCAGATATCTTTTTGCTACTTTAGGCACTTTCAGGTAAGCTAGGACGATGAAATTTGGCAGGGGTATCAGGTACTGGAACAGGTTAAATTATAAATAGTTATTTTCTCGATTTGACCATCTTGGGGGGGGGAGTGGGGGCCCGGTTAATTCGGAAAAAATAGAAAAATGAAGTATTTTTAACTTACGAACGGGTGATGGGATCTTAACGAAATTTGATATTTGGAATGGTATTGTATCTCAAAGCTCTTGTTTCTGAAATAATTCGGTTAATTCGGAAAAAATAGAAAAAATGAAGTATATAAGGGAGTGGGAAATCAAACATGATTTATAAGCTTTCATATGTTTTTATGGCACTTGGCATTTACCTAGTGACATATAGTAATCGCAATTTCTGTCGGTTCCGGTTTTTCGAGTTCGGGCACTTCCAGATAAGCTAGGACGATTAAAGTTGGCAGGCCAGACCAGGACGAGACCAGATTAAATAGAAAGTTTCTTCCCCGATTTGACCATCTGGGGGGGGGGGATAGTCTTGGAAAACGCTTAGAATGGAGGGATCGAGATGAAACTTGATGTGAAGAATAAGAACAAGGTCTAGATACGTGATTGACATAACTGGATCGGATTCGCTCTCTTTGGGGGAGCTGGGGGGGATTTCTAGTGCTTTGACGAGTTCAGTGCTTCTGGACGTGCTAGGACAAAACAGAGTGATTTAAGCTACAAAATAACATACAGCTACCGTCATCAGTAGTAATTCTACTGATGACGATCGCTGTATATGTGACAGAAATATCTGGACTTTTTTTTTTTTTACTGTAGATGAATGGATTTATCCCCACTTAAAAATTTATTTGTTCGTCATAGAACGGCAGTGTGGTGTAAGACAAGAACACCTAATTTAAGGTATTACGTCAAAAATAGTCCAAGAACCTTTTGAATGTAAGACTAAGAAACTTTTCACATAATCTCTGTTAAAATTACGAATATTGGAAAAGAAAAAAAAGAAATTTTAATAATTAGCTTGTTTGTGACCCGTTTGTGACCATGCTTCTACTTGTGACCCATACACAAATACATACCAGAAAATATCTCCATTAATTTTACCTTTATCCTGTTTTTCAGGGAAGTTTTCCAAATACATTTAGATTCAAAAAGCTGATTTTATCTTCATCTCTATCTTTTATCTCCAATCGATTAACGTCCTTTTTCTTTTCTAGGTTGAAAAATAAGAAAGCTGAGCAGTAAATTTCGAAACTATCTGTGAGGTCTGTATACTGTTGCCGTCTTTTTGTGTGATAGCATTTATTTTCACAGAAAAAGGCGTTGCAGCAGACGTGGCCCATATAATTATAAAGTTTAAGTAAAAACCAAGGGTTCTCAACCTTAAGTAAACTTAGTATCTCCCCTTTTCATGTTTTAAAAGAAATGGAACCCTTAACATTTTCAAATCTATTATATTTTTTGCTCATCCCTTCCTAAGCGAGTTTACTGCTCATCTAAGCTCTTCTACTCCTTGTGTGGCCTCTCCTCCTCAGCCAAGGAGCCGCTTCCTGAGTCAAGAAACAAAAACAAAAGAATTACAGACACTTTATTTTCGTCATCTTAATAAAAATTGCTAGCTTGTTTAAGTGAAACTTTCTTATTTTGTTTTCTTATAGATTATCGTGTACTTGCTACTTGCCGATCCTAAAGAAAGGAATTATTTAAGGAACCCTGATAAAATGATTGAGTCAATTGAAAAGGCGATCTTGCTCTAAACCATAGTTTTTTTTTATAGAAAAAGAAATACCACATCTTTGCGCTAAATTAAACAATCAATCAATCATTTTATTAATACTAATTGAAAAATGATAAAATAGACCAATATTTCCAATATAATTATTGAAGCAATCAATTGGTGAAGCGATTCTTTCAGTTTTAAGTTTGATAACTTAAAGGAGTAGCTTTTTGCTTCGAAAGTGAGTTCAAAGCCGGAAAATCGGTCACTTCTAATTGGAATATTTGTGGAAATCTAAGAATATTCTAAAACGTACTCTTGAATATTCCTAAAAAGAGACCATTAAAACAGGGCGCTGTTAAAAAATTGGCATCAAAAGAGTAAGATCATTTAATAGCTAAAAATAGTGTCAATCAAACATGTATTATAGCATTAGTTAGCTCTACAAAATAGTAAAAAAGATTCTTTGAAATTTATGTGAATTTGTTTTATTTATTTCTTTAAGCCTTTTTTTTATTAACATTTTAAAAATTAGTTTCGGAATGGATGATTTAATACAGAAGAGAACCCAATAAATTATATACAAGTGTTTTGGAGCAATAAGTATAAGAGTGTCCTTGGGAGGGGATATATTTTCATATGTAATATGTATGATTATTTGTTATAGGCAACAAAAAAGAATTTTTAACATTTTGGTACTTCGATGTTACATGGTCCATGACCCTCTCCTCCTGCAAGCATACATACCTGATTTAAAACAAATCGCCTTGAGACAACCGATTACACCACATAGACTAAATTAAAAGACTAGGTACACTTTAAGTTAGCAAGGTTATCAAAATAGAAATGCTTTTTTGCCCGTTTAGCCCATCTTAGCTGGCTGAGAACAAGGATTTTTCTTGTATTTTCTTTTGGTCGTTTCAGGTTATGAAGTTTTTAGGACAATAAATTTTTGTCTATGTACCCACATTGAGCCAAATAAATGAATAAGCGAAGCTAATTAGTTAAATCTTACAAAGCCTTTCGTCTGAAAAAATTCAAACATAACAAATTTATTGATCCCCAAAGATGACAACTAACGATTGTAAAATTAACAGGCAAGGCCGTATCCAAGGTGGAGGGGGTACGGTTTCTGTGCACTGTACTCGTTCACAAAAGATTTTTTTTACAAGGGGAAACCGTTTCTTTCCCTTGGAAAACTGAATTTCACCAGCTCCATCTAAACTTCAGTGATCTGACCACTTGTGTTATTTTGGACACATTAAATGATAGAAAGTGTAAAGGAGGTGGCATACTATCAGGAATGAAAGTGCCTGCTCAAAGTTGATAAGCCTACTTAGACATGCCGAGGTTTTTCCACGCTAATCGAGGCCTTCTTAGCGAAGATTTGATTTTGACATGAAATACAACTACTGGTAACAACTCACTGCAGTACCAAGCCGCTCGAGGCCAACCCAGGCACGAACGCTCTTCTCCCATCCCAATTTATTCAAATCTTCCCTCTACACCCTCCCAGGTATTCCAAATTTCCTTTAAATCTTTCCTTACGACATCATCCCATCCCAATCGGGTACGACCTGTTTTTCGTTTGGCGCTAGACGGTTGGCCGACAAGTATTTAAAACTTGTCGACTTGAAATAATTTCAAACAAGAGCTAAGAGCTCATATGGCACTTTTGACCAGGCAAGAAGAGCCATGAGCTCTAGCAAAATTCTAAGAATCAATAGATTAATTTAAAAGGAAAATCAGAGGCTTAATGCCGGTTGGGATTTAAAATAAGAGCTCTGAGTCACGATGTCCTTCTTAATATCAAAATTCATTAGATCCGATCACCCACTCGTAAGTTATAAATACCTAATTTTTCCAATCTTTCCTCTCCCTTAGCCCTCCAGATGGTCGAATCTAGGAAAACGACTTCATCAAGTCAATTTGTGCAGCTCCCTGACACGCCTAGCAATTTTCATCGTCCTAGCATGTCCAGAAGCACCAAACTCGCCAAAGCACTGAACCCCTCCCCTAAAGAAAGTGAATCTAGTACGGTTACGTCAATCACGTATCTACGACATTTGCTTATTCTACCCACCAAGCTTCATCCCAATTCCTCCACTCTAAGCGTTTTCCAAGATTTCCGATTTCCCCCTCCAACTCCCCCCCATGTCGACAGTTCTGGTCGGGATTTGAAATAAGAGCCCTGAGACATGAATTTCTTCTAAATATCAAATTTCATTAAGATCTGGTCACCCGTTCTTAAGTTAAAAATACCTCAATTTTCTAGATTTTCCAAATTACCCCCCCCCCCCCAACCCCCAAAGAGAACGGATCCGTTCCAGTTATGGCAATCGCGTATCTAGAACATGTGCTTATTCTTCCCATCAAGTTTCATCTCGATATCTCCACTCTAACTGTTTTCCAAGATTTCTG
The DNA here is from genome assembly GCF_032884065.1 of Artemia franciscana. Classification (NCBI taxonomy): domain Eukaryota; kingdom Metazoa; phylum Arthropoda; class Branchiopoda; order Anostraca; family Artemiidae; genus Artemia; species Artemia franciscana. The sequence continues at coordinate 24,421,200 of NC_088876.1, read as the reverse complement.
TTTCCCTCCTCCAACCCCCTATGTGCCCGGATCCAATTCGAGTCGAAAATGGAGCATCTGAAGCATAAAATCCTTCTATATATCAAGTTAAACAGTTCGTGGTAACGAACTGTAGTAAGGAGCAAACCGGCTCAATAGTAACCGAAACTCGAAAAAATGGAATTTTGATACCAATAGTTACATCAAAAGAATCGAATTTAAATGCTAATTTTAAATGTATAAGCTTCATTAAGAAATCATCAGGTTTTTTACTGTCGTAAAAAGTTGAGAGAAAGAGTCAAACTTTAGCGTAGAGAGCGGGACGTGTACTGAAAGTACTGAAAGTAATTTCAGTTACTTTCTATCAGAAACTTATTTTCCGATAGAAATCAGACTACTCCTCCGCTGAAAAATCCTTCCTCGCCAAGGATATATTCTATAAACAATTCAATCGTGGTGAAAATTTACCCTGGACAATTACCTTTAATATCTCCATACGTAAAATTAAGTAGGTTATGAGATTGCAAGACATAAGAAGCATTTCCTATAGGAATTCCTCCAAATTCTCGTGGTATAAAATTTTCCCTGAGAAATTTCCCCCTGGAAACTTCCTTCCCCATGAAAAATTATCCTTGTTGGGGGGGGGGGGGGGTTAAGTTTAATATTGGAGCATAATTCCCAATAACAAATACTATACATAAACAATAGGCGCTTTTGTAACTTAAAGACTTTTCCCCAGGGGCTATGGGGAAGGGGGTTGTTAATATCTCCAAAAATATTTTTATTTGCCCTTTCAGCCATCTAATTTTGCTTACCTGCTCATAAGAGAGGGAGAGAGTCAGTTCAAGGTAGATTCAATGAAACCTGTACATAAAGCTTGACCCACAAAACGGACAAAACAGAGTGATTTAAGCTACATGTTAACATATACAGCGATCATCATCAGTAGATTTATTCTACTGATTATCGATAACTGACTCATCAGTAGTAATTCTACTGATGAAGATCGCTGTATATGCGATAGATGTATCTGGACTTTTTTTTTACTCTAAAAAAATGGATTTATCCCCAATTGAAAATTTATTTGTTCGTCATAGAACGACAGTGTGATGTAAGACGAGAATACCCAATTTAAGGTGTTACGTCAAAAATAGTCCATGAACCTTTTGAATGTAATACTAAAAAACTTTTCATATAATCTCAGTTAAAATTACCACCATTTAAACAGAAAAAAAAAGAAATCTAAATAATTAGCCAACATTTTTGTTTGTGACCCGTTTTTGACCATACTTCTGTTTGTGACCCATATACAAATACCAGAAAATATCTCCATTTATTTTACATTTATCATCATTTTCAGGGAAGTTTTCCAAATATATTTAGATTCAAAAAGCTGATTTTATCTCCATCTCTATTTTCATCTCCAATCGATTAACGTCCTTCTTCTTTTCTAGGCTGAAAATAGGTTGAGCTGAGCAGTAAATTTCGAAACTAAATCTGTAAGGTCTGTATATCTGTTGCCGTCTTTTTGTGTGATAGCATTTATTTTCACAGAAAAAGGCGTTGCAGCAGACATGGCCCCTTATAATTCTAAAGTTTAAATAAAAACCAAGGTTTTCAACCATAAGTAAAGTTAATTTTCACTAAAACTGTTGTTTATTCTTTTTTATCTCCTCTTTTCATGATTTAAAAGAAATGAAACCCTTAACATTTTCAAATCTATTATATTATTTGCTCATCCCTTACTAAACGAATTTACTGCTCATCTAAGCTCTTCGATGAACGATTCAACGATGAAAGCGTTGTCAAATTCTTTGAGTAATTTTCTGATTTTCGAAGTGTAAAATCACCTTTAATCCCTAGTGATAAATAGATGAAACCCGAAAGTAAAATAAATTATAATAGATAGCCGAATGAAACTCGAAACGATTTAAAATTAGAAGGAGTATGGCTGACATCCACCATGTCTTCTTAAAACCAGGAGATAATTTGCGCTTTACTAAAAATAAAACAAAAAACAAAGAACCATGTATTGTCATTTAATATTCATATTCTGATATTTATCCGCACGTCAGATGAAGACTGAAGAGATGTCACACGCACGTCAGATGAAGACTGAACTCAAGTTTAAGCTGTGTAAAATTCGAGAACAAATTGATTTCTTCGTTACATAAAAAAAACAACCTATATATTAGCAGGAGATGAGGGAAGGGCTATGTCGTCCCCCCTGTCCCTTATTTTCAAATGTAAAATTATGTATTCATAATTTTATTATTATAATTTATTATTTTATTTAATAAAAAAATATTTAAAATTATATAATCCCGATTATATATATCCCATCTATTATGTCACTTGTTTTGTCTTATCGTACGCTAAGCTGAAAGAAACTAATGAAAAAACCGGTTTGTTCTCGCCTTTTACGAAGCGTAAACTTGATTGAGTGACGGATAATAAACAAATACCAAAATCTTTTCCTCGAAAGAAAAAAAACTAAACTGAAATAAAATTCTCAAATTTGGAAAACTGTTTTCCATGGGGGTGTATTTTCTGTGGGGAGGTATTATTTTACTTGGATATATTTTCATTGGGGGTATTTCCCAGGGGGAAGTAAATCCCAGCCGCCAGGGAGCAGGCAACCCTTACTCATAATACCTCATGTTTTCCGTATAATTTTTAAGTTCATAAAATTCCCCCCTTTCAAATATTTGACAACTCTTTGACAGAACTCAGCGTGTGCGCTTTGTCATAGCTATGAAGTTGTTTATGCACATAAAACTAATTCTAAAGTATGATTAAGAACCACGTGAAAAATTAAATCGGCATAAAAGATGCCGAATCAAGAATCGCAAATAAAACGTCGGACTGACGAACTTAGTTAACTTGAAAAGTGAAACAAACGCGGCTTTGGCGTACTTTTACAATTTAATCACTAAGCAGCAATTCATATTGAAGAAAAAGGGCGGGGTGGGAGCAGAAATTATCTTTCTAAATCATATTATGTAAGTTGAATGTTTGTACTTTCTTGTATTTTAGAGTCTAGTATTTCTTGCAAGTCAAAGATGTGCTCAGGTTCATTTTAATACTAAAATAAGTTACAAAATGTCAAGAGCCCGGCTGAGAAGACAAATTTATTGTCTTCTCAGACAATGAAAAGGGAAAATCATGCTGAAGTGAAACCGGTTGAGAAGGGAAAATCATTAGGTGGCTAATTTAATTGGTTCTAAATAGACAATAATGATGTTAGTATAGCCAAATGCTCTTTAGAAATTGATGCTAAAACTTAGTTCTATTGCTTGAAATGAAGGTAAAATTCTAGTTTATTGACTTCAGATTATCTTGGAAATTGGTTAGGTTAGGAAAATGAAACTTTCAGGAATGGGTCTAAAGTATATTCCAGAAGTATTTTGAAGTAGCCTACCTACCTCCACTCCTCCCTCTAGAGGTTCTTGACTTTTGATGACCTTTAAAAATATGTGTCATAAAGTGAAACCTTTTAAAATAGATCTTCTGCTTGAATGAAGGGTAACTTTATAGCAAACAGTATAACTGGCTTTCATATGAAGTGAGAATAGGCCTACCACCTGATGCTTTTTTTATGCTCTTTATGAATATTATAATTGCTTCAATCAGAAATCCAGATTTAAGCACATTTTAACCTAAACTAACCTTGTTATAGCCTACTCTTCTAATTGTATTTTTTCTTTCTCTACCAATGTTCTGAGGGGATTTCCTCAGGGAATAGTTTTGGGTCCTACACTATTTGACATATCCATCAATGGTGCTCCTTCCTTTATCAGCAGAAAATCAACTCTTTATGCAGAAAAACTGAGACTTTTGGACCAGCTTTGTCCTGTGAAGATCATACACTGCCAAAAAATAATCTTCAACTCCCTGGTCAATGGGCTGAGGCCTGGCTTCTTGAAATTCAATGTTGCCAAGTGGCATATCATTCACTTTGGCAAACTGAATCCTTGCTGCACTTACTTTTTCTTATGCCACCCACTCTCCTCTGTAAATAATGAGCAGGATCTTAGTGTCATTATTGACAGTGAACTAAAATTCAGCACTCATGCTAACAGGTCTTTTGCTGGGGCTAGTTCAACCATGGGACTGATTAAGCATACTATTTTCTCTCATTACCCTAAAGTCATCAGTTTTCTATATAAGGACTTGAGTGTCCTAAGCTTGAAGTTGGAATGTCTCTTGCTTCCCCATATTTAAAAAAAAAGACTTAAATGTTCTTGCAGATGTACAGAGACATTACACTAAAGGGATATCTTGCATGTGGGAGTTTTCCTACACTTTAAGACCATCAAAGGTGGATCTCCCTACACTTCTTGACAGGGAAAATACAGGGGATGCTATTTTAGCCTACAAGTTATTGAGAGCTATTATTCTCCCAGCATTATTCCCTACAATTGGTGACAACTCAAGAACTAGAGTTCATCACTGAAACTTGTCAACCTGTCTGCAATATTGAGAGTCTGTGCTCAATTATTTTCACCATTCATTGTCAACAGTTGGAACAAATTATCTGATGAAAAAGTTAATGCTGAACCTGTTGATGTTTTCAAACAAAGGCTAGAAGATGAGTGGTCCTCTGGAGATGTCTATTGATGTCTATCAATACTGCACACAACCAAGCAGGAATCCTGATTCATGCTGGAAAACAGTAAGTAGGTTAAGGCTGTAATTTATGCACTTGGTCTTTGCCTAGATAGGCTATTGTTAGATTTTTAGATATTGAATAATCTGCCAAGTAGATGATAAAGGAAGAGGAAGAAACCAAGTAGCCTAGTTAGAAGGCTAACCACCACTTTGATAATGTAAACTATTATCCTAGGCTCTATGCCATCTAGCCATAAAGTTGGCCAAAAACATGCCAAGGGGAATATGTTATCATGCCACTAAATTTATGCTACCCTGTTTCTTGGGCTTAATCTTGAAAGATTACATTGCCTTCATGGGTCATTAGCCTACCTATCTAAATTTATAGGCTACATGAATTTTTTAACTTAAGTTAAAGTTTCCAATCTCTTTGTCAATAACTCGTGTTTTTTTTTTAATTTCTAGCTATTATTTCCTTGAAATTCAAGCTGTGTTGACATTTTCCCTTGAAATTTAAGATACAGCCAATATTCACTAAATTTTACTTATTCTAGCCTACCTTTTAAATGAGGATGTGTTGGTTTTCATATGGATGGTGAAGTCCTCCTTTCACAAGAGTGCAGACAGGTTGGTATTATAGTCTCCTTTTGTTAGTTTGGTAAAATTCTAGTTTATTGACTTCTTGCTCTCTTGGAAAGGGGTTAGGTTAGGAAAATGAAACTTTCAGGGATGAGTCTACAGGCTAAAGTATGTTATGGGAAGGTACTTTGAAGTACCTATCTCCACTCCTTCTCCCTCTAGAGGGTCCTGACCTTTAAAAATATGTGTGTTATAAAAATGAAACCTTCCAAAATAGATCTTCTACTTGAAGGAAGTACAACAAAATTGTTTTCAGCTTCACAACTTTGCTCAATCCCAATTTATAAGGTTTTAAAAATATTCTAATACATTTCCTAAATTTTGAAGAAAAAAAAACATTGATATGGCTCAGAATTCGACTCAAATAACAGGAGTTGCATCTTCAGAACTAAAGGCAGAATAAAAGCAACTGGTAACTGAAAATTAAGGTAAAATTTTGTTTTGTCAAAATTTGAATAGGTATAGACCCGTCATGCAGGCAAATTTCAGGGCCCTCTAGAGGGAGAAGGAGTGGAGGTGGGTACTTTAAAATACCTTCCTGGGATATACTTTAGCCATTAGACCCATTCCTGAAAGTTTTGTTTTCCTAACCTAATTGCTTTCCAAGATAGCCAATTGTCAGTGAACTAGAATTTTACCTAAGTTATCTACTGATACCCATTTTTGTGCACATTTATTTGAAGTACCTACTATTACTTTGAAGTACCTACCTCCACTCCTTCTCCCTCTAGAGGGTCCTGACCTTTAAAAATATGTGTGTTATAAAAATGAAACCTTGCAAAATAGATCTTCTACTTGAAGGAAGTACAACAAAATTGTTTTCAGCTTCACAACTTTGCTCAATCCCAATTTATAAGGTTTTAAAAATATTCTAATACATTTCCTAAATTTTGAAGAAAAAAAAACATTGATATGGCTCAGAATTCTACTCAAATAACAGGAGTTGCATCTTCAGAACTAAAGGCAGAATAAAAGCAACTGGTAACTGAAAATTAAGGTAAAATTTTGTTTTGTCAAAATTTGAATAGGTATAGACCTGTCATGCAGGCAAATTTCAGGGCCCTCTAGAGGGAGAAGGAGTGGAGGTGGGTACTTTAAAATACCTTCCTGGGATATACTTTAGCCATTAGACCCATTCCTGAAAGTTTTGTTTTCCTAACCTAATTGCTTTCCAAGATAGCCAATAGTCAGTGAACTAGAATTTTACCTAAGTTATCTACTGATACCCATTTTTGTACACATTTATTTGGCAAAAATTTAGTGGTTTGTTAACACATGTTTGTTAAAGAAGGTATTTGCAGTTTCAACTAAACTTATATCTGTGATTGTTTGAAAATCTTATTTGACATTGTTAAAAATGTTGATAGGAATGGAAAGAAACATTAATCTGGGACCATCAAGGGAGAGGTAAGGGCTAGTTTGCATTGTCAGAAAAGTAACCATGATATATGTAAATAGCATGCAACATGATATCTTGTGGTATCACATTTATTTATATAGCATGTTTCCTTCAGAAAAGGTAAAAAGAAAAGCAAGAGAAGTTGCTTGTTCTTCAGGAAAGGAACTGCAATACTTGAAGAAAACATAAAATAAGGAATATAATACCAGTGATTTTATTTCATTTGTATGTTTGCTTCACAAGAAGCAAACTAGTAGATATTCATCAGTTCTATTTATCTTTTGACACTTTTGGGCTTCAAGGAAAGATGCCCAATAGCTGGACTGGTAATTCCACTTCAACAGTAAAGTCACAATTGTCTAAATTGTCTTAGTTAGTATGTGATTAGCTTGAATATTTGGTAAACTTTGAGTTTTTTTGTCATATCTAGATAGAAAGTCAACACACCATAGTCCTGGGTAAATATTAAAATCCCAGCAATACTTAGCAGTGGAGCTTAATTTATTCAGCTGTCAGTTAGACTATAAGATAAGCTTACTAGTTGCCAATTAGGATCTCAGGCATATGTACCCTAGAGCTTGAATCAACAAATTTACTAGCTATCAATATACTGACAACGAATATACACTGTCAGTATACACTGGGAAATTGGTTTAATATGTGTCTACCAAACCCTCCTTTATATATACACTTGAGCTTGAACTAACCAATTAGTCATTTAGCAATTGAGCTCTAGCAATGTGCACAAGGATATTAGCCATCTAGTTAGCTATTAAAATCTCAGATATAGTAGGCTAATTATTTCATACATGGTAAAACATCAAACAGTATATGAAGCTTGGGTCAATGTAGGCCACACAAAACCATTGTAAAACACCAAAAATTATGGTGTGCAATACACTAAATCACAGTGCATCCAAGATTTAATGCTAATTATAGTAAAAACACCTAAAAAAGAGCAGTTAGTAATAGCGATAATTCAAAACAAGGAAAGTAGAAAAATAGAATAGACCAAGTTGACATTAGACAATGAAAAAAAAAATGAAGGAGTAGACTCTGCTTATCTAAGAGGAGTAGGTTAAAAGCTATGAATATTGCTGAGATAGTTATAAGGGGACCAAGAGTGATGTCTGTTGGAATAAAATTTGAAATGAAATCAACTGGACTATTAGGGATTTTCTGGTGGCAATCAATAAATATTTAGGTATAATAAAATAACACTGAGGAGTGCTTGCATGGTAAGGGGAGAGTAACCAGAGACTGGATACTTGATGGTAGAAATTCATGGTATCCAGACTAAGCTAAATTTAGATTTTGTTTAGCAATTATATGCTCAACTGATGATAGGTCTGTATCTATGTAAAGGCTATTTGAAAGTGTATAGCTGAGGAAGCCAAAATCTTGGTTTGACTGCTCTATTCTGAGGAGACTGAAGACACTGCAAAAGAAATTTGTTGGTGTCTCTCAACACCAAGTAGCAATATGACAAATGTGGAAACATTGAAGTGTAATACAAGATAAGTATTATACCTGGTGAAAGATAAGAATGTATAGCTTATAGGAACAGTGCCTTTCCTAGAATGTGCTTACCCTGGCAATATACACTGAGATTTTTAGTTATACATCCAACATTAATAATAAGGCTCTATGTCACTTCTCCAACATGTAAAGGTTACTTTCTCCCTGCTCTGTCTAGTCTATTTTTGAAAACATTCAAAGAAGAAGCTTGCATTGCTTTGTCTAGTAGACTACTCAAATCATTCATCCTTGTTATTAACTGGTGCAATTCTCAATAATGGGTTTGAGCTATTCCTTAATAATTTTGGCAGTGTCCTCTTGCTCCTGAATATGTTGGAGTAGAAAAATATGCCCCAAATCTTGTCTTACCAAGTTCTTTTTTGAGTCTACATTAGTCTAAGACTGGCATTCTCAGGGCAGTGATTTGTGCCCCATAAAAAAGGAATTGTTCTTACTGGTACTTGGTTTGTTGCTTTTTATATATCTTCATAGAATCTCTTTAATAACTTGGGCCTCAGACAATGTCTGTATATTTGATTGTAGGATTTACTATACATTTGAGCGGTATCTCTGCATCTTTGTGTGTCAGTATTGGTTTGTAAAGTTTGGTGTCACCTGCCAAAAGTTCAATTGTATTCAACATTGATGACTGCCTTAAGACAAGGGAGCAAATAAAGGTTGGATGGATTTTAAGCAATAAGAAGCAATCAAGATTTATACCCAGAAATTTGATATCTGTGGACTGAGGTATGGTCTTATTTCTATATAATAAATCAATAGAAGAATTAGGCTTGAATATGTAGTATGGCTGTTCTAAATGCATTGCTATAGCTTTTTGACTGTTTAATCATACCCACCAATTCGTAATAATCTTAAAGAATATATCTAACAGGTGAAAACACTCCTACAGTTCTGAACCTATTAGTCAAGGTATACTCGCCATTCAGCTCAAATTGATGTTCAACAATACCCAATTTTACATGATATGAAGGACTGTAAGTGCAGCAAGCTAAGGTATTAATTTCCCAAAATTCTACCTGCAATCACCTTCTCTCTAGGTACTAAAAGATGGGGAGCTGGAAATTACGCTCATAGAAAATTGCATCAATGTGGCTTGCTTGTGTGAAGCTTGATCCATGTCTGACTTGTGCATGGTCAGTTCTGGATATGATGTGAATCTACTCTCAAGATTGAATAAAGAAAAGGCCATTATAAGTCATTATGGCAAAGTTGGTTTTCTTTGTACGTTTACACAATACCCAACCAAACCATCTCAATTATCCTCGACATAGTCTACTACCTGCAAGAAGCATCATTCTGAAAAGAACTTGCGCTCTACTCACAGCGTTTGGTTCACTACATGAGATCAGAATTTTTAACACTGAATCAACAAATTTGTTTTATGAATCAGGATATTTAGATGAGGCTAAAAAATGCGCAAAATATAATATGTCTTAAAATATTGGCATATAAAAAGGAATTTGCTGCTCGAGTGGTCAACAAGCCTTGGAAGCCCAACCTTTCTTGATTTTATCAAAAGGTCCAGAGGAATCCATATTTGTACTATGCAAGGAGAGAATTCTCCGCAGGATCTTTCTAAGGAACGCCTGGGACAAATCAATAATCTTTGTTTTATTACATAGGTTCTTCATGTTTTCTATCCACTTGTCCTAGGAAACTCTTTTGACACCCATCTCCCTCCAAGTTCTAGACCTACAAGCTGATTCTTCCGTCTTTTCTTCTACTGTGAGTAGCAATCCTAAAAGACATAGCCAGTATATTCTTTCAATGATATCTCTTTTTTAGGGTTGTCCTGGTTTGTGAGGACGTGTGCTTGGATCTAATCAACATTTCAAATAAACAGTTCAAAGGCAGGCGAAAAGGAAATCTTTATTTAACGTCACATCGCATAATTTTTCTCAATTCTGACAATGAAGATGCTTTAAAGTCGTTTAATATTCCATTTGTCAGTGTAGAAGGAGTAAGTACAATTTTTGGCTTTTAGTTATTCATTTTTTTCTGTTTACTTTTTCTTCGAAATTTATTTGTATTAATCAAAAGCTTTTGTTGGAAAAAACTAAAAAAATTTCTTTGTCTATGCACACTGATTTGGATATTGTTCAAAAGTGCCATATAGCAATTCCCATACTTAGTTCCTTGTAGATCTTAAAAATTTTGGATTTCAAAAATTGATATAATTTAAAAAAAATTCTATAGTGAATGAATACTTAACAAACAATAAATAACATCCTTTTTGGCCTTGCTACAAGTATATCACCATACATAACAGTATATATGAATCTGGGTTTTAATAATGTATAAGCCTTATATCTGATTATTGAATTGAAGCGTTATTTGTCAGCAGTAGACTACATTTTTGTGGTCAAAATGGACTTACCCTAACAAACCTGTTAAGTTCCTTATGTAGATTGAAATATAGTTCTTAAATTGTTTTAAAGAATTTTTAAGTTTAAATTTTTTAAAGATTCTTATGATGATTTAAGATTATGGAATCGAATTGAATTTATCTATAACCTGTTGTAAATGTAACAACCAACAGAGTATAAGTGAAAAAAAAAGAGAAAAAAGCAAAAGAAAAAGACAGACAAAGAATTTATTCTCTACATCACTGTTGGACACAAATCTGTAAAAGACTGAATTATAGAAACTTTTTAGGCAACATTTAAGGGGATATGGTAACAGAGAATTTCTTGGGTGAATGTTCATAATTACCAAAAGATGCATTTTTATCCTTGTATTTTTCTGGGGTGTACTTTAGATAGCCTTGTTTTTGTATTACTAACAGTTAAATCTTTATACAATAGGCTACTAACAAAGCAAAAACAAATATTGCCTCGTATTTATAATAAATCCTGACGCAAACTAGGGACCCCCCCCCCCCAAAAAAAAAACAACAACAACTGTTATTACACTTCCTCTGAAAAATCTCATTCCCCCCCCCCCACTAAACTATTAATAAATTATTCTCAAATTAATATGTGCCTAAGGAACTTGAGTGAATCCTATGCTTATGATCCATGCCTCACCACAATCCCCAAAACATACGAGCACTCACCCAATCACAAAATATATAAAAAAAAATCCCTTTTCACAACACACAAGAATAAAATCATTCAAAAATCAATCAATCAATATATATCTAGATTATTAGTTAAAATGAATGCTTAGCCTTAGTATTTAAAAACAAATACTTAATCTTGCTTGTGTATTTTATGCTTTGCCCAAATGGCTCTTCTTTTCCTTTGTCCCTTTTCTAATGGGATTTTTTCTAAAGCCTTAGGGTGACATAAATAGAGCAGGGCTAAGGGGATTGCATATTTTATTCACAATCTTTAATAGTTTTTCTTGAAAATTGATTGTTTTCGAGAATACAGTCTCTGAGAGTCATATGTCTTATGCTTCGGCCGTGTGTGTGTGTGTGTGTGTGTGTGTGTGTGTGTGTGTGTGTGTGTGTGTGTGTGTGTGTGTGTGTGTGTGTGTGTGTGTGTGTGTGTGTGTGTGTGTGTGTGTGTGTGTGTGTGTGTGTGTGTGTGTGTGTGTGTGTGTGTGTGTGTGTGTGTGTGTGTGTGTGTGTGTGTGTGTGTGTGTGTGTGTGTGTGTGTGTGTGTGTGTGTGTGTGTGTGTGTGTGTGTGTGTGTGTGTGTGTGTGTGTGTGTGTGTGTGTGTGTGTGTGTGTGTGTGTGTGTGTGTGTGTGTGTGTGTGTGTGTGTGTGTGTGTGTGTGTGTGTGTGTGTGTGTGTGTGTGTGTGTGTGTGTGTGTGTGTGTGTGTGTGTGTGTGTGTGTGTGTGTGTGTGTGTGTGTGTGTGTGTGTGTGTGTGTGTGTGTGTGTGTGTGTGTGTGTGTGTGTGTGTGTGTGTGTGTGTGTGTGTGTGTGTGTGTGTGTGTGTGTGTGTGTGTGTGTGTTTTTTTTTTAAAACAGTAAAAAACTTTAGCATAAAGAGCGGGGCATTAGGTTGAACTTATAGTAGTTCAATTCCTAAATATATAATAGATAATAGTACAATTCCTAATTCAGCTGCAAATGAAACTTTTTATGGCACTTGGTATTAACCAAGTGACATATAGCAATCGCCAATTCTTTCGGTCTGTTGGTCCCGGTTTTGCTACTTTAGGCACTTCCAGGTAAGCTAGGACGATGAAATTTGGCAAGCGTATCAGGGACCGGACCAGATTAAATTGGAAATAGTGGTTTTCCCGATTTGACCATCTGGGGGGGAGTGGGGGGCCGGTTAATTCGCAAAAAACAGAAAAAATGAAGTATTTTTAACTTATGAGCGGGTGATTGGATCTTAATGAAATTTGATGTTTGGAATGATATTGTGTCTCAGAGCTCTTATTTTGAATCCCGACCGGATCTGATGGCATTGGCGGGAGTTGGAGGGGGAAACCCCTCCACTCTCTTTACTGCTTCTACTATGAAGAACTCACCGCAGCACCAAGCCATTGGAGTCCAACACAGCTACGCACGCTCCTCTATCCCAATTTATTCAGAGCCTCCCTCTTTACACCCTCCCAGGAAGTTTCTATTCCCTTTAACTCTTTCTTTATGACATCCTCCCACCTCAACTGCGGACAGCCTGCTTTCTGTTTAGCCCTAGACAGTTGGCTGAAAAGGAAATTTTTTGGTAATCTGTCATCCTTTATCCGCATATTGTGCCCCAGCAATATCTACCTTTCTCTCATTACAGCCCTACAAAGCGGTATTTACCTACGATATTTGCACCACCTACTGTTGAAATACGGTCTGTCAGAGGGTTTCATTAGTTTATTTATAATGATTTATTTACGTTTTAAGCATGTCTTTTTTTTTCACTACTTCTGCTCCCCTTTGGTTTAAATTTGTTCTGTGCTTATTTTAAAAAACTTCTTTTGTTGAAACAGCTTCTGTTTGTTAAGTTAAAAGAATTAATTTCTGTAAGTTTTGTTGATATTTTTTTTTATTGATGAATAAAAGCAAAAAGATGTTGGAGTGCTCTTCATATTCTGGACAAAATTTTGCTAGGAATTCTAAAAATAGCTATATTATAGAACTACAAATGGTTGGGTACGGCTACTAGTATTTTAAAAAATGTGAACAATTTTGGGAATTTTTCGGGGGGGGGGGAAGCTGTTCCGTCGTATCTACTGTTACAATCTTTGATATAGACAAATAACGATCAAACACTTCGTTGTAGGAATTTTTTTTTTGTGTTATATTTTGCTTTAATAGCTTGTTTGTTTACATTTATGCATTTTGAGCTAGTATATTAGCTAATATAGTTCCAATTTGTTGCAAAAAAAAAGAAAGAAAAGGAGATGAAGAATCCCTTACAAGATTTGTTTCCAGTTGCGATTCCCTTGGTTCTGAAACTTTTATTGAGGTGTCTTCACGGCCTGAAATTTTAATGCGATCAAAAAAAGATCACACTGAGAATATAACACACTAATAACACACACTTTCAAAATAAGAATCAATACAACCATTTTTTTTTTAAACATTCTTTGTCGCTGATGAGCTCCCTTCGGTCAACAAATCAAAATTTAGTATCTACTTGTCCTTTCCGTCCAATATTCCCTCACAGTTTCAGCTAGGTTGCTTAAGGCGTTAATCTATACCATTAACCGTATATGAACTATTGAAGACGTCTCATTCTGATATCCGGGATGGAGATAGTGTCATTTGAATTTAGCTCAACATCACCTTCAATATTTACAGAAAGTTTCAAATATCTTAGCCGTTCCTGCCGTATTGCAGATGAACCATTTTTACACCCTGGATGCATACAGTTCACCGATTTAGTTCAATATCCCCATCGGCATTCCCTCAAGACAGAGTGTTTTTTGATTTAGTTTAACATTTCTCTCAACTTTCGGTGAAAGTTCCCACTTAATACTCTTAAATGTTCCCGAGTTATTGCATATATGCCATATTGACATTCATAATGCACTTAATGTCTCCTGAATTAGTTCAATATACCTCTCGATATTCACTTGAAATTTTTACTTAATACTGTTAGTTGTTCCTGAAATATTATAAATGCGCCCTTTTTTTACCTTTAAGTTCACAGTTGCTTTTGACTTTGTTGTACAATGTTTATTTATTCCCTGAAAGTTTCTACTGTGGTCCATGGAACTTCCTGAGATACTGTCAATATGTCTTTTTGGCAATCTTGATGCACATAGTGCGTTTTGATTTCGGTCAGTACCATCTGTACAATTATCTGAAAGTCGCCTTAATACCCTAAGAAGTTGCTGAGATATTTTTGATATGCCTTTTTTTCAACCTGAATGCAGGTAGTATTTTATCGTTGAATTCAATTTGCTCTCTGATCATTCCTTGAAAGTTAAACTTGATATCAAAAGCTGTTCGTGGCATGTTGCGGATACTGTCTTTTGACAATTTGTTCGGGATTTATCTCAACATGCACCGAAGGTTTCAGCTTTATACTTTAAGCAATTCTTGTTATATTATAGGTTCATCATTTTGACGAAATGGATGCACATAGTGTCTTTCGATTTAGTTTAGAATCCTCCCCCAGCATCCTCTGAAAGCGTCTACTAAATACTCTTAGCCGCTCTTGATATTTTGCAGACGCGCCCTTTCGACTACTTAGGTGTATATAGTATACTTTGATTTTGTTCGACACCATCCTCACCAATGATTGAAGGTTTCAACTTAATACCCTTAGAAATTACTAAGATATTGCAGATGTGCTCTTTTGACTACCTGGATACATATATATTCTTATGATTCAGTTCGATTTTCTTCTCAACCTTCTCCTTAAAGTTTAAACTTAAAACCCCTAGCTGCTCAGTTATTGTATACTAGCCATTTTGACAATCATGATATTAGTCTACTTTTAGTCTACTTTCATGTTTAATTCCTGGTCTGACATGTTGAGAGCCAAAGTAATTGGACAATATCAACACGGTAGCTCCCGAAAATGTTTGGGACAGCACTGCAACGCAACTATGACCATGACTGGGGTCTCATTCGGCACCGGTTTTAGACTGATTGGAAACCAGTAACATCTAGTTTGCCTCGTGGGTTGGACCTCACTTCCTCAAGGCCATGGTCACACAACAGTTGCATGCACAATCAGTTAGCAATGCTAGTCTCAAAACAGTTGCCCCGTGGCCGCTGGGCCCTAGTCGCTCCTGAGGAGCCGTTCTTGATAGTGCAAATGCGTCTTTCTTACGACCTTGTTACACGTAGTACACCTTCCTGACTCTCATACAGTTCACCACCCTTCTCACCATCCCCGAAGACCTCACTAAATTTGATTTCCAAGGATTTCAATAAAAGGGGTGCCAGAATTGATAATAAGTAAAATACGCTTAGCTACATATATATATATATATATATATATATATATATATATATATATATATATATATATATATATATATATATATATATATATATATATATATTTATATATATATATATATATATATATATATATATATATATATTGTATAATATATTAGTTCTTCATCACTTTTTCGATGGTTTTTATCTCCGTGGGGCTCTTAGAAAATGTAAATTTTTTAAATCACACCTTATCTACCCATGTAAGTTTTTGCCCAGAAAATTTCTTTTCCGCCAAAAACTAATCCATGCTACCCCCGCCCCTCCTTAGGTAGTGCTCATTTTCACATTTAGCATTTATCTTTTATTGACTAATTCAGCTTTTAGGAACACATTTGTATCTGTGCTTTTCCTATATCACAAAATGTTCCAGGAAAGTCTAAAAGGATTTGTTAATAGCAAGCATAATTATATATGAAGAAAAAAGGTCTTGACCAGACATCGCAACCATCTCGAGGTTTTCGCTCTTGTAATGTATTTAGCCAGTCTTCAAAATGTATCCTTTTATAAATTTTTTAGTTCGGAAAAACATATTGTCTATTGTCTGCAAAGGATTGACTTTTCTTTTCTTTTCTAGATAATGAAGTAGCTGGGCAGTAAATTTCGGAAAGTAAATTTCTCTGTAAGCCTGTTCTCTGTTGCATTCGTCTTTTTGTGTATAGACGCTTATATTTACATAAAAAGACAGTGCAGCAGAACTGGTTTCTTATAATTTTAAAGTTTAAATAAAAAAAACAAGGGTTCTAAACCTCAATTTAAATAGAATCTCAGTAAAAATTTGCGTATATTTTTTTTTGCTCCCCTTTTTATATTTTACTAAAAAAATAGAACCCTCAAAAAAATTTTAATCAATTTTGCTTCAATTTTTTGCTCATCCTTCACCTAACGAATTTACTGCTCATTGAAGCTGTGCAATGATGTGGCCTCTGCTCCTGCCAAAGAACCTCTTCCTGACTCAACATACAACAACATTTTTTTATTTTATATTTTAATATAAATTTAATCAATAAAATATTGTTTCTTTGTATTCTTGCAAACTGCTTGTTGTTCTTAGAGCTAGGGATAGTTCATAGGGACGGAGTACAAGATAGAGAAAATTAAAATAAATACATAACTATGTTTATCAAAACAATTTATGAAGAGCACTATACACGAACAACTATTGTATACTTTCAACTTTAAGCATCCCCTTTTAAGAAGGGGATGCCATGAAGGAAAAGTGATATTGTGGTTATGTTTCAAAAACAGTTTCGACAGACCTATTTTGGGCCCGCCATTTTATATTTTCGGATTAATGCTAAACTTAAAAATGTAGCTAGGACTTTTTTATATATAGAGTGAACCTGATAAAAGTAGGAAAAGGGATCTTGCTTGTCCAAAAACCCCATTGCCAGGGTTTACTGTATCTATATGCTTACTAATGGCGAAGTAATAATAATCATAAAATGACTAAAATAATTCATTCTTTCAAATATATTGACCATCGGGTAAAGAATAATTTCAATTGAAAATATATTGCGTATTCATTGAAGAGGCAATGCTACTTATTGTTTTGGGAAGTTAAATGAGGGTTCCACAACTCATATTAATGGCCTTTTCCTTTTCTTTTGGGCTGGATTTCTTCATTCAATTTAGTCTGTTTGGTTTAAGATTGTTAACTTAGAGGATTCGACTTATGCCCGCTCTGATCTCTAAAATTGTCTTTTCTTTCGCGAAAATGCATCGTTTTCATGCATTGAATTTTAAATCAAATAACAGTGTATACAGTACTTTTGCGTTGACGATAGCTTCTGGTCTATGGATGTGCATCCTAACCCCAAAAAACCTTTGGGCGTTTTCATGAGTATCTAGGCTTGTATGAGAAGCCTAGAGGAAACTTTTAAGAACCTAATAAAATTATTGAAGAAGAATTTTTATCGTCCCTCAAAAGAACTATGCAGTAAGGTCGTGGAAATATGGCATATATTTTATGACATTTTACAAAATGTTGAAGATTAGCAAAAAAAATATATAAAACGCCTTTTAAACCGTCGATTGTTGAAAAGACGCTATACTTTTGACTGTGGGGGAGACCTGTACTTAACGCTTTCGGTCTCTAAAACTCATGAAAATTTGGTTATAATAGATTTTGAGTTGATTGTAAATCGAAAGTAACTCTAGAACAAAAGAGGTTATAGCATTAAGCGTTAATTATTTTCAGCATAAGTGCAACAGCATTTTTCATAAGCTTGCTCTTTGGGAAACAAGTTCTTTCTGCTGTTGTAATTGAAAATACCCTTTTCGTTCTCCACTAATATTTAATATTTGCACCACAATGCATTTTAAATTACATGAGCCGATTTTTTTTCTGTTGACAAGATTATTACCTGCCCTTTAAATAAAAATGGTTAATGGCCTCTTTTGAATTATATTATTGAAAACAGGAAGTTTTGCATAAAAAGCAAAAAGTTCAAACCAAACGAGAACCAAAAAGTAAAATCGAAAAGATTTTGCATAAACTCTTAGTTTGAGCAAAATGATTTTGATAAATCAAGCAGAAATCCATAAGAGAAGGAAACTTAAAATGATGAAAAATGAAGAGTGAATGAAAGCAAGCTTAGAATGAACGTAAGTTGCCGTAAGTAAGGGTGGTGATGTCTAGTGCGGGCTAATCAACAAAAAACTTTAAAAATCCTCAGAAAAACCGGTAATTTAAGGCATTACTTAAAGTTTATTTTAGCTCTTTGGATGCAAGTTTCGAGTAGGGACTATAAGAATGATTGATAAAACCCAGCAGATTAAATACGATTTTACGTTTTACTCTGACACAATCTTCCTATATTAGCTGTCTTACAAAACAAAATTGAGTCTTCGTCAGTATGGATATATACACTGTCTGTGTCAACTAGAATTTCCCTGTGGACATTGAGATTGGCAAAGCCATTTAGCCTACTTTCAGACGTCACGTTTCTTAGGTATGTCTATATTCTCCGAAGTGTAAAAGGAGCGCTCTGTTGTGCTGGTCGATACAGGTATAGTGATTAAAATATTAAGTAAGATATGGATGTTGGGAGAGATTGCTTTGCCACAAATATTTAGAAAATCAGTTGCATTGACATGGTGTGCCTTGTTCCGTTAGAGAAATTTTTGCCAAATTTTTCTTTCCGCCATCAAACGTTTAAGGTGTTGTTTTCCAAATCTTCTTCATAAATTTCGATCAACTTCAAAAATGGCTCTTTCATCTCTTTACTTTCTTCACTATTCTGTGGATAAGTGTGAAGCAAACAGTGAAACTTTTTTAAAATAATTCCTGTGCTTTAAGAGACGTTCTTCTATAAAGTTTTATACTTTCAATCCAGAAGATAAATAAGTTAATTCTTTAAAATTGTTCTGTGCTTTCGGCTGAGACATTTCTTCTGTGTATCTGCCTGTCTACAGTCCTTGTAACACTAATTGTAGTTCCATTCTTTTTGGCCAAATTTCCATTCAATTTGGCCAAAGAAAATAAAATCACTGAAAAATAGAATGTTAAACTTTATTTTGCCGTGGGGGGAGGGAAGGTGTCAGCACGCCATAAGTTGAACACCTTACGAATCGTGCATGTTGTTTCAATATCTTTGCGGGGTGGCCATATTGCTGATGGACGGGTTCTCTTTAGTAACAAACGTAGTTAGAGCCAATTCAAGTTTTGTTCCACTTTCTTTTTGTAGCTCTTTAATGTTAACAATGCTTGATATAGCAACAGGGCCCTTGACTGATACCTAGTGCTTTGCTCAATCTTTGACAAATTTTTTAAGGCCTACTACCGCTCTATCTTGATAGGTCCATAGAACTTGCTTGCTTTTTTTTTTTTTTTTTTTTTTTTTTTTTTTTTTTTTTTTTTTTTTTTTTTTTTTACTGAACTAAGTATTTACAGTATACATTACAATATAATACTCTTCTGATCTTGTCAAGTGCCTGACAAAACGCTCTTTAGAAGGGCAGTGCAGTAGACGTGAAACAAATATACCCTCATTCAAAATTTGATTCAATCCAAATTTCAATTTTCAACCCATCAACTAACAGTGGTCCCCCAATTACCTAAAAAAAATTCACATAATACCAATCTATTAGCTTTATACAAGTTCATAATTTTTCCTTTTTCCATTTCAAACACCATAATTAGTTAAGGCCTTTTCATTGTAGTTGCCCTGAAAAATTAAAAAAGTACACCAGCTTTGCCTGAAAAACTTTATTAAAGACACGGCTGAATGTGAAAATTGCCTTTGCTTTTGAAATTTATTCTGCTTTTCAACTGGCTGTAAACTACCACGTTTTCTTATATTTTCTCATGCTGTCGATAAATGAGTTTCTTAAATTGAAATTGCTGGAACTCAAATAAGGAGAAATAATATGTAAAAATATCGTACAGATATGTAAGTTTCTGAACCGTCTCTATTTGACAATTTTAAAATTAAAAATTTTAAATAATAATTTTGCAAAAAAAAAAAATCTTATTTGAGCCATGATTTTCAAGTCCCAGATACATGATTGACATAATCGGAACTGATTCGCTCTCTTTGGGGTAGTTGGGGGGGGGGAGTAATTCTTAAAAATTGATATTTAGAAGGATATCGTGGTTCAGAGCTCTTATTTTAAGCCCAACCGGATCTGGTGACATTGGGGGGGGGAAGTTGGGAGGGGGAAACCTAAAACTTGGAAAACACTTAGAGTGGAGGGATCGGGATGAAACTTGGTGGGAAAAAAACACGAGTCCTAGATACATGATTGACATAACCAGAACGGATCTGCTCTCTTTGGGGTAGTTGGGGGGGGGGGTTAATTCTGAAAAATTAGAAAAAATGAGGTATTTTTAACTTACGAACGGTTGATTGGATCTCCATGAAATTTGATATTTAGAAGGATATCGCGTCTCAAAGCTCTTATTTTAAATCCTGACCGGATCTGGTGACATTGGGGGAAGTTTGAGGTGGGGAAACCTAAAATGATGGAAAACGCTTAGTTTGGAGGGATTGGGATGAAACTTGGTTGGAAAAATAAGCAGAAGTCTTGCATACGTGATTTACATAATTGGAACGGATCCGCTCAATTGGGGGGGGGGTAATTCTGAAAAATAAGAAAAAATGACGTATTTTTAACTTACGAAGGAGTGATCGGATCTTCATTAAACTTCATTTTTAGAAGGACCTCGTAACTCAGATATCTTTTTGCTACTTTAGGCACTTTCAGGTAAGCTAGGACGATGAAATTTGGCAGGGGTATCAGGTACTGGAACAGGTTAAATTATAAATAGTTATTTTCTCGATTTGACCATCTTGGGGGGGGGGAGTGGGGGCCCGGTTAATTCGGAAAAAATAGAAAAATGAAGTATTTTTAACTTACGAACGGGTGATGGGATCTTAACGAAATTTGATATTTGGAATGGTATTGTATCTCAAAGCTCTTGTTTCAAATAATTCGGTTAATTCGGAAAAAATAGAAAAAATGAAGTATATAAGGGAGTGGGAAATCAAACATGATTTATAAGCTTTCATATGTTTTTATGGCACTTGGCATTTACCTAGTGACATATAGTAATCGCAATTTCTGTCGGTTCCGGTTTTTCGAGTTCGGGCACTTCCAGATAAGCTAGGACGATTAAAGTTGGCAGGCCAGACCAGGACGAGACCAGATTAAATAGAAAGTTTCTTCCCCGATTTGACCATCTGGGGGGGGGATAGTCTTGGAAAACGCTTAGAATGGAGGGATCGAGATGAAACTTGATGTGAAGAATAAGAACAAGGTCTAGATACGTGATTGACATAACTGGATCGGATTCGCTCTCTTTGGGGGAGCTGGGGGGGATTTCTAGTGCTTTGACGAGTTCAGTGCTTCTGGACGTGCTAGGACAAAACAGAGTGATTTAAGCTACAAAATAACATACAGCTACCGTCATCAGTAGTAATTCTACTGATGACGATCGCTGTATATGTGACAGAAATATCTGGACTTTTTTTTTTTTTACTGTAGATGAATGGATTTATCCCCACTTAAAAATTTATTTGTTCGTCATAGAACGGCAGTGTGGTGTAAGACAAGAACACCTAATTTAAGGTATTACGTCAAAAATAGTCCAAGAACCTTTTGAATGTAAGACTAAGAAACTTTTCACATAATCTCTGTTAAAATTACGAATATTGGAAAAGAAAAAAAAGAAATTTTAATAATTAGCTTGTTTGTGACCCGTTTGTGACCATGCTTCTACTTGTGACCCATACACAAATACATACCAGAAAATATCTCCATTAATTTTACCTTTATCCTGTTTTTCAGGGAAGTTTTCCAAATACATTTAGATTCAAAAAGCTGATTTTATCTTCATCTCTATCTTTTATCTCCAATCGATTAACGTCCTTTTTCTTTTCTAGGTTGAAAAATAAGAAAGCTGAGCAGTAAATTTCGAAACTATCTGTGAGGTCTGTATACTGTTGCCGTCTTTTTGTGTGATAGCATTTATTTTCACAGAAAAAGGCGTTGCAGCAGACGTGGCCCATATAATTATAAAGTTTAAGTAAAAACCAAGGGTTCTCAACCTTAAGTAAACTTAGTATCTCCCCTTTTCATGTTTTAAAAGAAATGGAACCCTTAACATTTTCAAATCTATTATATTTTTTGCTCATCCCTTCCTAAGCGAGTTTACTGCTCATCTAAGCTCTTCTACTCCTTGTGTGGCCTCTCCTCCTCAGCCAAGGAGCCGCTTCCTGAGTCAAGAAACAAAAACAAAAGAATTACAGACACTTTATTTTCGTCATCTTAATAAAAATTGCTAGCTTGTTTAAGTGAAACTTTCTTATTTTGTTTTCTTATAGATTATCGTGTACTTGCTACTTGCCGATCCTAAAGAAAGGAATTATTTAAGGAACCCTGATAAAATGATTGAGTCAATTGAAAAGGCGATCTTGCTCTAAACCACAGTCCTTGACTGGTTTTTTTTTATAGAAAAAGAAATACCACATCTTTGCGCTAAATTAAACAATCAATCAATCATTTTATTAATACTAATTGAAAAATGATAAAATAGACCAATATTTCCAATATAATTATTGAAGCAATCAATTGGTGAAGTGATTCTTTCAGTTTTAAGTTTGATAACTTAAAGGAGTAGCTTTTTGCTTCGAAAGTGAGTTCAAAGCCGGAAAATCGGTCACTTCTAATTGGAATGTTTGTGGAAATCTAAGAATATTCTAAAACGTACTCTTGAATATTCCTAAAAAGAGACCATTAAAACAGGGCGCTGTTAAAAAATTGGCATCAAAAGAGTAAGATCATTTAATAGCTAAAAATAGTGTCAATCAAACATGTATTATAGCATTAGTTAGCTCTACAAAATAGTAAAAAAGATTCTTTGTAATTTATATGAATTTGTTTTATTTATTTCTTTAAGCCTTTTTTTTATTAACATTTTAAAAATTAGTTTCGGAATGGATGATTTAATACAGAAGAGAACCCAATAAATTATATACAAGTGTTTTGGAGCAATAAGTATAAGAGTGTCCTTGGGAGGGGATATATTTTCATATGTAATATGTATGATTATTTGTTATAGGCAACAAAAAAGAATTTTTAACATTTTGGTACTTCGATGTTACATGGTCCATGACCCTCTCCTCCTGCAAGCATACATACCTGATTTAAAACAAATCGCCTTGAGACAACCGATTACACCACATAGACTAAATTAAAAGACTAGGTACACTTTAAGTTAGCAAGGTTATCAAAATAGAAATGCTTTTTTGCCCGTTTAGCCCATCTTAGCTGGCTGAGAACAAGGATTTTTCTTGTATTTTCTTTTGGTCGTTTCAGGTTATGAAGTTTTTAGGACAATAAATTTTTGTCTATGTACCCACATTGAGCCAAATAAATGAATAAGCGAAGCTAATTAGTTAAATCTTACAAAGCCTTTCGTCTGAAAAAATTCAAACATAACAAATTTATTGATCCCCAAAGATGACAACTAACGATTGTAAAATTAACAGGCAAGGCCGTATCCAAGGTGGAGGGGGTACGGTATCTGTGCACTGTACTCGTTCACAAAAGATTTTTTTTACAAGGGGAAACCGTTTCTTTCCCTTGGAAAACTGAATTTCACCAGCTCCATCTAAACTTCAGTGATCTGACCACTTGTGTTATTTTGGACACATTAAATGATAGAAAGTGTAAAGGAGGTGGCATACTATCAGGAATGAAAGTGCCTGCTCAAAGTTGATAAGCCTACTTAGACATGCCGAGGTTTTTCCACGCTAATCGAGGCCTTCTTAGCGAAGATTTGATTTTGACATGAAATACAACTACTGGTAACAACTCACTGCAGTACCAAGCCGCTCGAGGCCAACCCAGGCACGAACGCTCTTCTCCCATCCCAATTTATTCAAATCTTCCCTCTACACCCTCCCAGGTATTCCAAATTTCCTTTAAATCTTTCCTTACGACATCATCCCATCCCAATCGGGTACGACCTGTTTTTCGTTTGGCGCTAGACGGTTGGCCGACAAGTATTTAAAACTTGTCGACTTGAAATAATTTCAAACAAGAGCTAAGAGCTCATATGGCACTTTTGACCAGGCAAGAAGAGCCATGAGCTCTAGCAAAATTCTAAGAATCAATAGATTAATTTAAAAGGAAAATCAGAGGCTTAATGCCGGTTGGGATTTAAAATAAGAGCTCTGAGTCACGATGTCCTTCTTAATATCAAAATTCATTAGATCCGATCACCCACTCGTAAGTTATAAATACCTAATTTTTCCAATCTTTCCTCTCCCTTAGCCCTCCAGATGGTCGAATCTAGGAAAACGACTTCATCAAGTCAATTTGTGCAGCTCCCTGACACGCCTAGCAATTTTCATCGTCCTAGCATGTCCAGAAGCACCAAACTCGCCAAAGCACTGAACCCCTCCCCTAAAGAAAGTGAATCTAGTACGGTTACGTCAATCACGTATCTACGACATTTGCTTATTCTACCCACCAAGCTTCATCCCGATTCCTCCACTCTAAGCGTTTTCCAAGATTTCCGATTTCCCCCTCCAACTCCCCCCCATGTCGACAGTTCTGGTCGGGATTTGAAATAAGAGCCCTGAGACATGAATTCCTTCTAAATATCAAATTTCATTAAGATCTGGTCACCCGTTCTTAAGTTAAAAATACCTCAATTTTCTAGATTTTCCAAATTACCCCCCCCCCCAACCCCCAAAGAGAACGGACCCGTTCCAGTTATACCAATCGCGTATCTAGAACTTGTGCTTATTCTTCCCATCAAGTTTCATCTCGATATCTCCACTCTAAGTGTTTTCCAAGATTTCTGTTTCCCTCCTCCAACCCCCTATGTGCCCGGATCCAATTCGAGTCGAAAATGGAGCATCTGAAGCATAAAATCCTTCTATATATCAAGTCAAACAGTTCGTGGTAACGAACTGTAGTAAGGAGCGACCCGGCTCAATAGTAACCGAAACTCGAAAAAATGGAATTTTGATACCAATAGTTACATCAAAAGAATCGAATTTAAATGCTAATTTTAAATGTATAAGCTTCATTAAGAAATCATCAGGTTTTTTACTGTCGTAAAAAGTTGAGAGAAAGAGTCAAACTTTAGCGTAGAGAGCGGGACGTTGAGGACGGAACAGCTTCATTCATATACGGAGTAATTTCTGTTCGTTTTAAGTTTTAATGTTGCTCCTTACTTTCAGTTACTTTCTATCAGAAACTTATTTTCCGATAGAAATCAGACTACTCCTCCGCTGAAAAATCCTTCCTCGCCAAGGATATATTCTATAAACAATTCAATCGTGGTGAAAATTTACCCTGGACAATTACCTTTAATATCTCCATACGTAAAATTAAGTAGGTTATGAGATTGCAAGACATAAGAAGCATTTCCTATAGGAATTCCTCCAAATTCTCGTGGTATAAAATTTTCCCTGAGAAATTTCCCCCTGGAAACTTCCTTCCCCATGAAAAATTATCCTTGTTGGGGGGGGGGGGGTTAAGTTTAATATTGGAGCATAATTCCCAATAACAAATACTATACATAAACAATAGGCGCTTTTGTAACTTAAAGACTTTTCCCCAGGGGCTATGGGGAAGGGGGTTGTTAATATCTCCAAAAATATTTTTATTTGCCCTTTCAGCCATCTAATTTTGCTTACCTGCTCATAAGAGAGGGAGAGAGTCAGTTCAAGGTAGATTCAATGAAACCTGTACATAAAGCTTGACCTACAAAACGGACAAAACAGAGTGATTTAAGCTACATGTTAACATATACAGCGATCATCATCAGTAGATTTATTCTACTGATTATCGATAACTGACTCATCAGTAGTAATTCTACTGATGAAGATCGCTGTATATGCGATAGATGTATCTGGGCTTTTTTTTTACTCTAAAAAAATGGATTTATCCCCAATTGAAAATTTATTTGTTCGTCATAGAACGACAGTGTGATGTAAGACGAGAATACCCAATTTAAGGTGTTACGTCAAAAATAGTCCATGAACCTTTTGAATGTAATACTAAAAAACTTTTCATATAATCTCAGTTAAAATTACCACCATTTAAACAGAAAAAAAAGAAATCTAAATAATTAGCCAACATTTTTGTTTGTGACGCGTTTTTGACCATACTTCTGTTTGTGACCCATATACAAATACCAGAAAATATCTCCATTTATTTTACATTTATCATCATTTTCAGGGAAGTTTTCCAAATATATTTAGATTCAAAAAGCTGATTTTATCTCCATCTCTATTTTCATCTCCAATCGACTAACGTCCTTCTTCTTTTCTAGGTTGAAAATAGGTTGAGCTGAGCAGTAAATTTCGAAACTAAATCTGTAAGGTCTGTATATCTGTTGCCGTCTTTTTGTGTGATAGCATTTATTTTCACAGAAAAAGGCGTTGCAGCAGACATGGCCCCTTATAATTCTAAAGTTTAAATAAAAACCAAGGGTTTTCAACCTTAAGTAAAGTTAATTGTCACTAAAACTGTTGTTTATTCTTTTTTATCTCCTCTTTTCATGATTTAAAAGAAATGAAACCCTTAACATTTTCAAATCTATTATATTATTTGCTCATCCCTTACTAAACGAATTTACTGCTCATCTAAGCTCTTCGATGAACGATTCAACGATGAAAGCGTTGTCAAATTCTTTGAGTAATTTTCTGATTTTCGAAGTGTAAAATCACCTTTAATCCCTAGTGATAAATAGATGAAACCCGAAAGTAAAATAAATTATAATAGATAGCCGAATGAAACTCGAAACGATTTAAAATTAGAAGGAGTATGGCTGACATCCACCATGTCTTCTTAAAACCAGGAGATAATTTGCGCTTTACTAAAAATAAAACAAAAAACAAAGAACCATGTATTGTCATTTAATATTCATATTCTGATATTTATCCGCACGTCAGATGAAGACGCACGTCAGACGAAGACTGAAGAGATGTCACACGCACGTCAGATGAAGACTGAACTCAAGTTTAAGCTGTGTAAAATTCGAGAACAAATTGATTTCTTCGTTACATAAAAAAAACAACCTATATATTAGCAGGAGATGAGGGAAGGGCTATGTCGTCCCCCCTGTCCCTTATTTTCAAATGTAAAATTATGTATTCATAATTTTATTATTATAATTTATTATTTTATTTAATAAAAAAATATTTAAAATTATATAATCCCGATTATATATATCCCATCTATTATGTCACTTGTTTTGTCTTATCGTACGCTAAGCTGAAAGAAACTAATGAAAAAACCGGTTTGTTCTCGCGTTTTACGAAGCGTAAACTTGATTGAGTGACGGATAATAAACAAATACTAAAATCTTTTCCTCGAAAGAAAAAAAACTAAACTGAAATAAAATTCTCAAATTTGGAAAACTGTTTTCCATGGGGGTGTATTTTCTGTGGGGAGGTATTATTTTACTTGGATATATTTTCATTGGGGGTATTTCCCAGGGGGAAGTAAATCCCAGCCGCCAGGGAGCAGGCAACCCTTACTCATAATACCTCATGTTTTCCGTATAATTTTTAAGTTCATAAAATTCCCCCCTTTCAAATATTTGACAACTCTTTGACAGAACTCAGCGTGTGCGCTTTGTCATAGCTATGAAGTTGTTTATGCACATAAAACTAATTCTAAAGTATGATTAAGAACCACGTGAAAAATTAAATCGGCACAAAAGATGCCGAATCAAGAATCGCAAATAAAACGTCGGACTGACGAACTTAGTTAACTTGAAAAGTGAAACAAACGCGGCTTTGGCGTACTTTTACAATTTAATCACTAAGCAGCAATTCATATTGAAGAAAAAGGGCGGGGTGGGAGCAGAAATTATCTTTCTAAATCATATTATGTAAGTTGAATGTTTGTACTTTCTTGTATTTTAGAGTCTAGTATTTCTTGCAAGTCAAAGATGTGCTCAAGTTCATTTTAGTAATAAAATAAGTTACAAAATGTCCAGAGCCCAGCTGAGAAGACAAATTTATTGTCTTCTCAGACAATGAAAAGGGAAAATCATGCTGAAGTGAAACCGGTTGAGAAGGGAAAATCATAAGATGGCTCATTTAATTGGTTTTAAATAGACAATAATGATGTTAGTATAGCCAAATGCTCTTTAGAAATTGATGCTAAAACTTAGTTCTATTGCTTGAAATGAAGGTAAAATTCTAGTTTATTGACTTCAGATTATCTTGGAAATTGGTTAGGTTAGGAAAATGAAACTTTCAGGAATGGGTCTAAAGTATATTCCAGAAGTATTTTGAAGTAGCCTACCTACCTCCACTCCTCCCTCTAGAGGTTCTTGACTTTTGATGACCTTTAAAAATATGTGTCATAAAGTGAAACCTTTTAAAATAGATCTTCTGCTTGAATGAAGGGTAACTTTATAGCAAACAGTATAACTGGCTTTCATATGAAGTGAGAATAGGCCTACCACCTGATGCTTTTTTTATGCTCTTTATGAATATTATAATTGCTTCAATCAGAAATCCAGATTTAAGCACATTTTAACCTAAACTAACCTTGTTATAGCCTACTCTTCTAATTGTATTTTTTCTTTCTCTACCAATGTTCTGAGGGGATTTCCTCAGGGAATAGTTTTGGGTCCTACACTATTTGACATATCCATCAATGGTGCTCCTTCCTTTATCAGCAGAAAATCAACTCTTTATGCAGAAAAACTGAGACTTTTGGACCAGCTTTGTCCTGTGAAGATCATACACTGCCAAAAAATAATCTTCAACTCCCTGGTCAATGGGCTGAGGCCTGGCTTCTTGAAATTCAATGTTGCCAAGTGGCATATCATTCACTTTGGCAAACTGAATCCTTGCTGCACTTACTTTTTCTTATGCCACCCACTCTCCTCTGTAAATAATGAGCAGGATCTTAGTGTCATTATTGACAGTGAACTAAAATTCAGCACTCATGCTAACAGGTCTTTTGCTGGGGCTAGTTCAACCATGGGACTGATTAAGCATACTATTTTCTCTCATTACCCTAAAGTCATCAGTTTTCTATATAAGGACTTGAGTGTCCTAAGCTTGAAGTTGGAATGTCTCTTGCTTCCCCATATTTAAAAAAAAAAGACTTAAATGTTCTTGCAGATGTACAGAGACATTACACTAAAGGGATATCTTGCATGTGGGAGTTTTCCTACACTTTAAGACCATCAAAGGTGGATCTCCCTACACTTCTTGACAGGGAAAATACAGGGGATGCTATTTTAGCCTACAAGTTATTGAGAGCTATTATTCTCCCAGCATTATTCCCTACAATTGGTGACAACTCAAGAACTAGAGTTCATCACTGAAACTTGTCAACCTGTCTGCAATATTGAGAGTCTGTGCTCAATTATTTTCACCATTCATTGTCAACAGTTGGAACAAATTATCTGATGAAAAAGTTAATGCTGAACCTGTTGATGTTTTCAAACAAAGGCTAGAAGATGAGTGGTCCTCTGGAGATGTCTATTGATGTCTATCAATACTGCACACAACCAAGCAGGAATCCTGATTCATGCTGGAAAACAGTAAGTAGGTTAAGGCTGTAATTTATGCACTTGGTCTTTGCCTAGATAGGCTATTGTTAGATTTTTAGATATTGAATAATCTGCCAAGTAGATGATAAAGGAAGAGGAAGAAACCAAGTAGCCTAGTTAGAAGGCTAACCACCACTTTGATAATGTAAACTATTATCCTAGGCTCTATGCCATCTAGCCATAAAGTTGGCCAAAAACATGCCAAGGAGAATATGTTATCATGCCACTAAATTTATGCTACCCTGTTTCTTGGGCTTAATCTTGAAAGATTACATTGCCTTCATGGGTCATTAGCCTACCTATCTAAATTTATAGGCTACATGAATTTTTTAACTTAAGTTAAAGTTTCCAATCTCTTTGTCAATAACTCGTGTTTTTTTTTTTAATTTCTAGCTATTATTTCCTTGAAATTCAAGCTGTGTTGACATTTTCCCTTGAAATTTAAGATACAGCCAATATTCACTAAATTTTACTTATTCTAGCCTACCTTTTAAATGAGGATGTGTTGGTTTTCATATGGATGGTGAAGTCCTCCTTTCACAAGAGTGCAGACAGGTTGGTATTATAGTCTCCTTTTGTTAGTTTGGTAAAATTCTAGTTTATTGACTTCTTGCTCTCTTGGAAAGGGGTTAGGTTAGGAAAATGAAACTTTCAGGGATGAGTCTACAGGCTAAAGTATGTTATGGGAAGGTACTTTGAAGTACCTATCTCCACTCCTTCTCCCTCTAGAGGGTCCTGACCTTTAAAAATATGTGTGTTATAAAAATGAAACCTTCCAAAATAGATCTTCTACTTGAAGGAAGTACAACAAAATTGTTTTCAGCTTCACAACTTTGCTCAATCCCAATTTATAAGGTTTTAAAAATATTCTAATACATTTCCTAAATTTTGAAGAAAAAAAAACATTGATATGGCTCAGAATTCGACTCAAATAACAGGAGTTGCATCTTCAGAACTAAAGGCAGAATAAAAGCAACTGGTAACTGAAAATTAAGGTAAAATTTTGTTTTGTCAAAATTTGAATAGGTATAGACCTGTCATGCAGGCAAATTTCAGGGCCCTCTAGAGGGAGAAGGAGTGGAGGTGGGTACTTTAAAATACCTTCCTGGGATATACTTTAGCCATTAGACCCATTCCTGAAAGTTTTGTTTTCCTAACCTAATTGCTTTCCAAGATAGCCAATTGTCAGTGAACTAGAATTTTACCTAAGTTATCTACTGATACCCATTTTTGTACACATTTATTTGAAGTACCTACTATTACTTTGAAGTACCTACCTCCACTCCTTCTCCCTCTAGAGGGTCCTGACCTTTAAAAATATGTGTGTTATAAAAATGAAACCTTGCAAAATAGATCTTCTACTTGAAGGAAGTACAACAAAATTGTTTTCAGCTTCACAACTTTGCTCAATCCCAATTTATAAGGTTTTAAAAATATTCTAATACATTTCCTAAATTTTGAAGAAAAAAAAACATTGATATGGCTCAGAATTCTACTCAAATAACAGGAGTTGCATCTTCAGAACTAAAGGCAGAATAAAAGCAACTGGTAACTGAAAATTAAGGTAAAATTTTGTTTTGTCAAAATTTGAATAGGTATAGACCTGTCATGCAGGCAAATTTCAGGGCCCTCTAGAGGGAGAAGGAGTGGAGGTGGGTACTTTAAAATACCTTCCTGGGATATACTTTAGCCATTAGACCCATTCCTGAAAGTTTTGTTTTCCTAACCTAATTGCTTTCCAAGATAGCCAATAGTCAGTGAACTAGAATTTTACCTAAGTTATCTACTGATACCCATTTTTGTACACATTTATTTGGCAAAAATTTAGTGGTTTGTTAACACATGTTTGTTAAAGAAGGTATTTGCAGTTTCAACTAAACTTATATCTGTGATTGTTTGAAAATCTTATTTGACATTGTTAAAAATGTTGATAGGAATGGAAAGAAACATTAATCTGGGACCATCAAGGGAGAGGTAAGGGCTAGTTTGCATTGTCAGAAAAGTAACCATGATATATGTAAATAGCATGCAACATGATATCTTGTGGTATCACATTTATTTATATAGCATGTTTCCTTCAGAAAAGGTAAAAAGAAAAGCAAGAGAAGTTGCTTGTTCTTCAGGAAAGGAACTGCAATACTTGAAGAAAACATAAAATAAGGAATATAATACCAGTGATTTTATTTCATTTGTATGTTTGCTTCACAAGAAGCAAACTAGTAGATATTCATCAGTTCTATTTATCTTCTGACACTTTTGGGCTTCAAGGAAAGATGCCCAATAGCTGGACTGGTAATTCCACTTCAACAGTAAAGTCACAATTGTCTAAATTGTCTTAGTTAGTATGTGATTAGCTTGAATATTTGGTAAACTTTGAGTTTTTTTGTCATATCTAGATAGAAAGTCAACACACCATAGTCCTGGGTAAATATTAAAATCCCAGCAATACTTAGCAGTGGAGCTTAATTTATTCAGCTGTCAGTTAGACTATAAGATAAGCTTACTAGTTGCCAATTAGGATCTCAGGCATATGTACCCTAGAGCTTGAATCAACAAATTTACTAGCTATCAATATACTGACAACGAATATACACTGTCAGTATACACTGGGAAATTGGTTTAATATGTGTCTACCAAACCCTCCTTTATATATACACTTGAGCTTGAACTAACCAATTAGTCATTTAGCAATTGAGCTCTAGCAATGTGCACAAGGATATTAGCCATCTAGTTAGCTATTAAAATCTCAGATATAGTAGGCTAATTATTTCATACATGGTAAAACATCAAACAGTATATGAAGCTTGGGTCAATGTAGGCCACACAAAACCATTGTAAAACACCAAAAATTATGGTGTGCAATACACTAAATCACAGTGCATCCAAGATTTAATGCTAATTATAGTAAAAACACCTAAAAAAGAGCAGTTAGTAATAGTGATAATTCAAAACAAGGAAAGTAGAAAAATAGAATAGACCAAGTTGACATTAGACAATGAAAAAAAAAATGAAGGAGTAGACTCTGCTTATCTAAGAGGAGTAGGTTAAAAGCTATGAATATTGCTGAGATAGTTATAAGGGGACCAAGAGTGATGTCTGTTGGAATAAAATTTGAAATAAAATCAACTGGACTATTAGGGATTTTCTGGTGGCAATCAATAAATATTTAGGTATAATAAAATAACACTGAGGAGTGCTTGCATGGTAAGGGGAGAGTAACCAGAGACTGGATACTTGATGGTAGAAATTCATGGTATCCAGACTAAGCTAAATTTAGATTTTGTTTAGCAATTATATGCTCAACTGATGATAGGTCTGTATCTATGTAAAGGCTATTTGAAAGTGTATAGCTGAGGAAGCCAAAATCTTGGTTTGACTGCTCTATTCTGAGGAGACTGAAGACACTGCAAAAGAAATTTGTTGGTGTCTCTCAACACCAAGTAGCAATATGACAAATGTGGAAACATTGAAGTGTAATACAAGATAAGTATTATACCTGGTGAAAGATAAGAATGTATAGCTTATAGGAACAGTGCCTTTCCTAGAATGTGCTTACCCTGGCAATATACACTGAGATTTTTAGTTATACATCCAACATTAATAATAAGGCTCTATGTCACTTCTCCAACATGTAAAGGTTACTTTCTCCCTGCTCTGTCTAGTCTATTTTTGAAAACATTCAAAGAAGAAGCTTGCATTGCTTTGTCTAGTAGACTACTCAAATCATTCATCCTTGTTATTAACTGGTGCAATTCTCAATAATGGGTTTGAGCTATTCCTTAATAATTTTGGCAGTGTCCTCTTGCTCCTGAATATGTTGGAGTAGAAAAATATGCCCCAAATCTTGTCTTACCAAGTTCTTTTTTGAGTCTACATTAGTCTAAGACTGGCATTCTCAGGGCAGTGATTTGTGCCCCATAAAAAAAGAATTGTTCTTACTGGTACTTGGTTTGTTGCTTTTTATATATCTTCATAGAATCTCTTTAATAACTTGGGCCTCAGACAATGTCTGTATATTTGATTGTAGGATTTACTATACATTTGAGCGGTATCTCTGCATCTTTGTGTGTCAGTATTGGTTTGTAAAGTTTGGTGTCACCTGCCAAAAGTTCAATTGTATTCAACATTGATGACTGCCTTAAGACAAGGGAGCAAATAAAGGTTGGATGGATTTTAAGCAATAAGAAGCAATCAAGATTTATACCCAGAAATTTGATATCTGTGGACTGAGGTATGGTCTTATTTCTATATAATAAATCAATAGAAGAATTAGGCTTGAATATGTAGTATGGCTGTTCTAAATGCATTGCTATAGCTTTTTGACTGTTTAATCATACCCACCAATTCGTAATAATCTTAAAGAATATATCTAACAGGTGAAAACACTCCTACAGTTCTGAACCTATTAGTCAAGGTATACTCGCCATTCAGCTCAAATTGATGTTCAACAATACCCAATTTTACATGATATGAAGGACTGTAAGTGCAGCAAGCTAAGGTATTAATTTCCCAAAATTCTACCTGCAATCACCTTCTCTCTAGGTACTAAAAGATGGGGAGCTGGAAATTACGCTCATAGAAAATTGCATCAATGTGGCTTGCTTGTGTGAAGCTTGATCCATGTCTGACTTGTGCATGGTCAGTTCTGGATATGATGT
Source organism: Artemia franciscana (assembly GCF_032884065.1). NCBI lineage: Eukaryota > Metazoa > Arthropoda > Branchiopoda > Anostraca > Artemiidae > Artemia > Artemia franciscana. The sequence continues at coordinate 24,386,979 of NC_088876.1, read as the reverse complement.
GAATCTACTCTCAAGATTGAATAAAGAAAAGGCCATTATAAGTCATTATGGCAAAGTTGGTTTTCTTTGTACGTTTACACAATACCCAACCAAACCATCTCAATTATCCTCGACATAGTCTACTACCTGCAAGAAGCATCATTCTGAAAAGAACTTGCGCTCTACTCACAGCGTTTGGTTCACTACATGAGATCAGAATTTTTAACACTGAATCAACAAATTTGTTTTATGAATCAGGATATTTAGATGAGGCTAAAAAATGCGCAAAATATAATATGTCTTAAAATATTGGCATATAAAAAGGAATTTGCTGCTCGAGTGGTCAACAAGCCTTGGAAGCCCAACCTTTCTTGATTTTATCAAAAGGTCCAGAGGAATCCATATTTGTACTATGCAATGAGAGAATTCTCCGCAGGATCTTTCTAAGGAACGCCTGGGACAAATCAATAATCTTTGTTTTATTACATAGGTTCTTCATGTTTTCTATCCACTTGTCCTAGGAAACTCTTTTGACACCCATCTCCCTCCAAGTTCTAGACCTACAAGCTGATTCTTCCGTCTTTTCTTCTACTGTGAGTAGCAATCCTAAAAGACATAGCCAGTATATTCTTTCAATGATATCTCTTTTTTAGGGTTGTCCTGGTTTGTGAGGACGTGTGCTTGGATCTAATCAACATTTCAAATAAACAGTTCAAAGGCAGGCGAAAAGGAAATCTTTATTTAACGTCACGTCGCATAATTTTTCTCAATTCTGACAATGAAGATGCTTTAAAGTCGTTTAATATTCCATTTGTCAGTGTAGAAGGAGTAAGTACAATTTTTGGCTTTTAGTTATTCATTTTTTTCTGTTTACTTTTTCTTCGAAATTTATTTGTATTAATCAAAAGCTTTTGTTGGAAAAAACTAAAAAAATTTCTTTGTCTATGCACACTGATTTGGATATTGTTCAAAAGTGCCATATAGCAATTCCCATACTTAGTTCCTTGTAGATCTTAAAAATTTTGGATTTCAAAAATTGATATAATTTAAAAAAAATTCTATAGTGAATGAATACTTAACAAACAATAAATAACATCCTTTTTGGCCTTGCTACAAGTATATCACCATACATAACAGTATATATGAATCTGGGTTTTAATAATGTATAAGCCTTATATCTGATTATTGAATTGAAGCGTTATTTGTCAGCAGTAGACTACATTTTTGTGGTCAAAATGGACTTACCCTAACAAACCTGTTAAGTTCCTTATGTAGATTGAAATATAGTTCTTAAATTGTTTTAAAGAATTTTTAAGTTTAAATTTTTTAAAGATTCTTATGATGATTTAAGATTATGGAATCGAATTGAATTTATCTATAACCTGTTGTAAATGTAACAACCAACAGAGTATAAGTGAAAAAAAAAAGAGAAAAAAGCAAAAGAAAAAGACAGACAAAGAATTTATTCTCTACATCACTGTTGTCTAAATGGATCTACTCTATTAAGCCTGTTAAATCTGTTACGTAGATTGAAATGAAGCTTTTATATATGGGAGTTTTAAGATTTTTCAGTGTCAAGTGAAAATATAAAGCAAGGACACAAATCTGTAAAAGACTGAATTATAGAAACTTTTTAGGCAACATTTAAGGGGATATGGTAACAGAGAATTTCTTGGGTGAATGTTCATAATTACCAAAAGATGCATTTTTATCCTTGTATTTTTCTGGGGTGTACTTTAGATAGCCTTGTTTTTGTATTACTAACAGTTAAATCTTTATACAATAGGCTACTAACAAAGCAAAAACAAATATTGCCTCGTATTTATAATAAATCCTGACGCAAACTAGGGACCCCCCCCCCCCAAAAAAAAAAAACAACAACAACTGTTATTACACTTCCTCTGAAAAATCTCATTCCCCCCCCCCCCACTAAACTATTAATAAATTATTCTCAAATTAATATGTGCCTAAGGAACTTGAGTGAATCCTATGCTTATGATCCATGCCTCACCACAATCCCCAAAACATACGAGCACTCACCCAATCACAAAATATATAAAAAAAAATCCCTTTTCACAACACACAAGAATAAAATCATTCAAAAATCAATCAATCAATATATATCTAGATTATTAGTTAAAATGAATGCTTAGCCTTAGTATTTAAAAACAAATACTTAATCTTGCTTGTGTATTTTATGCTTTGCCCAAATGGCTCTTCTTTTCCTTTGTCCCTTTTCTAATGGGATTTTTTCTAAAGCCTTAGGGTGACATAAATAGAGCAGGGCTAAGGGGATTGCATATTTTATTCACAATCTTTAATAGTTTTTCTTGAAAATTGATTGTTTTCGAGAATACAGTCTCTGAGAGTCATATGTCTTATGCTTCGGCCTTCTCAATTTGTGAGACCCTTGATGGATTGTGAGCTAAGTACCCAGGTAACCCTTTTTCACTTTTATGAGCATATCTAAACATTTAAGCATACCCTAATATCAGGTCACATCTTACATAAGGCAGGGGAGATTAGAGTATTTTGTTTGTTTCTTAAATAGTTTTGTAAACTATAAACTGGTTTATTTTTCACCCAAGAATTCCTGCTCTTTTATTACTTAGGATTATATATTAGCTCAATCTCCTAGAAGTTAAATTATGCCAGTGCTTCTTTTGAAGATCTTAATAGGCTGTGTGCTAATGAACCTATAGTCGAATCTACCCACAAAATAAAGACTGCGCCTTGTATCTCCCCCCATCTATGCTTACACATGCTGTCATCGCAAATGCTTGAAGTACAAATGAACATTATAGTATTTAGGTTTTAATTAAATGAAACTTTCCTGACATACTGAATGCTTAAGTAAAATCCTTGCTGTGGCTGTTTTATTAGTCTGCTATGATGGAACTTCATTAAAAGGACATTCTAGTTCCTATTTTATATAGTCTTTCTCTCCATATAAAATGTTTGTTCTTGCCCCTCCACCTCTACCTTACCCTCTTCCTGTCCCTTGCAAAAATAAAGTTGCGATCCTTTTCTTTAGGAACCACATAGAAGATAAACTGTAAAATTAAAAATTATCTCTATTTATTGTGAACTATATCTTACATGTTTGTTTTTGAACAATAATTTAAAGCAATATAAATTTTAGGTTGATCTGGTGCAGCCACTTTTTAGTGCTAACTATTTAAAGGGTAAAGTGAAGGCCCAGCCAAATGGTAACTTTGAAGGTGAAGTCAACTTTAAGCTTTTTTTCACGCATGGTGGTGCCACCGAACTGCGTCAAGCAGTGCTTTCTGCTGTTACCATGGGTAAAATATAAATATTGTTTTCATATGTTTCCACCTATTTTCTTTGCATACTGCATGGTTCTGTGTTGGCTCAACACTACATTTCAATCATGGTAGCAGTAACAGAATAGACAGTAGTAACAGACCAATTGCTGAAATTGAAAATATATTTTTCCGAAAAAATGTGCCCTTTTTTTTTTATTTTCACTAAATTTTTGTTTCCTTCTCTTACTTAGGTAGCCTAGAGTTCAGTAAAAATAACAGTTTTACTTCAAGTATTTTTGCTACCGAAAAATAATAAAGGAGCTATAGACTATTATATAAATAAGGACTTAATGGATCAAGCATTTGTTATCTTAATATTGAGACGAAATACTGGTTTTACTATCTTGGAGTATTAGTGTACCTTTGCCAAAAGACAGGCTTTTTCACATATTTGAATTCACACACTCACGAAAACTATTTTATTGTTGCTCTTCTTGACACCTTAAGATTAAGTTTTTGGTTATGAAAAACTACTTTTTAGGGGTTTTTTTACTTTTTTTAGAGGTTTTTGGTTTTTTACTTTTTAGAGGGGTGTTAGTTGGTGTATTAGCGACATCTATTCTAAAATTAAAAGCTAGATGGCGTAAATGTAAAAATTCCAGTGTGTGTACCTGCAATCGTATTGGGCTTTATAAATTTTAGCAGATTTCAAACCCAACTATTTTTAATTAAAGTCAAACCCACGTTTCTAAATGCAGTAGCTAGTACATTACCTTATTGTATACCTCAGAGTTTGAGAGATGTCAATAAATAGTAAGTGTAGAAATTATTGATAATCTATTTTGGGCGTTACGGATTGTAATGTTTCAATTAAAAGTTAAAATACTTTTGAGAAAAAAGATAAAAATGAGCTTTCTAGTAAGAATCCAAATCATATTTTGAATTTTCTGCAAGCAAAGTTCATATTGAGTTTTTCAACCCAGGACATGGAGGAAGAATAGTTTTTTGGGTAATTTTATCATTGACTTTATTGGGGTATATTAGTCAGAAAATTTGAAAAAAAGACACATTTTCTCATTAGATTCTGAAAAAAATACGTTCTCCTCGGTCTCCTCCTAGATTTTCATGATCTGACGCCACTGAGTATACGCCTTTTAATGATGATTATGTAAAATTTTTCCAAGGGTTAATCCTTCTGAAACGGAACTTTAAGCAGCCAATGCCACATAGTATTAAGTGAAACAAGTTACCTGAACTGAATTTGAATTAATTAAACTTAAGAAATACTAATACAACATTCTAATACTAATAAAACATTCAAACATTAATGAATCTTGGGTCTGCTTCTTTGATTTAATCATACAAAGTTAAATAAAAGCGTAAAAAAATTAACTGTTGTAAAATATATATTCCTCAAAAATTATAATTTATTTTTTAAAATCAAATTAGAAACGGAAATGAATTATTTATTTGTTCCTATATTTTCTCAAAACCTGAAAATACTGCTAGTCTCATATAGCCTTGAGCTATGTAGAAAAAAAAACGAAAATACTGTAACAATTAATAAAAACTGACTCACAAACAGATAAAAGTAAAGCAAACAGGAAATACGATTCATTGATACTAGTTGCGTATTATAAAGTAAGACCTCTATCATTTTTTGGTTAGTTTTTTTTTTGTATAGCCTATGACCATGCCATATAAGATTGTTAGAGGGGGGTTGAGGAGAATTTGTCAAACTGTAAACCAAATCGTGATAATGTCCATTAAGTTATTAATGTAAAAATGCAAAATTAAAGTCAAAACTATTTTCCTAGTAGTGCTAGTAGCTGGCATATTATCATATTATTAGACGTCTTTATGGCCTTTATCATATTATTAACGTCTTTATGGCCTTTATCATATTATTAACGTCTTTATGGCCTTTATCATATTATTAACGTCTTTATGGCCTATCGCAGGGTAGGAAAGTATTAATAAATAGTTGAAATTGTTGAAAGAAATTAATTTGGGACGTTGAATGACTTTCATATTTCAATTTAAAATTAAAATACTATTTAAGGAAATAGAGAAAAGTGTGCATTCTAGAGAGAACCCAATTCATTTTTGGATATTTTTGCAAGGAATGTTCATCTTGGGGCTTTCAACTTTGCTGGACACAGGGCATTCATCTTCTCCCATAAAGGGAACGGTTTTTTGAGCCTTGTTTTCAGGCCACGCACATTCAACACGGGTTGTGCAGATTATCATATTGAGTGCCATGTTCAGCACCGGTAAATGTATTCTCAGAATCTATGTTCAACCATGTTGTTCTGGCGTGTTACAATTTTCAGGAGTCCGTTTCCAATACTTTTGGAAATTGTAACATGAAAATGCCTTAAATTTTTGCTGGGTTGGACACAGAAAACCTGAAAACGATTTTTGCCGTACCTGCCCAAAACTCGCTTCAAAAACACGTTTACCTTAAAACACAACTTTGGTAACCATAACAAGGTGTTATAGACTAAAACAGGCTTATAGAATGAAAATGGGCATAAAAATAGCAATCTAAAAGTGTTTCTTTTGTTGTTTTCGCATCTCTCCTTCTGAAGAGCTGCTATTCTTGACTTTTACCCTTTGTTTTAGTTTTTAAATTTTGGTGGCTCAAAATGGTCGATTTTTCATCCAGTAGAGCCCCCTAAAAACAATTAGAACGAGTCTTGCAACGACAAACAGTTATTTTTGGTGAATGAACCGCCACTCAGTTTAGGCAAGTATTTTTAGAATAAGAGAATGTTGAATTTTGAAATGCTTAATCCTTGAGAAGCTTGGTTGGTATAGCCAAGGTATTAGGAGACAAATTGAAGACCATCCTTCTAATGTGTAAAAAGGCTAATACCAATCGAACATTTATGATATTATCTCTAAATGTGAAATTTTTATTACATTAAAATTTTCTTTTGTTATTGTAAATATTTGAATAAAAAATTCGTTGAACTTATTTATTTAATTTAGCTTAAGAACTATACTTCAATTTAAGAATATTTGATTACATCATTTTTATTATTAATAAATTTTAATAGAAAAAGGTGAATATCTAATAAAATGCGCTAAAGACATGCAATTAGGGTCTACTGAATTGTCTTGCCTAAAACCAAATTGGCAACAATGGAACATTTGTGTTTAGTCTAATAAGAAAAACTAGGTAGAACCATTGCTTGCATTTGTATATGACTTACAAATCATAGTTTAAACATGTCTTATTGTAGTTAATAATTCATCTCAATTAAAGCTTTGTTTGAGTTTCAATTCCCTGCTCTTAAGTTTATTTATATGCTCGACTCTCCTCTCAATGACACATTCTCTCGGAAATAAATGTATCATTCCAAACAAAAGTGTAAACATGTCTGAATATTATGCATTGTTATTCAAGGAGGTGGGGTGCAAATGGAAAAAAACATTGTTTCATGCTTAGATTGTAGACAAATCTTTCGTTGGATCTCTTGGGGATTCTCCATACTATTTTATTTTTGTTTCTCACCATTGTGTTTTCTATGCCAAATTGTTTTACATTCTTTTTAATTGTTTCTTGCTTATTGCTGTTCGTGTTTTGTTTTTAATTCTTGTTGCCTTTTTATTTTGAATTAGAAATACTAATTTTGCCCATCTGGGATCGTGAATGACATTCTTTAAAAATAAGTTTGTTGTCTTACCCTTCTATGTGTGACTTTTATTTCCAAAAATTGCATGCGCTCATTTCTAACTTTATTGAAGCTAAAGATCATGCACCTGATCAGATGTTTGATAACCCGCCTCCTTACGAAGCCCCACCTCTCCATATGGTTTCTTTGACGCTCCAGCTCCTGCTTACAATCCACCACAAGGGTCCTACTATGGTTGGTCAGCTCCCGTCGCTTCTGTTGCCTCTGGACCAGGTATACTAACTTAATTTTTATAGGGCTAATTATAATGCTCTCAAGTCAGTGGTACTCGACTGATTTCAGGGCATGGCCCAATTATACATTTCTAATGTCCAGATCCCCCCTTGTGAAGTTTCAATTTTGTTACTAAGAATGTTATGTGTATTCACCCGAAGGAAGCTTAAAAGGCCATTAGCTTAGTATATGTTTTGAGGCGTCCTCAAGGTCTATTTTATGCTAATAAAAAATATTATCTGTATAAAACGTGGAGGTGGCATCATCCATGTGAAAAATGTTATTTGTTCAAATTAAGGCACTTAAATATCGTCAGGTAAAGGGTGAACGTCCTGCCCGTGACCCACCAAAATATTGCCATACGGCAATCACCGGTGGTGATTGCACTCACGTTGGGAATCATGGCTCTAAGTACACATAGGAGAAAAGAGAAAGTTGTCTTTTCAGTAAGGCTCTGACAGGAGCGAAATTTTTCTCTGGATTTCAGTTTTCCCTTTAATCCCATATATTGAAATGTTCCTGTGGTGGTGAATATTTGGATAACCTCTGTTGTTTATTACTTTAGGCTCAGGCACTGTGAGGTCAAATAGGTTCAAGTTTTATCAGGCATTTTAACATGTTTTTTTATACACTACAGCAACAGCTAAGTAAATTTAAGGTTATTTTTTTTCCTAGACAACAGCTGCTCGGAAGACTCCTGTGTGAACCTAATGACAATTAAGTGATTTTTGCTTTCACGAATATTGAATGAATCTTTTTCTGTCTTGACCTTGAGTCACAGTTTTAAAATATAGTCCGCTGAACGTCCAAATGTTTAGAATAAATAGAAGCTTCTTGAATCTTCTTTTTGTTAAAAATCTTCATTAGGCCTCTCCTGTAAGGTCTTATCGGGGGGGGGGGGGGGTACCAGGTTTAAATTCCCCTTCTGTAATTTTTGTCCAACTTGTAAAAACTTAACAAAATACATATAGTTTTTTGGGTGCGTTTAAAAAATGCATAAAAACCCCTGGACAAAATACCCTCTCCCCCTCCCCCGAACAACAATGCTGGATACGCTCAGTTTAAATGTGAGTTACTTTTAGCCTTAAGGATTTTAAGTGGGGGAATAAATTTTGTATATGTTTAGTATGACCTTTACTTATGTATAACATCAATTTATACATGAAAAAAGAATTATCTTTAAACATGATCAAAATATTCGATGTGGTAATAAAGCTGTTTTCACAGAACGTACATAGTTTTCTGTGCTAAGTGATTAAATTGAGTTATGTTAAATTTAACATTTCGAAATTAAACAAGTCCTTTCACATAAGCTAGCACTAGTATCCATGAAACCATCATAGTCCTATTTTAAAGTTATCACGATCATCATAAGCAAACTATTCAAAAGCTATAAATGTGTAATGGAGATTCAAGTCCTTATCGAGTGTGAAAGGCTCATTAGAAAAAGTTCATTTAATTACAAGTTCCATTAATCTTCCATCTCTTCCAGAAAATTTCATTCGATGCTACTATGTATTGACTCTTTCCTAACGTAACAAATTTTATGTGACACAAAGTTATATAGGCCGCCGGAAGGACGGGCAGATGTCAGGTTAGCGGGCTGAAGAAAGTTAGAAGAGAGTTAAAAGCTTGTCACGAGCACCATTAACATATTGATAAAATAACGACATGGTTGAATTAGAGATCATCATCACTTAAAAATTAAACACGGGCAGATGAATTCAATCTTCCCAAGGCCCTTTGAACGGGGTGGTGCTTCTTAAGCTCCGGACACACCAAGCTATTGCTACGATGATTCCCTCCACAATTAGTGCACTTAACAATCTGAGAAGAATATGCTTGGTCCTTGTTAGTGTGATCCCCTCTACATTTGTTACCTTTAACAGGGTTCTTACAGCCCTTACAAAATGCCCAAATCCTTGGCAATTTAGGCACTGCTTAGGCTTTTCAATTGGGAGAGTCACTCGGAAAAGGCAATATTCAATCTTGATGCCAAAGTCGATTGCGATATCAGGTTCTTCACTAGTTTTAAAGTTCAGCTGCACTATTCTATAACTTCCGTACCTTTTCGTACTTACAACGCTGCTATCAAGCCCTGGAATCTGGGAGACATTATAATCAGGATTCATCTTGATAATTCCGTTAAAAGGTATTATCCATTTAACGGTATGTCCAGGTCGTCATCAATGACGACCGAGACACTCAGAGAAAGCGACCGGGACACAGGGAATGTTCGACTAGCAATCACCATCAACAAAGCACCGGGACACAAATGACGACCGGGACACAGGGAATATAAATGACGAGCGGGACACTCAAAGAAAAATTACATACCGGGACACAAATGACGACCGGGACACAAATGACGACCGGGACACAGGGAATATAAATGACGACCGGGAACCTCAAAGAGAAATTACAGACTGGGACACCCGGACACAAATCACGACCGGGACACAGGGAATATAAATGACGACCGGGACACAGGGACACAACTATAACGGGGACGCGGGGGGCACAGGCGGGATATATAAATGACGACCAGGACACAGGGATTATTCGAATAGAAATTACAGACCGGGACACAAATGACGACCGGGACACAGGGAATATAAATGACGACCGGGACACACAAAGAGAAATTACAAACTGGGACACCGGGACACAGGGAATATAAATGATGACCGGGACACAGGGACACATCATTATAATAATGAGGTATAGATCTGAATACGGATTGTTTTTCCCATGGACAATTATGTTGCATGTTCAAGAGTCAGTAAACCTGACAATCCATTTATATGCACAGACAATTGAACAGCGAAGAATGAATTTATTTTGAGTGAGATTTTTAATATGTTTCATCGATTGTTTTTAATTGAATGAAAGAGACATTAACATATAGTGTGTTTTCTTCATTAATTTGAGATTATTTTGAGTTAAGTAGCGGTCTCGTAATCTTTTTTGTTTTTTAATCAACAGCAAAAATAAAAAGAAAATTAAGCCTGAATCCTAGATAGAGCATAAGATAACCATCTAATAGATGTTTATATTCTAATTATTACTGGTGTAGAAGACATGCAAGGTCGTATCCAGGGGAGGGGTTTACTGGGTTTGACCTCTCCTGTAAAAGTTTTGCCCGAATCCAAAAAAAAGTCAGAAATATTCATATAAACAAATTTATGATACGTTTTTGAATTTTTTTGTACCCCTCCTCCCCCTCCGGTCTGAACAAAAATCTCGAATACATATTTGAAGACAAGATGCGGAAAAGTGGCTTGTGAGTGAAAATTTTGAGCCTAACTTTCACGAAGTCTTCATTTCCCGTTTGCCTAGCAAGAGCTAGAAAGTAGGACATTTTTAAGGCTTTGGAAAAGGCTTTGGAAAATTTGTCCGAAAATTTTCTAAATTAGTAAATTTTTTAGTTCTTCTGTTCCAGTCTCGGAGAGATAAACACAACGCTTAAACACGATAAACGCGAACTTCAAATATTTGCAGGACTTTACCATTTTTTGTACAGTGATACTGCCTTTGAGGATGCTTACAGTTTTATTTATTTTAAACAGAAATGGAAAAGACTATAGACTTTTCTTGTTCATGGATCTGTTGTGATTTTTGAAAGAATAAAAACTTCGTATTTATTTGTTTTCTAACTATTAGAAGGATTGCTCAGCCTCTTTCTAAGATGAGCTGGAGGGATACTGCTGAAAAATGAGTTATACTAGCAACAAAATTTGTTTTACACTATGATTTTTATAGTACATACACCTGTGAGCTCCAAAGGAGAGGTGGGGGGTTAAAGACATGTTCATATTCCCCTGAAGATGGTCGAAAGTTGATCCATAATTTCAAAGAAAATTGTGTAAAATAGGCAATTTTGTTTCAGATCTACAGGCTGCCGAAGCTGCAGGATGTCTAAACGGAGGTCAGATGGAGGATGGCTCAAAGGTTTCAACTGAAGCAGCTGCCGCTTTCCAAGGTGTTCAACCATCTGCTTCTAACTATCAGAACGGCCCTCCAGACTATGCTCCTCCGCCATATGTATGTTATCTTTTTTGCTAAAGATCGTTTCTAACCCTTTATATTTACGGAGTAATCTCAGAGAATCTACTTTAACTAGCCTAAATCGGTTGCTGCAATACAAAAGGCACTATAAGTCTTTTTTTTTACCAATATTGTACACTAATCTGTTCATTCTATTGTTTCGTATCAGACTTCGCTACCAAAACACTTAGAAATGAATGTGTTCTTTCTCTCAAAAATACATTGCATTCATTGTGTATAATATAACCTATTAGGTATCGGATTCGTTTTGTATTGCATGTTTGCATATTTTCTATGTGCTTGTGCTCGTTGTGCCTTTTCTTTCCGAAGCTCTCCATCGAAATATATTTTAACATATTTGCCATTACCAAATCTTACTGTTAATTAAAAGCATATACCTTTTGACGTACAGATATCAGTTTTAAAGGCCTTGAAAGGTTCACAAGAACCTCGAATTTTTTTTTTTATGAAAGATTTGTCTTGTATAAATTTCCAAGACAAATTTGTCTTGTATAAAGACTTTCTTTATCTTGACGTAAATACTTGTGAAACCCCACTGGCTGTACAAGATGTAGGCCTATGACAAAAACGAAGAACAAAAAAAGTACGAAGAAAACCAAACTCAAGTACGAAGTACGAAGATTTTATTGTATACCAGCCCATTTATAGCTGACTTGTTTTTAAGTCAACTAGAATATAAATATATGATGGATAAGAATAATCCAATTAATTTAAAACATGCTTTGTCAAATAATAAAAGATATTTAGATGATATTTTGGTCTTAAATTGTAAGGATTTCATTGATATTTCTAAAAATATATATCCATCAGAGCTTATTCTTGAGCCTAGTCATGGCGCTGGTCATGAAGATCATTTCTTAGATTTAAATATTAATATTTGTGATAATAATAAATTAAGTTTTAAAATGTATAATAAAACGGATGATTTTGATTTTGAAGTGATTAGTTTCCCATTCCCTGAAAGTAATATACACTCAAATATCACATATTCAGCGTTTTTCTCACAGTTACTTCGTTATGCAAGGATTTGTAGTAATTATATTGATTTTAAAAATAGATGTAAAATCTTAAGCCAAAAATTGATATCAAGAGGTTTTTCTGCAAATAAATTAACTTGGCAATTTAAAAAATTTAGTTTTCATTATAACGAACTTTTAAATAAATATCAAAAGAATTATCTAGAAATACTTAAAGAAATTTTTAACTAATTTCGGAGGTTCGAGAAATGTTGTCACAGCGCCATTTATTTTGAATTGTGTTTCTATTTGAGCGGAATTTTTAAAAAATTAGCCACATGGTAAAGATGAATTATATAATTGTTTAGTTCATTCAGGTTTTTTGCAATGTGTTAATATTTGTGATTTGGTAAAATTTATAATATTTAGTTTACCTATTGTTGCTAAAGGGAGGGATATATTAACAGGATAAGCTTGTTTTGGTTTTACTTGGTTGTTTTACATTTGCTGTTTTTTTTTTCATAGGCATGTATTTTGGGGGTGATACCTGACGCGGGGATGCCATGGATATTCTGTGGTAGCCACAACACTGTGCTGGGTAGAGAATTTAGAGTGGCGAAACCCTATATAGGCCAGTGTATTCTCCTGATGAGCCCTTATGTTGGGTGTTGCCTCTGAATTATTTGTCTATATTATTTTTTCTATTGTTTGGTAAATGACGACTTATACTTATTGACGACATGACTGCCTGTCCATGGATTATTCTTTATGGTTGATTGTGTGTGGCTATGCTGTTTGACCTATGTGATTGTATGGATGAGTAGGGTTAAGGCCTCATTCAAGTGCTGGTCTATATTAATCACTAATTTAGGAAAACAGTCTTCCTTTTCTCCTTCTGTCTCTTTTTTTTTTTTTTTTTTTTTTTTTTTTTTTTTTTTTTTTTTTTTTTTTTTTTTTTTTTTTTTTGTGTTTGTGCTGTAGCATTGGTGATTTCTCTTTTCATGATATACATTACACATACAAGTGAAAATTAATTATTGTTGATGTGAGCCTTAAATGCGGATTTGGAATTTTGTGAGACGATGTCACGAATTCTGATATAGTATGATGAATCTGTTTTAACATATTTTTCTTTTTACTTTCAACGATCCAATAAGACTGGTTTTTAGCAAAATAGGGTTTTCTGTCTTCTTTTTTTGAACTTTTAAGGGCCACGGAAAGTATCCAGGATTTTACACTCTTTTAACTCTAATTTTTTTTACAGAGTGAGGCGCCACCTAATCCCAAACAAGACGGCACCCCTTATGGCTTTGGTTAAGAACAACGTTTTTGGTAACAACGCTTTCACCCATTCTTCAAAGGAGTTACTATTTTCACAATTCTATTTATTAATATATTTCGCAATGTTTTATAATTCCTGTATTAACTTTTAGAGACTTAAGTTTTTTGCAGCAGTCTAGACAAGCAAAGCACTTGACCTGTCTGCAAAACTCTTTTGTAGAGTCTTTAGGATTGCTCATTTTTTTTCTTTGCTTTCCAACTATTGACAGGGTTTGGTTGGTGATCATTGCTCATTCCTGTAGCTATATAACTTTTAGGGACTTTCCGTTTGAGCGTGGAACAACCAAAAAACAGGTCCTTAGAATGCATTGAAACAACTGCACCCTGATTTTCACAGGTGTATTTCTTCATTAGTTTCTAGTGGAAAATGGGAGACTTAATGGATCACATGTAATTGTTTCTCACCTGTATCCACGCTGGGATACTTTTTCAAGTATTCCACTCAAGAAAATCGCTTCTGACATATAACATTTGAATATTTTCTCACCTATATGCACTCTGATAGAGATAGAAAAGCAGGGGTCGGCCCTGTTCAAAAAGAAGGGGTTGACGGAGATTCAAAGAAAAAACAGAAACGGTAAAAAAACGTCGATAAAAAAACAGAACAGAAACAAAGAAACGGAATTCCGTTTTTTTTACCGAAAAACAGAAACAGCTGGTTGTTTTTCTTTTTAATTGTCTTTTTATAGATATTTCCATTTTTTCCCGTTTTTTAGGCATATGAAATTAAAACGAACATTGAAAAACATTGATCAATTAAAAAGACCACATTTAAAAAAGGACCAAAATCCCCCCCCCCCTCCTAAACGACCAACCAGTCCCTAGTTCCCCCTCCCTCCAGCTGAAATTTAGTCTCTTCCAAAATTTGATCAAAACTAAGGTAAATCTGCATAATCCAAGCATCAACAGAAACAGATTAACATATTCAACTTTCAATAAATAAGCATTACATATTGAGACATGACGATTATGACATGTAACTCGTGGATTATCAGAGTGTATTCGATAAACAGCAAGGTCATGTGAAAATTCCTCTTTATTACCTTCCTCTACTTTAAGCTTGTTACGATGACGATATTTTGGTTTTTCATCATCCAACATAAATGTATCTGAATTATACTGCATTAATTCAAAGCCTTATTACATGTGGACGACTTGTATAAAGTGTTTGAAGTGACATATTCACGGTCCAACCTGTGGGACGCCGGGAGTATATTTTACTAACTTCTTTGCTCATTGAAGCTAAAATAACTCCATCTTTCATGAAATCCACAAAGATGAGTGTGTCGTATCGTCATAACATATGATGATTGATTTTAATATTTTAGTTACTATGGGCTGGATTGGTTCTTTTGTATAAATGCTATTTTACTAAAATCAGTCCATTCTTCTTTTACATTGTCAAATTTTTAGCTTTCCAGCCTAGTATTCAAATATTTCTTGGATGTTTTTGGCAAATTCTCAGCTTGGATTTTATCAACGTCATAGCTTTCCAGAATGTAGTTACCCTTCATAAATTTCTGCTTTAAATCAATCCTAGATGTTACCAGATGGTGATCTTTATTTTTAACATCAACAACAGCACTTCTATATACCCAAGTACCTTATATTGATCCTTACAGTGTTCCTTTTACAATAATATAATCAGTAAGGTTAACTGTTTTATTATCATAAGAGTGCCATGTTAACTTATGGGCCACTTTATAACCGAAACTGTATTGGCTAAAACTAAATTTTTATACCTGCAAAACTGCAGCAGTCAGTAGTCATTACTGTTTTCTTTCCCTACACCAAATTTAATAAGCTAGGATACCATCAATACCCATTTCTACTGACCTGGGCATTAAAATCACCTTATCTACCTGGGACCCTGTTTGTTTGATCCTATTGCTGTAAGTAAAATCGATCTGAATCAGAACAGTCTCCGTCAGTCGGTTCTACAGGAGCATACACTACTATGATTGATACCCTACACTTTTTAGTCATTTCCAAGACTAAAGTATTATGTCACACAAAATCAGGATTTCAAACTCAAATTTCAAGTAAATTTCCCGACCTTTAGAATTGACTTTTCGATGGAATCAGAATCAATGTTGAAAATAAATCCAATAGTTGAAGCTCACGGTGTTTAAGTCAATGAATTATTTCTTCATAGGTATGATCTAGCATTGTCAATCTAATTTTTCCTTTTGCACTCATTATATCAATACCATTTGTGTGACGTCATATTTAGTTAGGAAAATATTCCAAACTGTAAAAGCATTAGTAGAGTTTACACAACATGACGTCACGTTCGGTATAAAAATCATAGCAGCTTCACCATCATGACGTTATTTTAATAATATAAGTAGAATTGAACTGAAAATGTCAATCAGTTGAATAAAATATCTATATGCAAGCACAGTTTAACAGTATTATGCAAACACAGTTTGAGTCTATTAGATATTTGTTTGGGGTCCAACCTGGGGATTACTTGGTATCCCTAACAGATACACCGCACGAAGTGCTTGAAAACCCAGGTGCCAGTGGCAGTATATTATTTTTAACAGAAAACAAGAGATGCATTATGAAAACAGTGCAGAAGAAAGAAAAAGCGCTTCTGACAGAACTTTTTCAGGAATATTACAACAATTTAGTGCAAAATCCAAAAACCTTACTTCCCAAATATTTTGACTGCTACCCATGTAAAAACAGGAAAATCACCCTTAGTGTGATGAATAATATATTTCCAACTAGTATTCAGTTGCATCAAAAATTCGACTTGAAAGGATCTACTTACAAACGAAAGGCTTCAAAGAAGGAAACATCAAAGAAATCTCCGACTTACAAGGATCTTGATTTCATGAAAAAACATCCGGAAGGAATCTTTCTGGAAAACAAAACCTATGACACCCTTTTCGAAACGATGGAAAAAGATTGCAAGCTGTTGGAGTCATTCAAGATAATTGATTATTCATTGCTTCTTGGTGTTTATTTTGTGAAGTCCGACTCCACTGCCTTAGACAGAAACGACGCAAATGATTTCCCGTCTGGGGCAACACTGGCATGGACAAAAAATGGTGATCGTTTAGCCCTATACATGGGTATCATCGACATTCTTCAAAAATATGACGCTAAGAAAAAATTGGAGCATTGTCTAAAATCAGTAATTACTGATGGTAAAGCTGTAAGCGTGCAAAACCCCCAAATTTATTCAGAAAGGTTCTTGGAATTTATAAAGACAAAAGTTTTCAAAAAAATAAACACCTCTTGAGACTATTCAAGGGGGAGAAAGCAATAATCCCCTCTCCTACATTGCTAGTATTACCTAAACAGATCTGCAACCATCATATCCTACTTTACTATTGAAGTTACCGATCCCTCACATCCCCTACACAAATGCTGCAACGCTCATAGAGGGTATACTAAAGCCGATTTGAGTTAATAACGTCGGCCTAATTGGAACATTAAGAGCAAGCAAAAATGAGCTGGAACTAAAGACTTGGACATCACTGACATGCTATGGATTGGAGCTTTACATTCTCATCTCTCAAGCAGCTGGAAATAGGTATTAATTATAATATATTATTTCATTATACATAATACCTTAATTTTTAGTTACTAGTTGCTTCTGTCTGCCTTTACTTCTGAAAATGCAATTCCTGTTATTTGAGTAGAATTTTGAGCCATATCAATGGTTTTTTTTTAATTTAGGAAATGTATTTGCATATCTTTAAAACCGTATAAAATGGGATTGAGCAAAGTTATGAAGCTGAAAAAAATCTTGTTATACTTCAATTAAGCAGAAGATCTATCTTGCAAGGTTTCAGTTTTATAATACACTTATTTAAAGGTCATCAAAGGTCAGGGCCCTCTAGAGGGAGAAGAGTGGAGGTAGGTACTTGAAAATACCTTCCCAGGACATACTGTAGCCTGTATACTATACCAAGAGAAAAACAAGTAGCATTAAGCATATATACATAAGCATATGTTATTTAACAGTGACTTCTCTAGTGCTTAACTATAACCCCTCAGTAATATTGACAAGACTCTTCTGTATTTATTTGTTTCTTTATTCAAGGATGGGTGAATCTGAACAGAATTCGAAAAAAACGGTTGTTGTCTTGTTTTTAATGGTGATAAAAAAGAAGAAAAAATATTCGTTTTTATAATGTTTTCAAGCTCTTATTCAATATTTTCGTTCGTAATAGTCACAGACAAACGGATAAAAAATAAACACTTTAGCGCTTGAGAAAAGACTAAGGATTTGCGGTCGCGCGAAAATCCACATAACTTCTTTAGGACTTGCACATTAAACCAAATTTGTAAATAAATCTATCATAGATAAATGAAAATAAATAGCCTATAAAATAAACGATAAATTAAAACTGAAAACATGTGAAATAAAAATAAAAATAGGTAAATAAAATTTAAATAAGAATAAAAATATCAGGTCCTATGTCTATCACTCATCAGTGCTTAACTACCCTCAACACCCTGTCCTCTCAACCCCACCTCATCCCATGCCAGCTCTTACCTCTCTGGCCCTCCCTTTCATTCTGTCCACAGGCTATTTAGGGTTTGATTGAATGAATTATTTTGAATTTCTTCAAGAAGCCTTTTAGAGTTTAAATTTAGCTATTCACGGTGATGAATGTTAAGAGACGTATGAAACAAAGAAGAGAAAAGATAATAAATGAAAAAATTAAATAGGTTAGAAGAAACAAGGATTTGTCCGCCAGTAGCAAAAAAAGGAAATAAGTCAATATTTCGTCAAGGACCTCCACCAAGCCGTCTTCAGGGCTCAGAAAAAATCTTTTGAAGTGAACTCTACAAGAAGGGAATAGAGAATAGTTTTTACGTCATGTATAGCCAGTGTGGTTTTAGAATGTAAATGTTAAGAGATGAGATTCGTTCACAATAAGTATTCATTGATCCTTTGTCATTTGATAAATTTAAAGCTAAAAAAAAAAAAAAAAAAACATTGAACCAATGTTGCAGACAATCTCAAGAGTGTTCATTTGTACTGAAGTTTTGACTTCAAGTGTCCTCTTAAAGTAACTATAACGAATGCAAAGGGCTGAGCCTTTGGCCTCACTCCTGGATTTTTTTTCCTTCCCCTAGATTTTGAAAAACAGCTTTTTTGGTACTTTCATTAAAAATTAAAACAAGTTTGCTCCCCTCTCTATATTAAAAAAGAATTTTTAGAATAAGCAAATTTTTGGCCTGTTTTTGCTGTTTTTGGCCATCTTGTACCATAAAACGACTGTTTTATCTCAAGTAGGTTTCAAAACATCAGAGCATAAAATTCCAGATAGCCAATCTATTTCAAGTATGAAAAAATATTATTTGCCCCCCCTCCCCATCGTGTTTCTCATATAACATCAAGCTATTCGAAGGCAATGATTCAAAGCTTCATTTGGATGATGTAAAATCAAAACGTGATATTCAGGCTTCTATATTTTTAGCGCCTAAACCTACTGTTTTTTTTTTTTTTATCATACGCGTTTTTTTTTTTTTTTAGTTAAACGGCAATTTATATCCTCATACGCTTCTTGAAAAAGCAGGAAAGGGGGAGCTGGTAACCCCATCCAGTATATCGTAGTTTTTGGTCATGTGCTCTTCATTACATGAAGTCAACATCCCCATTCTATAGATTAATCTTCTCTCCAGAAAATTGAGAATCATCTAATATGGTATTTATTTCTTCAGAGGAAATCAAACCCTCCACAGGATTGCAAACAAGCACCTTCAATTTTGTATAGCATACACGTCACTGGCGATAATTGAAAATTTACTTGGCGCTCAAATAGCAAAATCCTTTGAAAAATTACGATACTTTTTATCAATTAAAACTTACTCGTGTTCAGGATCGATAAAAAAAATCTTATTGTTAACGAATGTTTTACAGCGCAGGTTTAAATACTAAATTCTTATGCAGGATGAAAAGCGAAGAACAAAAAAAAATAATTAAGCAAAAGACAAGACCATTCGAAAGTAGTTATAAGTAAAAATAAAAAGCTGAATGTGGAAATATACAAAGCAAGGAGGTCCTCACAAAAATCTTATTTTCTAATGTGATTGAAATAATTCATAGCAGCCTAATTAGCTACATTAACCATATGAAGGATAAAATCTGAAGTACAGCCGTTTTGATATAGATGTTGACGGCAGTTGAGTATTGAAAGATGCAAGCATTTGAATAATCTGAATTACACCATCTGAATTAAATGCAATTAGATTTCGTCTAGAACATGTACATTTGTCAAACGGTTTTTTACCGTTTAAATAAAAGTAAGATGAGCTAGGTGAATAAAACTCCAGGAATGGGCCAGGAACTAAATTATGGCCCAATAAGGTCTTTTGAAGTATCTACCCCTACCCCCTATTTCTTCAAAGGGAAATGATCTTCGCTGAGACAGGAAAATCTTTATGATATAAAAGCAAAGTTTTCAGAAGAAGATCTGCAACACAAATGAAGCCGAAGAAAGTGTTTTGTACCTCGTATCTTTGCTATATCCTGGTTTCTTAAGTTTTAAGAAATTTAGAAAATGAGTCTCAAATTTAGAAAAAGGAAACCTTGATAAGGCTTAAAATTCTATTTCAATCACTGGATTGTATTTTAAAATATACAGCCAAAGAAAAGTAGATTAAAACGAAAAATAAGGAAAACCTAAATTTAGGATGATTTTAGGAGTTTACCTCCATCTCCATTTCCACATTTCCAAGCTCTGAGGCCCAACTTTTTGCTGTCTTAGTAAATATTATACTTTACAACAAGCTGAGCCTACGAACTTGCAAGACCTATCTCAACTGCTTGTTTTTGTGCATTATACATGGCAGAGTGGCGTGCATGATGATATCTTGTTCTGCAAGCCATTAAGTCGTGGAACTGCTGAACTAATTTTCAATACTATAGATTCCCACATAAAAGAAAAAGCTTTACAGTAGAAAAACTGCTTCGATATATGCACTGTCGGTGTGTGTGCGATGTGCGTGAGAAATAGCAGTGTGGTTACGACAGTTACAGTGTGATAACCGTTTCTTTCGACTTCTGTTTAGATTCACCCATCCTTGAATAAAGAACTACTTCGGTATATGCACTGACGGTGTGCAGGCGATTTGCAGGAGAAATAGCAGTGTGGTTACGAGAGCTACAGTGTGGTTACAACATGATTACACTGTGGTTACAGCATGGTTATACTGTTGTAACTGTTTTTTTTTCGACTTCTGTTTAGATTCACCCATCCTTGAATAAAGAACTGCTTCGATATATGCACTGACAGTGTGCAGGCGATTTGCAGGAGAAATAGCCGTGTGGTTACGAAAGTTTTGAACGACGTCTGTGTGCTTTGTGAACACATTGTAGCCTTCATAGAGAAGCACTGGTTTCCAAAGGATCACCCAATTATTCCAAAACGGTACTTGACGTAGTTGTGAATATTATAAACTATATTAAAAAAACCTTACAGGCCCGCCTTTTTCAAAAACTATATGGAGAAATGTGTAGCCACGATAAAGCTCTTCTTCTTCATACAGAAGCTCACTGGTTATCCAGAGGAAAAGTACTGATATACTCAATTGTATTTACAAGGATCAAACGGATCAGACATTTCTGAAGTTCACGCTAAAATTCGAGTGTTCATGAAAAAGCTTATGTTGTGGAAAAGGAGCATCGAATTGTAATTATGATTGTTTGGAAATACTTGAAACTGATTTTGACGACTATTTTGGGGGCGACATGAAAAAACTTGATTCGTTGAGTTGGGTTTGCATCCCAAATAAAGACGATTTACCAACTAGTGTGTCAACAGAAGCAAATGAAGAACTCATTGATTCATCATAAGTAACGTCACTGAAAGACAGCTTTAAGCGTAAACAGCTATGGAAATTCTTGCTCTCAGTTTCTGATAATTACCTTGCCTGTTTGATGAAGCTATGGAATTCCTCCTCCTCTTGAATAGTGTGAGGCCACATTTATCTCCTCACTACCTCACTACCTCCTCTTAACTACCTCATATCTATATGAGGCCGCATTTTCAGCAGTGGTTTACATTAAAATTAAGTACATAGATAAATTGGATATATCAAACTCACTGTGATTAAAAGTAACTAAAGTTGAAGCTGATGCTGAAATTATTTACGAAGAAAAATCGGAAACAAATACATCCTTCCCATTGAAACAACTTTGAAAAAAAATGGAAGGTGTAATTATGCAAATTATCTTTTATCGTTTTCATTGTGTAGTTATTTTTTAACGTTTTTAAAAGTTAAGAATTATCATGCAGTGTCTAGCTTCAGAAAAGAATTTGAAAAAGATTCTAAACAAACCTTCAATTGCTTGAAATAATTTTTCAACAAATTGGTTTGTTCTATCACCAGGCTGCAGCGCATATACAAACTGACAATCATTTTGCACAACAGCTAATTCAGGTATATCTTCATCGTTTGTTCCTAAAAATAAATTTAAATTAAGGCTAAAATCAAAGATAAACTAGAAAAGATTAAGCATAGCTAATTAAAAATATCCTAAAGGCAGGGCCACAAAAAGGGTGATTGAACCAAATCGGGCCCTGCACTTGAAAGGTCCCCGCGTTACAATCAAAATGGACAAAAAAAAAAGATTTTCTAAATTTAAAGCAATTTTTTTACGATAAGGGGTAGATTATGAATTATTCAAACAATTAAAATACATCTTTTTTAAATTTGTATGGCTGAATAAGATTTTTTAATGTGTTTATTATTGTATAATATATACTTGTATAATATATATTGTATAATAATATCGAAAACTGATACCCGAACAAATTTAGTTCTTGGAACTTAGAAAGTTCCAAACAAGAAAATTCCGTAAAAGTACAGCATCCTGTAAATTAAAACTAGACATATCACAAAGTATAAAATGAATGTACTTAAATACAAAATAGTCTTGAATGTAAAAAATTAACAAAAGTAAAAACACAGATCAGGATAGTCTTCAATGCATTTTGGCACATCTAGATATACTCCAGTGAACTAAATGATTTGAGCCAATTTTTGAACTGTACGTATTTCATTTTTAAGGAATCAGTTTGCACAAACAAAACGATTCTTAAATATAATTGGTTAGAAAAATACCCTAATCCCAAATATTGAAAGTTTACAGAGCCATCTTTTTAAAAGACAATTTTTTAGGGAGAGGGTGGGGAGAAAACACATTTGATCGACAGGAGTGAAGGACCTTTTCTACTCTGATAAATTTTCCGATTCAAGATATGAAAAGATTTTTAAGCTAGCAAATTTCATGACAATATATTATAAAAAAAGAAGCAAATAAACTGGTTTCAAAATAATACTTATTCTGCTCTACTTGTTTGAAACAAAGATACAGATAGAGCTGTTGCTTTCGTTGCTGATACCGTACTGATACCCGTACCGTTAAATTCTTCTGACGAAATTTAAGAAAAATTATCCAAGAAATCATACCGAATTAACATCCAATATACAGAAATAAATATTATCCAATATAAGTGAAAAAAAAGTAGAACTGAACTAAATAAAACTAATATTAAAATTATAACGATAAATAATATAAAAATGAAATATATAATAATAAAATAATATTCTAATATATTATAATGAATATACAACAATATAAATAATAAATATGTAATAATAAATATATAATAAATTATATGTATATAATAATAAATATATAATAATAAAATAATATTAAAATAATAAAATTAACATTTTAGCAAAATAAGTAAAAATACGTTAAAGTAGTCAAAATTAGTCGATGTCATTAGGGTTAGTGTCATCCACGATTACCTGGTAACCGTGACTACGCTGGGGGAGCAATAGAACAAAAGTAAGAAATGGACAAGGTACAAATGAGGCTTTAAAAGATGCTTAAAACAACGCTGTTTGGTAGCCTAACATTAGTTAAGCTACCTATTTAAGATTTTAAAAGCCTAAACAAAGATCTGACAAGGTTTTCCTAGCAACATGACAAAAGATGGATCAGATTTCTAGCAACATGACTAAAATGTATAAAAACGCATTCCAAAGGCAAATGATTGGGATAGAAAAAATTGAGGGTGGAGTTTAAAAAAATGACTGCTCAACGATTAATTTTACTCTTGCGGGTTGCTCAGCTATTTATTCCCCATAAATTAATTTACGTTCAAGAGATACCAGTGCTAAAATCTTACTTCTTTTAGCTCAGATTATCATATTTTGTATTTTTGCTTCATCAAAGTACAAATAATTTACAACTCACTGATATTAGCAAACAATCAAATATTTCTGCCAAACAGAACATTGAGGAGAGAGCCCTGATGGTGATTTCATTAAAGTCTTTACACCATTGATCAGAGTAGAGTGAAGGCAGATGTTACCAAAAAAAATGGCCTAAGAATCAAGATCAGAGTCCTCGGATTTTTGTTAAAATCGTTGAAAGATACAAGGTATTAGCACACTGATTTACCAGAAAAGGGGGGCTAATATACAAAGTAGGAAAGAACAATAGCCAACGAACACTACCGTGTAGTCATCATTTAATCTTTGACATCATTTAAAAGGATTAAAAAACTATAGGGCTTTGGGCCCTGGTAATATGGTAATTAAGTTTTTTGGAATGCAATTGTTAATTTTTACGGAATTTTATGGAAAATTTATTTAAATCATTTAGTATATAAGAAACATGGTAAGGGTTAATGTTGAAATAATTAAGGCATTACATTGAATTCAGTAGTTCAGACACTTCTCATTTATAAACATCAAAAACAAGAAGAGAAATAGGGAATTCTTTTTGCAAGACAGTAGAATTCTAATTTGAATGAATATATAGGCCCTGTGTCAAAAGACCGTCCTCAACAAAGCATAAATATATAAAAGAAAAGGGAATCACAATGAGATACAACCATTAAAATTAAAATGAAAATTTAAAAACAGTCCTAGCATCCTTACTTGAGCGAAGTTCAACCAGGACTGATAAATAAAGTGAGATGAAACGAAAAGGCAAAATTAGCAATGAAACCGTGTTTTTAATTATTTTTCTTTCATTTTAATGAATACACATACCACAGTTTGAGAACCACTGCCCTAGACCATTTCTGAGTTACTGCTGATATGACCTTTTGACAACCTCCCTGTACAGCGTTTTATTTAGTTACACATCCCCCTAAACATTCCCTGAAAGTTTCAACCTCCAACCCTTAGCCTTAGTAGCAGGAATCAGTAGTAGGAGTATGAACAGTGCCTTTTGGGTTTAAGCTATTCCTGAGAAATTGTTTATACATTGTTTTGGGAACCTGAATGCACACAGTGTGTTTTGATTTACTTCAACATCTCCTTAAACATTCCATGAAAGTTTCACCTTAATGCCCTCAACTTTAGTAAAAGTAGTAGTCATAGCAGTCGTAATCTTAGCAATAGTGGTAACGTGCATAAGGTACCTTCCGGTAAGTTCATGATCACCCTCAACGTCCCCTTAGTCAATTGGTAATTTTCTCTTACCATTCCTATAAAGTTCCCACTCTACCCTTAACCATTCCCGAGTTTTCCCCTTTCGACAATTTGTATGCATATAACATGCTTTGATTTAGTTCAACAATCCTTTCAACATTCTCTGAAAGCTTACTTGAATGCAATGGTCTTTTTGAATACTGAAGGTCAAACATGCCCTCTTTTCCAATAACAAATACTACAAATAAACAATGGGCAAATTGCATAACTGTGAGGGGTTTACATTGCCAACCTCCAAATAGAAAATCTGTATGCTTACAACATGGATCTTTCAACTATGTTGAACAAAGTGACTATCTCAAAATTTTGACTGGATGCGTTTGGAGAGTTGATAGGATTGGGAGGGTGCTCCTTTCCCTCCAATCATTTTTGACTCTTAAAGAAGGCAGTACAACCTAAAATCCAGTCGAATGAGCTCCTTTAAAAGTTTCTATGATATTGCTATTTATGATAGCACTGCGCTGCCATAATATTGCTTATATGCCCTTTTGAAAACCTGCATGCATATTGTTTTCTCGTTTAATTGAAACGCCCCCAAAACACTCCCTAAAATGTTCACCTTAATGTCCTTAACCTCATTAGTTACAGCAATCGTAGCAGTAGTAATGCACATGGTACCTTTTGGTTAGTTCAAAATCCACCACAAAATACCCTGAAAGTTCAAACTTAATAATGCAAGCCGTCTTTGAGATATTGCTGTTTCATGCTTTTCATAATCTACATGCTCTTAGTTCATTTTGATTTATTTCAACATCCTCCAAAACACTCCTTGAAAGTTTCACCTTAATATATTTAGCTTGTGTCGTAGGAATAGTTGGAGAAGTACTATTAGAATCAGTATGGCCATAGCACTTTTGGTTTTAATCAACATGCCTCTCAACATACCGTTCTTCAAGCACTGCTGTTGCTTTTTGCATCCTGTACACACATAATGTGTTTTGATTTAGTTGAGCCCTGTTAGAATATTCCCCAAAATTTTCACCTTAATACCCTTAGCATTAGTAGCAGTAGTAATAGTACCAGTAGCAAAAGCAGTAGTTGTATTACCAGTAGAATTAGTAGGAGTAGCCTAGGCTTTAGCAGCGTCGGTAGTAGTAACAGTACAGTTCAAACTTTTCCTTGATATTTTCTCATAATTTTCACCTTCGTACCCTTAGCCTTAATAGTACCAGCATCGTAGCAGTAATAGCTGGAGCAGTAGTAGCGGGAGTAGTGTTGTATTAGTTGTAGTAGTAATAGAAATAGCAGCAGTATTAGTATCAATAGTAGTTTTTAGTAGCAGTAGCAATAGAGGTAGTAGTAGTAGTAGAAGAATGCCAATATTCCTTTTGGTTCGTTCGATATTCACTACAACAATCCCTGCAAGTTTCAACATCACACACCAAGTCGTTCCTAATATATTGCTTATATACCACATTGACAACCAGCAAGCAGACAGTGTATTGGGATTAAGTCCAAATCTCACCTTAATAATCCCTGAAACTTTCGCCTCCATACCCTTAGGCACAGTTGTAACAATACTCACAATAGCAGTAACAGTAGTAGAAGTACTAGCTCTAAGACCAGTAGTATTAGAAGTAATAGCACTAGTATTTAAATATTACCTTTTGGTCAGTTAAACATCCCCTCATCAAGCCCTGGAAGTGTCCACTTAACACAGTTAACTGTTACTATGACATTTCCGACATGTCCTTTTAATAATCTGCATTAATAGATTTAATACCTGTATTATATATTCATAGCTTTAATTTATCAATTTTCCCCTCAACCCTTCCTGACACTTTAGCAGTAGTAGCAGTGTTGGTAGAATTAGCGTGCACATATTACCGCTTGATCAATTAATCTTCCCTTTAAGCATTCCTTGAAATTCCCAACTTATTACCCTAGTTCCTTCTTAGATACACGCTCTTCACAATCTGCATGCGCACAGTGTATTTTGGTTCAGTTCAAGTTTTTCCTTGATATTCTCTCATAATTTTCACCTTCGTACCCTTAGCCTTAACAATACTAGTATCGTAGCAGTAATAGTAATAGTTGGAGCAGTAGTAGCAGGAGTAGTATTGTATTAGTTGTAGTAGTAATAGAAATAGTAGCAGTATTAGTATCACTAGTAGTTTGCACATGTTGCCTTTTTGTCAGTTGAACAACCCCTCATAATGCCTCCGAAGTTTCAGCTTGATAAGGTAAGCCATTCTAACGATATTTCTGATTCGCCCTTTTGACAATCTGTATGGAAATAGTTTATTTTTATTTAATTAAACTTTTCCAAAAACATTTCCTCACATTTTTAATTCAATATCCTCAGCCTAGAGCTAGTAGTAGTGGTAGCGTGCAAATATTGCCATTTTGGTCAGCAGACCAGCCCTCTCCAAATTTCCTTAAAGTTCCAAATTATTACACTCAGTCACTTGTGGGGCACGCCCTTTTGACAAACCGTGTGCTCATAACTTGATTTGATTTAGTTCAAAACTTGCCTCAACATTCTCTGAAAAGTTCACCAGTATGTCTTTTTCGGCACTAAGGGTTAAACATACCCACCCTACTCAATAACAAATGCAATAAGTAAATAATGGAAGAAATTCTCGAGGTCTGTGAGTGGGTTGACATTCCCAAAGACATAGCTAGGAAGTTCAACAAATGCAATGGGAAAACATACAATTGTAATAAGAATATATGAAAAGGGATAAAATCTGTTAATAAGGCAGTGAATTTTCACCGTCTCATAAAAGATTCTATCTATTTTTAATGTATTCATTATAATTGTAAGGAAAGACATTGTAGCTAAAGAAATAATTTGTGAGAGAACATAGTATTAAATGAGAAAGGAGAACTCGTCTGGAGTCGAATTACACGGACGATAATTTATATTTTCCCTGACCAATACTTCACCATCATCACTAATAAGTGTTACCTAGGTAGTTGAAGCTATCAACTTGGTAAAAATTTACCAAGTGAATAGCTTTACTTACCTAGGTAGTCATTGCAAATATAAACAATAGTAGTGCAGTGTTATTTGCAGCTCGAAATAGTTTGAAAGAACAGGAAGTCTTAGAACCAAGATTAGAACACTGGAAGCCAAAGTAATGACTGTGAGAATCTATGGCTCTACGATTCGGGTTCTTCAAAGTTTAAGGATAATGCTAAGGATAGCTAGGTTAAGGATAGCTAGCAAAGGTTAAGAATGGCTAGATATTTTCCAGAGGAATTGACTGAGGATAGGGTTAGGTAATTATTGACCATATACAGTAAGCTGTGCAAAATATGTTCAGATCCAGCTTTTCTGGACCACAGTGAAAAGAAGGTTTTGATTGTAAGGTTTTATTTCATAGATGAAGCATGGTAGGCTACCAAACAAATAGCAGGAAGTCCGTAACAAGGGTGTAAGAGACCGTGAAAATAATTTTAAGAAACTCAAAAACCATCAGAGTCTGTGCAACACTTCAAAGAGTGAAGCACTGAACAGAGTCGATGGAGGAGGACCAGGAGGAGTGCAGTTAGCCTCAGGTGGCTTGGTGGTGCTAACTTATCATCAAGGTATTCAGCCGTCTAGAAAACAAACATACATAACAATCTGTGCGGAAAGTTTTCTTGTTATGTTTTATATTTCTGTTTTGTAGAATATTTACTTTTTTAAATTTTTTTTTTTCAACAAAATCCCTCAAAGATATATTAAATTAGGGTGATGAATGCGCAATCTTAGATTAAGGAAATTTAAATTTGAAAGCTGTTTACAGGGGGTATTCCCTCAGAGCAATGGCATCAATTGGGGAGGGGGGCGGAGAGGTTTTTGTCCTCCTAGATGTTGAAAAATACCCATTTGATCGGTATTTTTATTTAAAAATGCCCGCCTAAATATTAATGAATTGACACCACTGCATCCAACACACAGAGAAATGAGGGATGTTGATAATCCCAATTTTTCTGTCTTTCTTGGGGGACAAAGAGGCCTCTGGGCCAAACTTTCGAAATAGCCTTCTCTCTCAGCATACAGGTATGGCTATAATCAATTAAACATCTTAGATTTTAATACCTTCTGGGCCTTCGGGAAAGCTTAACAAGAGCAAAGAGCTCGTATGGCACTTGTGACGAGGTCGGAAGAGCCAAGAGCCACGAGGATATGGCATGAGCAAAATTATAAGAATCAACAGATTAATTTAAAAGGAAAGTCAGAGGCTTTATGTCGGTCGAGATTTAAAATAAGAGCTCTGAGACACGAGGTCCTTCTAAATATCTAAAGATCCAATCACCCACTCGTAAGTTAGCAGTAGGCCTACTTCATTTTTTCTAGTTTCTCCTCTCCCTTCAGCCCTCCCCCAGATAGTCGAATCGGAAAAAACAACTTTATCAAGTCAATTTGTGCAAGTCCCTGACACGCCTACCAATTGACGTCGTCCTAGCACGTCCAAAAGCACCGAACACACCAAAGCACTGGACCCCCCCCCCCCTAACTCCCCCAAAGAGAGCGGATCCAGACCGGTTACGTCAATCACGTATCTACAACATTTGCTTATTCTACTCACCAAGTTTCATCCTGACTTCTCCACTCTAAGCACTTTCCAGAGACTTCCCGTTTCTCCCTCCGACTCCCCCCACTGTCACCAGATCTGGTAGAGATTTAAAATAAGACCTCTGAGACATGAGTTTCTTATAATATCAAATTTCATTAAGATCCGGTCATTCGTTCTTAAGTTAAAAATACCTCAATTTTTCTCATTTATCCTAATTAATACCCCCTCTCCCCAACTCCCCCAAAGAGAGTGGATTCAGTCCGTTTATGTCAATCACATATTTGAGACTTGAGCTTATTCTTCCCACCAAGTTTCATCCCGATCCCTCCAAAGCGTTTTCCAAGATTTCTCGTTTAACTCTCCAACTCCCCCAATATCACTAGATACGGTCGGGATTCAAAATAAGAGCTTTGAGACACAAGGTCCTTCTAAATATCAAATTTCATTAAGATCCAATCACCCATTCGTAAGTTAAAATACCTCTAATTTTTTTTATTTTTCTTCTCCCTCCAGCCCCCCAGATGGTCAAATCGGGGAAACGACTGTTATCGAGTAAATTTGTGAAGGTCCCTGACAGACCTACTAATTTTTATCGTCCTAGGACACCCAGAAGCACCAAAATCGCCAAAGAACTGGAAATCCCCCCAGCTCCCCCAAAGAGAGCGGATCCGTTCCAATAATGTTCTATATATCAAGTTTCATTAAGATCCGATCACGCAATCGTAAGATAAAGATACCTCAATTTTCCAAGATTTCCGCTTTCCCCTTTTAACTCCCATCAATGTCACAAGATCTGGTTTGGATTTAAAATGAAAGCTGAAAAGCACAAGATCCTTCAAAACATCAAATTTCATTAAGATTTGATCACCCATTCGTAAGTTGATAATACCTCATTTATTTCTAATTTTTCTGAATTATTCCCCCCCCCCCTAACTCCCTCAAAGAGAGTGGATCTGCTCCGGTTATGTCAGTCACGTATCTTGGACTTGTGCTTATTCTTCTTCCCACCAAGTTTCATTCTAATCATTCCGCTTTAAGCGTTTTCGAAGATCCCCCCCCCAACTCCCCCAATGACACTGGATTCGGTCGGGATTTAAAATAAGAGATTTGAGTTACGATGTCCTTCTAAATATGAAATTTCATTAAAATCCGATCACTCCTTCATAAGTTAAAAATACCTCATTTTTTCTAATATTTCCGAATCACCCCCCCCCCCCCCCCAACTTCCCCTAAGACAGCGGATCTGTTTCGGTTATGTCAATCACGTATCTAGGACTTAGGCTTATTTTTCACACCAAGTTCCATCCCGGTCTTTCCAATCTAAGCGCTATCCAAGATTTCCCTTCCATCTCCCCCCCCCCCCAATTTCACCAGATCCGGTCGGGATTTAACATAACAGCCCTGAGATACTGTATCCTTATAAATATCAAATTCCATTAAGATCCAATAATCCGTTAGTAAGTTAAAAATACCTCATTTTTTTTTAATTTTCCAAATTAACCGTCTCCCCACTCCCCTCCAGATGGTCATGTCAGGGAAACAGCTATATCTAATTTAATCTGATCCGGTCCCTCATACGCATGCCAAATTTTATCGTCCTAGCTCTTCTGGAAGTGCCTAAACTAGCAAAACCGGGACAGATAGACACACAGACAGACCGACCGACAGAATTTGTGATCGCTACATATCACTTGGTTAATACCAAGTGCCATAAAAACTAAAATCAAAACAGCAATTCTTTAGGCTAATCTAATTAAGAGTGGTTAATCATCATTAACTTACTTAATTTACAAAATAGGCTTGTAGCAACAGGAAAGATTCGTTCTAAAATGGGATCTGGATCAAGAAGTGTATCATCATAAGCAACGATGGCCAGAGCATGTGTTTTTCCGTTCTTCAGAAGCACTAAACTCCTCTGGGATCCATACAATTGACTACCAAAAAGACATGTATCTAACCTAGAAAATCAATACAGAACATTAAAATTTGTTTGCTTAAGAGGATCAGTTTAACTAGAATCAAGTTGGCAAAACCAAGCATTCAACTTAAATGGCTGCTAAGACCTAATAATTGGCACAAGCAAAAAATGTCTTTGTAGAACCAACCCGAGCCCCTTCCCACCCCGTTTTTTATATACAGCAATGGGGTTTAGGACAAATAAATTTGGACATCAGCTTCAAGCAGCTGGAGGCAACAACTGCTAGTTTCAGTAACTTCATCAATGTCTTTACTCCATAGTAGGTTAAGCAAAAGAGAAATACCAACAACACCAGCCAATAGTGAAATAGAATAACAATAAGTGGTTACTATCTAGACGGCTGATTATTGACTAGAAGATCGTTGTTCAAAACTGTCCTTCAGGTAGGCTGACACAGCATCATTTGATTTTTTTTTATTTATCAATAGCAGTGAACCTAATATGTTTTATGAGAACCTACTATTGGTCAAATCCTCAATATATTCCCATCCCAATCAAATTATACAAGCCAAATGGTTAACCATGACCAGTAAAAGGAGGAGGCGACAAGAGTACCTGAAGAATCCATTTAAAAAAAAAAATCTGACAGACTAGATCTTAAAGGAGTATTTTAAACTATTATATCACTATTACTAGAAATTAAAGCATTCCCCCACATGAAGGATCTTTTTACAAAAAAAAAAAATTAAAAATCAAGAAATGATCAGTGGATACTGTAGGCCTACCCAGTTGGATACAATCATCATCAATTCAAATAATTTCTGGTTGAAATGGAGAGTAAATACACTGATATTTGGCTTTATTAGATTATTAAATAAAAAAAAGAAGGTTTTTTAGTAAGGAGCAAAATTAAAACTTGAAACGAGCATAAATTATTCCGTATATAAAAAGGGGCTATCCCCTCCTCAACGCCCCGCTCTTTGCGCTAGATTTTGACTCTTTCTCACATCTCAACTTTCCAAAACAATAAAAAACTTTAGCGTAAAGAGCGGGGCGTTGAGGAGGGAACAGCCCCTTTCATATACGGAATAATTTCTGTTCGTTTTATGTTTTAATGTCGCTTCTTCTTTTTAATTAAAAAAAAATAGTTTTTTTTTTAATTTTTAAACATTTTTGAATTAATGAACGGTTAGAATTTGGCTCACCGAACATGAATAATTAAAAAGAAAATTTGCACATTAATTTGACCTTTTTTAACTAATAATAATAACCTTGTAATAACCTGAGTTTGATTTTGTTCCAATTGTTCAAGAATGATTCCTGAATCACAAAGGCTGTTTAATTACAATAATAACCTCTTTTAAAAGTTAAAAAAGAAACTTAAGCGTAAGAGCGAGCTATTGAGGAGAGAAAACTTATCTCATATACGTAATATTTTCTGTTCGTTTCAAGTTTTAATGTTGCTTCTTACTTTCAGTTGAAAAAACTTGTTTTTTATTTAATTGGGGATCGTTTTTTAATAATGCCGGGAAATCCTGCCCCCCCCCCCTCCATGGAAAATTCCCTTCCCCCACGAGAAATTTCTCCATGGAAAGAATCTCCCACGTAACTTAAATTAAGGATATTTGTGGAACTAATTTCGTAAGGTATAGTAACAAAACGGCAAAAGAGGTCGAAACTATTTTTATGAAAATGAATGTTGCAAGTTAAGCAATTCTCAAATGACTGAAACGAATGATAGAAAGATCTTTAAAAGATATATGTAATAATTTATGTTCGTTTTAAGTTTTAATGTTATTCCTTACTTTCAGTTGGAAAAACTTGTGTTCTTTATTTAATAACAACCAAAGGCTGAAGACAAAGGCAAATTTTCTCAGGCTCGTAAATTTTGATAGAAAATGATAGAATTTTAGAAGAAGTTTCATTTTTATTCAGTCATATATATATATATATATATATATATATATATATATATATATATATATATATATATATATATATATATATATATATATATATATATATATATATGTCATTGTCTTAAACCGCAAACAGAATGTTTTGAGCCTGTCACCTTCAGAATCATAACAAAGACGACTTTTCTGCCATTTTACGCCACAAAAGAGAGAGAGAGAGAGAGAGAGAGAGAGAGAGAGAGAGAGAGAGAGACTTTTATTTTAAAAACAACTTCCACAGGGCGTGGCACCGAATTAGCGCTTTACGTCAGGTATTACAGACAAATAAAACTTGTCAAATAAAAAAAAAAGAGAAAACACAAACACAGACATACAGTGTCAGACAGACTCATGTCAGATTCAAAAAACCGATCAGATTGGTGCTGCCTATGATATTGCTTATATGCCCTTTTGAAAACCGTTATGCATATAGTTTTTCCGTTTAATTGAAACTTCTTCTAAACGTTCCCTTAAAGCTTCAACGTAATACCCTTAGCGTCATTAGTTACAGTAACTGTATTGGTAGCATTAAAAATAAATACATAGTGCCTTCTGGCTAGTTCAAAATCTCCCACAACCTAATCTTAAAAATTTAAATTGATAATATAAGTAATTCTTTGGATATTGCTTTGTCATTTTTTTGAAAGTCCGCATGCTCATAGTATGTTTTGATTTAGTTCAACATCCATCAAAATATTCCTTAAAAGCTTCAATTAAATACCCTTCGCTTGCGCAGTAACAATAGTTGTTGCAGCATTAGTAGTAGTATGCACATAGTACCTTTGGTTTCTTCAACATCCCCTTTAACACAAGCTGAAAGTTTCACCTTAATAAATACCACCAACTGTTTCTGAAGTATTTCTGATGCATCCCTTGACAACCTGTGTGAGCATAGTGTGTTTAGAATTAGTTCCAGACAATTTCTATATATCCCAAATTTTTCGTCTTGATATATTTAGTTCTAATAGTAGTAGTAGTAGTAGCAGCAGTAGAATAAATTATAGTGGTCATTAGTGGCGATAGGTGTAACAAAAGTAATAATAAAAGTAACAGTAGCAGCAGTATGATTAGAAGCAGTAGCATTAGGATGCAAATATTTTCAGTTGGTTAGTTCAACATTCCTTACAACAAGCGCTATTAGTTTCATCTTCACACACTGAACTGTTCCTAAGATATTGCTGTTACACCCTTTAGACAACCTGCATACAAAGACTGTGTTCTGATTCAGTTCATCATCTCCCCTCGAAATTTCTTGAAAATTTCACCTTCATATACTACAATTGTTCAGGTACGATTGTAGTAGTAGTCACAGTAGTAGCATTGATATAACTGGTAATAGTATTGAATAGTGGTAGCACTAGTAGCAGCAATAGTATTAACTTATTGCCTTTTGGTCTGTAGAACATCCTTCTTATTAAGTCGTGGAAGCTGCATAATTAGCCATTGCTTTGACATTGCTGATATGTCATTTTGATAACCTGTTAAAATTTTCATCTCAATGCTATTAACCCTACAAGTAGTTGCAATAGAAATCATAGTACTAGTAAATGTAGCAGTAACAGTAGTATTACCAGTAGTGTACACGACGTATTGCTTTTTGGTGAGATGATCTTCCCCTATAAGTATTCTTTGCAAGTTTCAACTTAATTCCCAAATCTATTTTTGAAATACGCTATTTTGACAATGTACATGCACATAGCGTCTTCTGATTTAGTTCAAATTTCTCCTTAATACTGTAAATGCAATAGTGTGGTAGTAGTAGTGGTGTTTGTTGTACTAATATTGGTAGCATGCAAATATTGCTATTTTGATCATCTCTCTCATAATTTCCTGAATTTTCCAAATTGATATACTCAGTTATTATTGTGTCGTACCCTTTTGACAATCCGTATACACATAACGTGTTTCGATTCAGTTCAACACTCCCCTCAATATTCTCTGATAGGCTCACCTGAATACCCTTCGTCTTCTTGGGAAGTAAAGTTCAAACATGCATACCTTTCTAAATGACATATATTACGTGTAAACAATGAACAAATTGCCTAACTTACAGCCCTGTCCTAGGGACTGTGGGAAGATTGACATCCTCAAAGACATAATTACTGGACCTTTCAACAATGCTAAACAAAACAGCTCTCTTAAAATTTCAATCGGATTTGTTTTGGGGAATGGTAAGCTTGGGGGACTGATTACGCCTTACATGCCCCAGACATAACTTACAACCCTTACCCATGGGCTCTGGGCAATTGTGTCCACCCTAAAGCCCTCATTATATGATTTTTGGACTATTGATAACAAAATAGCTACTTCATAATCTGAACTGAATGCATGGGAAAGAGGATGTCAGGAAGCGGGCTAGTTGCTCTCTGTCATGTTTGACTCCTAAAGGGGAACTAGAACTACACACTTAAAATCAAATAAGCGTCTTCTAAAGTTCACATGACTACCCCTTCCATAAAAACCTTAGATGCCCCTGGGGCGTAACTTACAACCCTTACCCCCAGACTCTGGGGGATTCTGTTCACCCAAAAGGCTTTATTATATGATCTATAGACTATTTTTGAACAAATGGCTATCTCAAAATTTGTATTGGGTACATTTGTAGAAAATATGATGTATGGGTGGGGTGGCTGCCCCAACTGCTTTGATTCTTAAAAAGGGAACTAGAACATCTGATTTCCAATCCAATGAGGCCTCTCAGGAGTTTATACAACCACCCTTTCCATAAAAACTTATATGCCCTCAGGACATAGCTTACAACCCTTGCACTGAGGGTTGTAAGGGGGGGGTGTTATCCTCAAAGACATAATTTCAAGACTTTTCAACTACACTGAACAAAATGACCTTAAAATTTCCATTAGATTTTTTGGGGGAATTGATAGGCATGGGGGGGGCTTGTTTCTCTTCAATCATTTTTGACTACTAGAATAGATCCTTTCAATTTTCAACTAAATGAGCCTTTTTAGAAACTTTCTACGACAACAAATGGCCATCTAAAATTTCTATCAGATACATTTCCAGAAAATACAAGGTGTGTGTGGGGGGTATCTGACCTCTAACCACTTTGAATCTTAAAAAGGGTACTAGAACTTCTGATTACCTATCGACTGAGCTCCCTCCAAAGTTCATACAACCATCCTTTCTATGGAAACCTTAAATACCCTCGGGGCATAACTGACAACTCTTGCCTTGAGGGCTTGAGGGGGTTTTCATACTCAAGGACATAATTTCCAGACCGTTGAACTATGTTGAACAAAATGGCTTTGTCAAAATTTTGATTGGATGTAATTGGGGAAATGGTGGACGTGGAAGGGGGGTTATTTGTCCTCCAATCACTTTTGACTATTGAAAAGGGCGCTAGCCCTTTTAATTTCCAATTGAATGAGCCCTTATCGAAGTTTCTACAACAATTTCTTCAATATGAACTGCCCTGGTCTAAAACAAACCAAAAAGAAAAAAACTAAATAAATAAGACATTGGTCCCATATTGGTCTTTATTTAGGCAGTGCTATTACGCTCCCTATGATATATGTATCCTTAGTCTTGAAAGCATAACCCTAATGATTTAAGTACATTCTAGGCAATAACAGGATTTTACTTCAAATTTAAAACACATTCTTGCAAATCCTTTGAAACCCTGCAAAGCAAGATTTAGTAAAGTTCTGAGGCTTAAAATCCATTCAAAAGGCCTTATTTTGTATTATAATTTTCACTTTTATACAACAAATTTACCTCTGATCACCAAGTATAAGCACTCTTTGCAGATGGACTGGGCAGAGGCAGATGCTTTAAAAGACTTTCCATGGGCATAATTTAACCTCTGGATCTATTCTTGAAAAGTTCATTTACCCAACTCAACTACCATACTTTCCAAGATACCAAAAAAACCCTGATTTCAAGTTTACTGTTTCCTTCATAAATGGGACCTTCGTATAATATTATCATGGAATCTGCTAAATACTTTCCATATTATCTTGAAACCTTATATTATGGTTTATATGGAATCCATATTATCTTATGGTATTCATGGTATCATGGATTCCATATTATCATGGAATCTGCATGGTTATAGACTGATAGACCACGATGTCACATAATGTCTAGCCTATCCCTAACCAGCTTAAAAAGTTTAAAATTTGTAGACATTGGCACCATTCCAGCACACAAATCAAACACCGCCGACAAGACGCCCAGTTGACCACCACTGAAGTGTCGTAATGCTGCCGGCTCTCTTAAGCATTAATGAATGCAGTTACTCAATTATACTCTACCCTTATTCTTGAAGTTGTTTATAGGTTAGAAAGAAACCAGGGATAGACCAAGTAAATCCATCCTTGGTTTAGTTATAACATCTAATGCTATAGGATTATTAGAGACGTTAATCAATTTCTTATCCGCCTGACGAGGTGGCAGCGTTCTGCTGACTTTAAATTAATTTGTGCCAATTCTTTATTGCGTCAGCTGCAATGTTGGAAGATTTTAATTTTCGTGCTTAGAAATGGACAGTGCATAAAGCCACTGGAGGCGTAACAACTAGGAGGCGACTAGATGGTTTCTAATTATAGGAGGGGGACCTATTTTGGACATTGACACAAATGAATAGGAAGGGAGTTAGAAATGCAGGTGCCCCTAATCACCATTTCATCAATTATATTTATTCTAGTACTATTACTTATAACAATTCACCTGCAGCACCAAGCTTTCTGAGGACAACATAGCTATGCA
Source organism: Artemia franciscana (assembly GCF_032884065.1). Taxonomy (NCBI): domain Eukaryota; kingdom Metazoa; phylum Arthropoda; class Branchiopoda; order Anostraca; family Artemiidae; genus Artemia; species Artemia franciscana. Next base: position 24,348,862 of record NC_088876.1, on the reverse strand, counting down.
TACTCTTCTTCCATTCCAATCTATTTAAAGCCACTCCTTTTAGACCCTCCCAGCAAGTTCCCCTTTCCCTTGAATCTTTCTCTATGACATCTCCCACCCCAACCAGGGATTTCCTGCTTTCCATTTGGCCCTAGTTGGCAGAAAAGCACAATTTTTGGCAATCTGTCATCCTTCATCTGCTGAACATGCCCTATCCATCTCAACCTTTCTTTCAGCATAGCCCAAGAAAGTAGGATTGACCAACACTTTTCATCCAGCCTACAATTTGAAATACAGTCAGTCAACCTGATACCATGTACAGTCCATATATAATTTCTCTGACAAACATATAGCAAATCTTCATCCACTTTTTGAAGAACCTATGCTTCAGAACCGTATTTGACCACTGTCATCACTGAAGCTTCAATTATTCTAATCTTGGTTTGCAACCTTATCTTCCTATTCTTCCAAACTTTTTTTTTTAACTGTGAACAACCTGAGCCTCATCTATTCTACATGGAACATCTTCATTGCTCCCATAATCTTTACTAATAATACACCAAGGTAAGTGAAAACGTCCACCTGAGCAATCTTTTTGTCACCTTTTCATCATCATCACTTGTTCCTAGCCTTAGTGACTTAGCCTCCTTAACATTAATTTTCAAACCTATTATATTATACTGAAATCACAAAACCATCAGAAGTTCATTTATTTTGCTCACACTTTCATATAGGATGCTTAAATCGCTAAATACTTCCCTTTTTTCAAAATAATATTTATAATCATCCATGACTTATTTCTAACCTCAGAGCCACCATATTTAAGCAACCCATTTATCCCAGTATCAGCACCTGGTGCCTTATTATTTCTTAATCCTTTTAGTACTGTTGCTAATTCTTTTTCACAAAACAAATCTTCCTTCCCATCCAAGGTATCAGATATTTTCATTTTCCTCTGTATCGTTTCATGCAACTCTATCTTGGTTTAGAACATTCTTAAAATGTTCTGCCCATCTCGCTTAGCTTTTTCATTATCACTAATTGTGGCCCCATTCCTACCTTTAACTGGGACAAGTCTTGATTGACTACTCCTTCTTAATTTATTAAAATGCCATTATATCTATTATACCACCTTGAAAATTAATTTTCTCTACTTACTCTGTCTAAATTTTCTTTATAAGTATTTCAATAGTCTAAATATTTCACCCATATACAATGGTAACCATTTTAAATGCACAGATAGTTAGTAGTAGGGGCCTAATCGTAGTTACAATTTTTTAGCTTGAGTCTACTCCTGGAAAATAGGCTACTGTCCAATCTTGGACAAAGAATTATAAAATAATCATATTTGAATATGCTTAACCATAAGATTGTAGTCATCCAATCCCAACTATCTGCATCAGGTTTAAGATTAAGAGCCTGATGTCCTTGTTTAGGGAAGATACATTTTAGTCAAAACGATTATCCATGATCACACACTGTCGAAGTACTGAGGGTTTTTAACCCTAAATCCTCTTTCGTATAGTAGATATGATTTGGCTTTGCCTGCCAGCCACTTTCACACATTACCTCTCCCACCACTCATAGTGGCAGGTTCTATCTTATCCCTAATGGCCTTTGTAGATGACTTTTATAAAGCTGTCTACTAAAACCAAATCAAAACTAAGATCACATTCCTTTTCACTATCTTACCAAAGAGAGCTGTCTGAGTTGTCATAAACAATTGCAGTCTGAACCTTTTCAGCTTCATTTTCACCTTCAGTGCTGTCTTCTCATCAAATCTCTTCACAGCCTGCTTCTTTGTTTTGCGTGCTTCATTTTTTCTTTTCTACCTCTTCTTTGCCTCCCTGTTAGAAAAGGCAGCTTCAATCTTGGCCTTAACTGATGTATCAGTGAGCACTTTTGTTCTGCCCTTTTTTCTTCCTTGAAGTGTTTTGTTTTCCTGGTTGTGCTGGAATGTGGTTGTACTTGTTCATGTGCAACTATCCTATTTCACAATGGCTGCAAAATCACAGGGCTTACTGAAAGCATTGGGTGAGAATGGAAGAGCAGGTAGGGATGCGCTGGAGTTGGAACCTCTTATGAGCTTTGCAATTTGCCACCATCTTCATGGGCTAAAAAAAACATTGGGTTGGTATGCAATTCAGACCACAGATCTTCACTATGAAAAACATTTTGGATTGAAAGGGATATACCTTCAAAATCCCTTCTGGATGTTTGATGGTATAAAAGCTAAGGGGAAAGATTTTAATACCAACCCAGCTGTGATGTAAATGTTGACTTTTCTTCCAGGATTGTAGACCATCCACATATCTATGGACTTGCTTTGCTGACACCTGGGTGGATCAGAGACAGAAATATTCAATGTTTGCATGCAATGACTGCAATGGGATAGTATTTTGATCAGTATGGCCCCATACTCCTTGGCATATCGAATTTGGATGAAGATGAGCATCATGCTTCTCTGGTATGAGTAGCTTCTTAGCATCAGGAGAAGTATGCAAAGGCTTCACAAAATGTTTCATGTAATTTATAAAGAGAGGACCTTTAATCCATTTATTAAGATAAGACTTTGTATTCCTTGCACAGTGTTACCAAGATAGCCTCTTATTTGAAAAAAAATACATACTTTCAGGCTTTAAATACATATTAAAAAAACAACAACATGTAATTACATAGTGGATCAGTGTCACAAAAGTTGGTTTTTCTATTCATAAGAATAAATATTTTAGCAGTCATTTTAACCTTGAAAGGTTTAGGCTACAGCCAAGCATGGAAGTATGACTTACATGGGTGGGCAGGGAAGCATTTAAAAATGTCAAATGGCATCAATATATGGTTAGACTTAGAGAATTGTAAACACTTTGGGATTTCTTGGGAGAAGGGCCCCAAAGGCTCTCCTATATAAGCCCGGTGTTAATTAAATAATAGTAAAAGAAAAATAATATAGGGTTTTGAGGATAATTTTGGATAACAGCCAGAAACTTGCCAAGTTTCTAACTCATGAATGGTCCCAAATTGGTTGCAAATTAAAGTTGGGTAATGAGAAAGAATGACCAAAACATATATATTTGCAGTCAACAATGGTTACATCAGTGGTGTGCCGTCAACATCTCACTGGCAGCAGCACAGAAAAATCTTTGGTGATACACTGCCACTGCTATTTTTGGCCCTGCCATCACTGGCCTTCCCTTAACAACACAGCACTGGGGTCTAGATATTTCAGTAAACTTAGATTATTTCCTTTTAAATTATGTAGAAGATGAACACCCCACTTCATGCATTGTTTTATACTTTTTCTGAATATAATAATTGCTTCTTTTGCAAGTTCCATTTTGAGGTCTTAAAGTACCAAGAACTTTAAAATGAAAACTTTTGCCACTTGGCTTTATCTTAAGTCTAATTGTACCTGAAAACCTATCTTTTGTATGATTTTTCTTTTGGTTGTTATAAAATTCATGCTCAAAGTTTCACCAGTGTTTCCAAGCTGAACTGCAGCATAGCAATACACAAAACTAATCTAGTAAGTTTGATAATTCTTTTCATGCTCAAAAATTCAGCAATATTGTAGAACCTTAGAAATAATAATTCCAAGAAGACATGTCTTGAGTTGACAATGGCATAACCTTTCCTGTTCATCCTATATGAGCTAGTCAATGTAGGTCATTTTGTTACACTTGAATTTGTTATGTCTGGGTTTCCTATCTAGTTTCTGAAGTCAAAAAATAATTCTAATATTTGTACTTAAACGACACAAATTAAGGAATAAAAGTAACACTTTTGGAATGAATATTTGGAAGGGAAAAATATTAAGACAATCATAAATACATAAATGATATATGTAGGCTAATTTAAATAGCAAAACTAAATTACAATATGTAAACATTTAAATAGTAATACAAAGAACATAATAGGCTACTGCCAATATTCAGACTATTTGTTAGAATATCACAACTGTTCTCCTTCTGTCAGTTGATTAGCATTTTCCAGAAAAGAGTCACACTAGCCTACTTGATAATAATGGCCACAAAACACATATGGCTTGTGATGACCCTTCTCTAATGGTTCAAAGATAACACCAAAGCACAATAGCAACTTTTGATAGAGTACTAGATGCAAGATGGTTGGGTATGTATGAAAAGCAGCATCATACTCCCAGCAAGATGCTTGCATGATGAGGTTGTTATCAGTGGGTAATTGAATGGGATGGACAGTTCAACTCAAAATTCAGTGAATTGTGATTCCATTCCAAGTCAAGCCTGGACTTAAAGGATACAGCTGGGGGTGCAATCACTATCTCAACTTGAAGACTATTCTAATTGTTGACAGCATACTTAGAGAAGAAATGTAACTGTATTCATGTATTAATAGGATGTTTTGACAGCTTATGCAAGTGGCCTTTTGTATGTTGCTGGGTTGAATGTTTGGTAAAGAGGGGATTATTTGGTTGTAAATAATACCTGTAGGCCAGCATTGTGTTACCGTGAAGGTATCTAAGACAAGTGTTGGCAGCTGCATGTACTCTAGTATTCTGTTGTAAAGGGAATTATGTAGGCAAGTCAAAGACTGTGTAGCATGTCTCTACATTCCCTTGATTAGACTAGTACAATTCTAATTGGAAGGAGAGGTGAGACATGCACTGAATCCAAAACAGACATGACTTTGGTGACTATAGTCTTATAGAGCCTCAGAAATACTTTGCATAAGTGGCTAGTTATTTTGTGTCTGATCTAAGGCTTACATTTGCTCCTGAAACTGCTCATTGCCAGTGGCTATGGAAATTTAATTGTTTATTTATCAGTACTCCTAGATCTCTTTCTTTGGGACTTGTCTTAAGTACTGAGTTTGAATTGAAATGGAATCAGATATGTTGTGCATTGTAACCAAGCATTTAGAGACAAGTTCCCACCCTGGAGTTGTCAAGAACCTTTACTCAGGCCTTGTTTGTCGTCATCTTAAACTTGGTCTATCAATTGGAAACCTAAACTTCAAGTTTGATATAGAGTCACTTGAGAAGGTCTAGTGCAGAGAACCCAAGTTTCCTTTTGCCAAACCACAAATTCTCTATGAGCAATAATTAGAAGAACTTGGTCTCCTAACCTTAAAATATTGTAAAAAGAGACATCATTCTAGCATTCATGATGATGAGCAGTGGCATTATCAAGCCTATTCTTGGGCTAAGTGAATACACCAGAAAATGAGGTAATTCCAAGGAACTGCATCAAGATTTCTGTAGGAAGCAAGAGAAGATCAATTTCTTTGTCAACCATACTAGTCTATTGTGAAACTCACAAAGCAAGCCTTCTGGTTCTGTAAACCAGTTGACAGCTTCAAGATTGATGTTGGATGTGACAAAAAATGAGCCATGGATAACACAGTAGGATATCAATCAAGGTCTAAGCCTTGGGCATTCTTCACTGATGAAGCATTTTTGATTTTAAACCATCCTGTATCTTATAGCCTAGCCTATGTATGAATTTATAATCTATAAACAAAGTGATTATGCAACAAAATTTTGTCTAGACTTCCTAGCAATGTCTATAGTTTCGGTAAAATTCTAATCCATTGACTTTTTGCTATCTTGGAAAGTTGTTGGGCTAGAGAATTGAAACTTTCAGGGATGTGTCTACAGGCTAAAGTATATCCCGGGAAGTTATTTTGAGATCCCTAAATATACCCCTTCCCCCTCCTCTATATAATGCAGTTTTTTGTGCATTACAGCTTATATTTTGGTCAAATTTGATCCTCTATTACTATTAAAAGTGTAAATCCTTGCTTACCTTAGAAAAATTCAACTTTTCAATGTTTTTTAAGCTACTATATTCCATGGTGTTTTTCAATGGTGTTCACACACCATTGAAAAACAATTATCACCTTTTATGGTACAGTTAAGACTGGAATGTAGGTTTTCAAACGAACCCTCTTGTCAAGTTTAGATAACAATGTTTTGAAGTGTTTTATCTAAGCCTTTAAACAGGGTTAATTTAATAAGGGGTTTCTCACTCCAAATTACGATTAAGTGCAGGTTATCCTTAGCAATTCTTCTAGTAATTATTTATGCAATATATTTTTTGTATGTTAATCTATGGAAACTTTCAATATTTATTTATCAAAGAAGAGGCTTTTTTAATTTTTGTTTAATTGATGTAATATCAAATGTGCCAGCTATATGTGATTACTATGGTGCTACAACAGGGCAGGAGCCCAAATAAAAACTTCAACAATTTCGTTATTCAAGAATTAGTTTTTATAATATGGCAACCCTGCAAGTCTTCTGTTCTTTCTTAGTTAATTTTTTTTTTCTCTTATTGGCTTTTCAGGTTTGTTTTTATTTATTCAGATTTCTTGTGTGTTCAAGGGCATATGCAAGTTTTTGTTGGGGGGAGGAGGGGTGAAAAAAGTACTAAACGTGGAATAATTTGTTTATATGCATTTTGTTACTTTTTACAAGTTGAAAAAATTTGGGGTGGGGTTGAAACTTGGTAGCCAACCCCCTGGGTACGGCTTTGGTAGTTTCTATGTTTAAGTTTATCAATAACATCTACCTTTTAAATCATAATGGCGTAGAGAAAGTCCATTTTCAAACAGTTTGTGGTAACAAACTGTAGTAAGGAGTGACCCGGCTCAATAGTAACCAAAACTCTAAAAAATTGAATTTTGATATCAATAGCTACATCAAAAGAATCGCATTTTAATGCTGATTTTAAATATACAAGTTTCATCAAGTTTAGTCATACCCATCAAAAGTTACAAGAAAATTTGCCTTATTTAGGAAAATAGGGGGAAACACCCCTTAAAAGTCGCAGGATCTTAACGAAAATGACACCATCAGATTCAGCGTATCAGAGAACCCTACTGTAGAAGTTTCAAGCTCCTATCTACAAAAATGTGGAATTTTCTATTTTTTGCCAGAAGAAAAATCACAGGTGTGTGTTTATTTGTTTTTTTTTCCCAGGGGTCATCGTATCAACCAAGTGGTCCTAGAATGTTGCAAGAGGGCTCATTCTAACGGAAATGAAAGGTTCTAGTACCCTTTTCAAGTGACCAAAAAAATTGGAGGGCATCTAGGCCCCCTCCCATGCTCATTTTTTCCCAAAGTCAATGGATCAAAATTTTGTGATAGCCATTTTGTTCAGCATAGTCGAAAACTATAATAACTATGTCTTTGGGGATGACTTACTCCCCACAATCCCAGGGGGAGGGGCTGCAAGTTACAAACTTTGACCAGTCTTTACATATAGTAATGGTTATTGGGAAGTGTACAGACGTTTTCAGGGGGAATTTATTTTGTTTGGGGGTGAGGCTAAGGAGAGGGGGCTATGTTGGAGGATCTTTCCTTGGAGGAATCTGTCATGGGGGAAGAAAAATTCAATGAAAAGGGCGCAATATTCTCTAGCATTGCTATAAGAAAACAATAAAAAAAACATGAAAACGTTTTTTTCAAATGAAAGGAAGAAGTAGCATTGAAACTTAAAACGAATTAAATAAAAAAAACTAGTTTTTTTAACTGAAAGTAAGGAGCGACAATAAAACTTAAAACAAACAGAAATTACTCCGTATATGAAATGGGTTGTCCCCTCTGCAGTCCCTTGGTCTTTATGCTAAAGTTTGACTCTTTGCCACAATTCTACTTTTTAAAACAATTAAAAACTTTAGCGTAAAGAGCGTGGGACTGCGGAGGGAACAACCCATTTCATATACGGAGTAATTTCTGTTCGTTTTAAGTTTTAATGTTGCTCCTTACTTTCAGTTAAAAAAAAACTTGTTTTTTTCTATTTAGTATATTTAAAGCTCAATTTTTCGTGAGAAACCAGGAAAGGAAAAGATATAATTAATGAAAAAAATCTAATCGAATAATGAAGTGTTTTCAAACAAAATGAAGTGGTGAGGGTTATCGTGCACGTGTTGGGCCAAGGCAGAATCAAGATTATTGGGCCTTTGGTGCAAACTATGACTTCATTGATTGAATATTTGTGTTCCAACAACCCCTTCTCCCAGTTATTGGCATTTTACCAATATAGAAGATTTAGAAATGTTACACACCCCTTAAAATTTTAAAACTGGTATTTTTCACATTTCTAAATCTTTTTCATAGGGTGGTAACCAGGAAATTTTTAGGGGGAAAAGGTATTAAAGATATTTTTGAGGAATTAAAAAAAAAATTGAAACGCATGAGACTTGTTTATATTCACTTTGTTACGTTTTTACAAGTCGGAGAAAGGTTTTGGACGGGGTTCATACCCTCTAGCCCTCCTGGATACGGCTTGGTTTTTCCTAACCAATTTGAATTTAAAGGGAAAAGATTGTATTAATTTCCTCACAACCTCCCACACATTTACATTGCCATTAAAATAAACGGTCTTCTCAATATATGGACTCTACATTAATTACTCTTTTTAATACTGGATGACAAATGGAATAGTAATTACGAGTGACATAGCAATTCCCCAGGGAGCCGGAACAGCTTTCCAGGATCTGAAAGGAGCTTTTGATGAAGTTATAAGGTATTTTAGCATTCTTATTTTTAATATATCTGTGAAAAATTTATAATGACGGAAATATCGTTAAAGATTGCTAACAAATCCGTAAGATGTTCGTAAGTCTTCTTTGTGTTTGTTGAATTGAGAGGTCCCGTTAGGACAGTGTCAAATCACAAAATTTAGAAAGGTTAAAATGTGTTTTGAAAATATAGCGGGGGGGGGGGGGGAATCTGTGGTTCTTTTTCAAAGAAAACACAAATAAAGGCATTTTCAATTAAAGTATTTTTTAAAAAATCTAGAGGGAGAGTATGGGGCGATTCCCTTGTCCCTCTTGTAATTGACGCCACTGGTCTCAGATTTCTGTTTTGCCTCTCTTCAGGTTTTTAAAAATTGCTATTGAGCCTTCTTGAAAAAATGGACTTTCTCTACGCCATTATGATTTAAAAGGTAGCCTAGATGTTATTGATACACTTAAACATAGAAACTACCAAAGCCATACCCAGGGTGGCTACCTAGTTTCAACCCCACCCCAAATTTTTTCAACTCGTAAAAAGTAACAAAATACATATAAAAAATTTTTTCCACGTTTAGTACTTTTTTCACCCCTCCTCCCCCCAACAAAAACTTGCATATGCCCTTGAACACACAAGAAATCTGAATAAATAAAAACAAACCTGAAAAGCCAATAAAAAAAAAAATTAACTAAGAAAGAACAGAAGACTTGCAGGGTTGCCATATTATAAGAACTAATTCTTGAATAACAAAATTGTTGAAGTTTTTATTTGAGCTCCTGCCCTGTTGTAGCACCATAGTAATCACATATAGCTCGCACATTTGATATTACATCAATTAAACAAAAATTAAAAAAGCCTCTTCTTTGATAAATAAATATTGAAAGTTTCCATAGATTAACATAAAAAAAATATATTGCATAAATAATTACAAGAAGAATTGCTAAGGATAACCTGCACTTAATTGTAATTTGGAGTGAGAAACCCCTTATTAAATTAACCCTGTTTAAAGGCTTAGATAAAACACTTCAAAACATTGTTATCTAAACTTGACAAGAGGGTTTGTTTAAATACCTACATTCCAGTCTTAACTGTACCATAAAAGGTGAGAAACTACCAAAGCCGTACCCAGGGGGTTGGCTACCTAGTTTCAACCCCACCCCAATTTTTTTCAACTTGTAAAAAGTAACAAAATGCATATAAACAAATTGTTCCATGTTTAGTACTTTTTTCACCCCTCCTCCCCCCAACAAAAACTTGCATATGCCCTTGAACACACAAGATGGCTCCTGCCCTGTTGTAGCACCATAGTAATCACATATAGCTGGCACATTTGATATTACATCAATTAAACAAAAATTAAAAAAGCCTCTTCTTTGATAAATAAATATTGAAAGTTTCCATAGATTAACATAAAAAATATATATTGCATAAATAATTACTAGAAGAATTGCTAAGGATAAACTGCACTTAATCATAATTTGGAGTGAGAAACCCCTTATTAAATTAACCCTGTTTAAAGGCTTAGATAAAACACTTCAAAACATTGTTATCTAAACTTGACAAGAGGGTTCGTTTAAATACCTACATTCCAGTCTTAATTGTATCATAAAAGGTGATAATTGTTTTTCAATGGTGTGTGAACTAATTATGGAATATAGTAGCTTAAAAAAACATTGAAAAGTTGGATTTTTCTGAGGTAAGCAAGGATTTACACTTTTAATAGTAATATAGGATCAAATTTGACCAAAATATAAGCTGTAATGCACAAAAAACTGTGTTATATAGAGGAGGGGGAAGGGGTATAGTTAGGGATCTCAAAATAACTTCCCAGGATATACTTTAGCCTGTAGACACATCCCTGAAAGTTTCAATTCTCTAGCCCAACAACTTTCCAAGATAGCAAAAAGTCAATGGATTAGAATTTTACCATAGTTTCTTCTAGTATAGCCTAGCCTACTTAGATGCTAAAAGATGTGGTTTAAGGTAAAATAAAATTTGTAAAGGAAACAATTAGGCTAATATACTTGGAAAGATGCTAAAGAGGCATGATGAATGATTTTATTCATTTTCAACCAAGCCAAGTAATAGAAAAACTACAAATCACCATAGGCCTATTATCAAATTGAAACACAGCCTAAGCTAACCTACAAATCATTAAGTCAAGGCAGACACCTCCAAAAGTTAAAGAAATTAGTTTTATCTAGGACTGAAAGAGGTCATAAATGTTTATACTATCTTTTATGAAGGGAGACGGGAATTCAACTACCATTTGAGCATTGTTGAGTCTTAATCAGGTATAGATTATAAAGACCTAGTCTACTTACTTAGCAATTACTTCAATACTTGAACCAAAAAGCCTTCTTATATCCATTTCATCAAAAAGAACGACATACGATATTGTCTTAAAATAACTCAGTTAACACCCTAAGAAGTTCTATTAGTATCCGAGAAGGTTGGGTTATTTTGAATATTTGAAATTGGCAAATTTCAGCAGCGGTGCTATATATCGCAAGCATTATATTTGTAACTCGGCCAAACATTCAGCAGATGTCTGCCGTTGTCTTAGACAATGTGAACGTAATAGAATATATATTTTTCTTATAATCCAAAAATGGATTTGTTATCCAATAATTTTCTTTGTAGCTCTACAAAAATATCCAACAGGCAACATCCATGGGGACACTTTGGAGGAGCCCGAGTAAAGAAGAGCAAAAGCACCAGTTTTTTTACTAGTAAAGGCTATTTTCCTTATGTCAATCATGAATCAATCATTTATTAAATACTAAAAAAGACTTTTAAAAACTTAAAACGGTTAATTTACCCAAGAAGCAAGAACCCCCAAGTTAATTTTCCCTCAAAAGTTTCACATTTACAAACTCACGATTTTAAAAGTAAATGAAGCAGCATTTGTATATCTAGTTTCAGGGACAAATCTATAGTATTCTATTAGAGGGGTCAAGAAGAGTTCATATCCAGATAGCCAAGGGGAATGAGCTACATAATATTTTTCTCCAAATTATTGGGAGGCGGCGACTGCTCCCCTTCCCCACCCCCTTCAAAAAACGACGCCTCTGTCTAGTTTGTCAGATATCCAAATTTTTTTTAATCTGGGATGTTATTTGTATTAAAAAGAAAACACTTATCGTTAGGTAAAATGCACTTGAAGCGCATTTTGCCCCTGAACTATAGTGATCAGGGGCGTCCCAAGCCTCTGTTGACTGGTGGGGGGACTTTGCAGATTGTACCGAATCACTATCTGATTTTTACCGAATTAAAAAAAAAGATTAATCTTTAAATATATTGTAATATGTAGAAATCGTATACTGTGTACAAGATCATAATTAAAGAGAAATTCACCAGCTTTTCGTTCCTTTCCACTTCTGAACTATCTGAGATAAGTCACACTAATCCACAAAATCAAAATTAAATTAAACAATTAAAAAACTGGTCAGAAAAACCGTAACCAGGATTTTTGTTGGGGGTAGGGATTCGGGGAGGAGTACAAAAGAAAATTTAGAGATTAATCTTCCTTGGGAGGGAAGAGTGTTTTCTACAAGGGTGCATTTTCCGCGGTGTTTTTTTTAGAAGGAGGGGAGGGGGTAAACGTCAGCCATCGATGGGTCATTGGCGGTGGATTAAACTTTCAATGACGCACTGATGATACAATAGGTTATAATTTAAATGGATAATAGAATTTTCCGAATTGATTACGAAAATCATAGCTACAAATATTTTTTACCTGACATTGATGAATGTAATAGAGTGGAGTAAATTGATATTAGGACCACTTTTGTTTCTTGTCATAATAAATGATTTGGCAACAACACTGGATGACCACTGGAAGTATGTCGACGATCTGCCGCTCATTGAATGTTGTCAAAAAAACCTACCAAGCAGAGCAGGTTCATTAATGAAAGATTTATGTCAAGAGGCAAAGGTGGACAAAATGACTGTCAACTTTGATAAATCTGTAATTTTAACATTTTCTTTTTTAAAATCTGCGCCAGTTTTTAATCCACCTATTCCCAGCGCCAGTCATGTGACCGAAACTAAACTGCTCGGCATTCATATCACTTCAGATCTGAAGTGGAATAAACATGTTGATGGCATGTTAAAAAAAAAGCTAATTTGGCCATCAGGTCTCTGAAGTTGTTGGCTCGCCATGGAATCTTTGCACCACACCTCCTACGTATCTATTTCTCTTTTATACGTTCCACACTTGAATACTGTTGCCCTGTATGGCATTTCGGGCTGACTAGGGAACAGTCGGACCGGGTTGAGAGGGTGCAATACCGTTCCCTCCTAGTAATCTCAAAAGCCCCAAAAATACCGTACATATCCCTCCTTAATCAGTTTCAACTTCAAACCCTTCAATCTCGTCGTTTAAAACTAGCCCTATCCTTTGGTAATAAAATTTTGTCTAGCCCTATACACCGAAATATCCTTCCTCCCCAACATCAACCGGCACGGGTAAGCCCACTCAGGGCCGTTGCAGAGCCTGTACCAAAACTTCAACCTGTGACTGTGTCACATGCTCGTTATGAGCTTAGTTTTGTGCCCTCGTTTGTTAAGTTGTTTAATGCTGGGTCGACTTTTTAATCCGGATTCTTGTTGTTAATTGTATATATTATAATTTTGTGTATACTTGTTGACTTATTTTCGTGTGTATGTGACAATTATTATTGTTAATTGTATATATTATAATTTTGTGAATGTTAATTTTGACTTGTCGACGAATTTTTGTGTGGGTATGACTATAAAAACTAATAATCGGCTCTGTCCGTCGAATGTTTTTTAAATAAAATTAATTTGAATTTGAATTTGAATTTGTGATACGGCTCAATAGTAACCAAAATTCTAAAAAACGAAGTTTTGATACCAATAGCTACATCAAAAGAATCGCATTTTAAACCTGATCTTAAGTATATAAGTTTCATCAATTTTAGTCTTATCCATCAAAGTTTGTGTGCCTAAGAAGATTTGCCTTATTTTAGAAAGTAGGGGAAAACACCCCCTAGAAGTCATAGCATATTAAAGGAAATCACACCATCAGATTCAGCGTATTAGAGAACCATATTGTAGAAGTTTCAAGTTCTTATTAACAAAAATGTGGAAATTTGTATTTTTTGCCAGAAGAAAGATCATGGATGCGTATTATTTGTTTTTTTTTGTTTTTCTCCCCAGGGGTGATAGTATCGACCCATTTGTGCTAAAAACGTCGTGAGAGAGCTTATTCTGACCAAAATTGAAAGTTCTAGGGCCTCCCACGCACATTTTCCCCCAAAGTCACTAGATCAAAATTTTGAGATAGCCATTCTGTTCAGCTTAGTCAAAAGCCGAATAACTATGTCTTTGGGAATGACGTAATCCCTCAAGTCCCCAGGGGAGGGGCTGCAAGTTACAAACTTTGACCATTGTTTGCATATAGTAGTTGTTAATCATGAAGTGTACAGACGTTTTGAGGGGGACTTATTCGCGTTGGATTGGGGGTGGGGGGGGGGTCATGTGGAGGAGGATACGTTGGAGGGTCTTTCCATGGAGGGATTTTTCATGAGGGAAAATATTTCCATGAAGGGGGCGCAGGATTTTCTAGCATTATTTTAAAAAAAAATGAGAAAATAAATCATTTTTTTTCAACTGGAAGTAATGAGCAGCATTGAAACTTAAAACAAATATAAAATATTACATATATAAGGGGAATCATCTCCTCCACAATAGATTGCTCTTTATGCTAAAGTATTTTAGTAATTTCAACTATTTATTCTAAGGCCTTTGTGATTCAAAGGTCATTCTTAAGGATTTGGGAAAAAATTCAAGCTTTATTATAAAGAACGAGGTGATGACGAGGGGATGAACTCTCTCATATACGTTATAAGAATGCACAGATAGATAAGGTCGTTACGTAAGTTAGTTCGTAAGGTATGTGTGTTTATTACTAACAAAAACGTTCGTAAAAAATAAAAAAATCTAGTTGCATTTTTAAGCAACCAAAAATTGGAGAGCAGCTAGGCCTCCTCGCCCATCCCTTTTTTATATCAAAATCGTCCGATCAAAACTATGAGAAAGCCATTTAGCCAAAAAAACACGCAAATTTTGTTTTAATTTTTCATGTGCGGTGAGGCAAAATCAAAACATACATTAATTAAAAAACTTCCAGAAATTAAATGAAAAAAATAAGTTTTTTACCTGAAAGTAAGGGGCGACATTAAAAATTAAAACGAACAGAGGGAAAATTCTAGTTAATTGACTTCTTGCTATCTCAGAAAGGGTTTAGGCTAAGAAAATGAAAATTTCAGGGATGAATCTACAGACTAAAGTATGTCCCGGGAAGGTATTTTGAAGCAACAACCTCCATTCCCTCTCCCTCTAGAGGGCCGTGACCTTTGATGACCTTTAAAAACATGAGTGTTATAAAAGTGAAACCTTGCAAAATAGATTTTCTGCTTAATTTAAATACGACAAAATTGTTTTCAGCTTCAAAACTTTGCTCAATTCTATTTTATAAGGTTTTAAAGATATGCAAATACATTTCCTAAATTTTGTAAAAATAAGCATTGATATGCCTCAAAATTCTACTCAAATAACAGGAATTGCATCTTCAGAACAAAAGGCAGAGAAAAGCAACTAGTAACTAAAAATTAAGGTAAAATGTTGTTTTGTCAAAATTTCAATAGGTATAAACATGTAATGTAGGCAAATTTTGGGGCCCTCTAGAGGGAGAAGGAGTAGAGGTTGGTACTTTAAAATACCTTCCCGGGACATAATTTAGCCTGTAGACCCATCCCTGAAAGTTTCATTTTCCTGACCTAAACCCTTTCCAAGATAGCAGGAATTCAATTAACTAGAATTTTACCCAAAGGGAAATTATTCCATAAATAAAAGGGGTTGACCCCTCCTCAACGCATCACTCTTTACGCTGAAGTTTTTATTGTTTTAAAAAATAGGGTTATGGAAAAGTTTGAAACTTTAGCGTAAAGAGCGAGGCGTTGAGGAGGGATCAACCCCTTTCATATGTGGAATAATTTCTGTTCGTTTTAAGTTTTAGTGTCGCTTTTTACTTTCAAGTAAACAAACTTGTTTTTTTTTTTAATTTAATTTATGAAGAAACAAATAAGTCAATCACACTGAGCTTGAGACTTTTTGGCCAGAAGTCCTCATTTCTTAGTCATTTTATTTTCATAAACATACGTGACCAGATATTTTGAGGTTTCTGCATGAAATTCTTTGTTAACTTAGAAGGGAAGTATAGCTTTTTCCATAATGCGAAAGATGATTTGGTACTTATCTGTTAAACGCAAAAAGCTAAAGAATTACGCTCTGTAAAATCTGACAGAAACTGGTTAGGCTCTTTAAGTTCGTTTATGATTTGCTGATTTTGAGTGAGAAAAACTACGATGTATGTATATATTTTTTTAAATATTTAACATATTGAGGTGGTTAGGGATTAGATATTTATAAATAGTTGATAAATAGTTGAAATTACTAAAATACTTTAGCATAAAGAGCAATCTATTGTGGAGGAGATGATTCCCCTTATATATGTAATATTTTATATTTGTTTTAAGTTTCAATGCTGCTCATTACTTCCAGTTGAAAAAAAATGATTTATTTTCTCATTTTTTTTTAAATAATGCTAGAAAATCCTGCGCCCCCTTCATGGAAATTTTTTCCCTCATGAAAAATCCCTCCATGGAAAGACCCTCCAACGTATCCTCCTCCACATGACCCACCCCCCCCACCCCCAATCCAACGCGAAAAGGTCCCCCTCAAAACGTCTGTACACTTCATGATTAACAACTGCTATATGCAAACAATGGTCAAAGTTTGTAACTTGCAGCCCCTCCCCTGGGGACTTGAGGGATTAAGTCATCCCCAAAGACATAGTTATTCGGCTTTCGACTAAGCTGAACAAAATGGCTATCTCAAAATTTTGATCTAGTGACTTTGGGGGAAAATGTGCGTGGGAGGCCCTAGAACTTTCAATTTTGGTCAGAATAAGCTCTCTCACGACGTTTTTAGCACAAATGGGTCGATACTATCACCCCTGGGGAGAAAAACAAAAAAAAACAAATAATACGCATCCATGATCTTTCTTCTGGCAAAAAATACAAATTTCCACATTTTTGTTGATAAGAACTTGAAACTTCTACAATATGGTTCTCTAATACGCTGAATCTGATGGTGTGATTTCCTTTAATATGCTATGACTTCTAGGGGGTGTTTTCCCCTACTTTCTAAAATAAGGCAAATCTTCTTAGGCACACAAACTTTGATGGATAAGACTAAAATTGATGAAACTTATATACTTAAGATCAGGTTTAAAATGCGATTCTTTTGATGTAGCTATTGGTATCAAAACTTCGTTTTTTAGAATTTTGGTTACTATTGAGCCGTATCACAAATTCAAATTCAAATTCATTTTATTTAAAAAACATTCGACGGACAGAGCCGATTATTAGTTTTTATTGTCATACCCACACAAAAATTCGTCGACAAGTCAAAATTAACATTCACAAAATTATAATATATACAATTAACAATAATAATTGTCACAAACACACGAAAATAAGTCAACAAGTATACACAAAATTATAATATATACAATTAACAACAAGAATCCGGATTAAAAAGTCGACCCAGCATTAAACAACTTAACAAACGAGGGCACAAAACTAAGCTCATAACGAGCATGTGACACAGTCACAGGTTGAAGTTTTGGTACAGGCTCTGCAACGGCCCTGAGTGGGCTTACCCGTGCCGGTTGATGTTGGGGAGGAAGGATATTTCGGTGTATAGGGCTAGACAAAATTTTATTACCAAAGGATAGGGCTAGTTTTAAACGACGAGATTGAAGGGTTTGAAGTTGAAACTGATTAAGGAGGGATATGTACGGTATTTTTGGGGCTTTTGAGATTACTAGGAGGGAACGGTATTGCACCTTCTCAACCCGGTCCGACTGTTCCCTAGTCAGCCCGAAATGCCATACAGGGCAACAGTATTCAAGTGTGGAACGTATAAAAGAGAAATAGATGCGTAGGAGGTGTGGTGCAGGGATTCCATGGCGAGCCAACAACTTCAGAGACCTGATGGCCAAATTAGCTTTTTTTTAACATGCCATCAACATGTTTATTCCACTTCAGATCTGAAGTGATATGAATGCCGAGCAGTTTAGTTTCGGTCACATGACTGGCGCTGGGAATAGGTGGATTAAAAACTGGCGCAGATTTTAAAAAAGAAAATGTTAAAATTACAGATTTATCAAAGTTGACAGTCATTTTGTCCACCTTTGCCTCTTGACATAAATCTTTCATTAATGAACCTGCTCTGCTTGGTAGGTTTTTTTGACAACATTCAATGAGCGACAGATCGTCGACATACTTCCAGCGGTCATCCAGTGTTGTTGCCAAATCATTTATTATGACAAGAAACAAAAGTGGTCCCAAGAGGGTACCTTGGGGAACTCCACAAAAAATGGGCAGTGGGTCGGAGTAGGTGGACTTATATTTTGTCCGTTGACATCTACCAGAAAGAAAAATAGCAATCAAACGTACAAGGAATGAATCTACACCTAGTCCAAGAAGTTTTTTTACAAGAATATTGTGGCAAATTAAATCAAAAGCTATCACTCCTTACTATAGTTCGATACCACGAACTGTTTGAAAATATGGAGGAGAACAGGCACCATTTAAAAGTCTTTTTTTCCATATAGGGTTTAAAAATAAATTGAAAATATTTTATTTAACTAATAGATTTTGAAGGGTGGGAGGTTTTTGATGTTCGTTTTCACAGTTTTTTTGGGTGGGGTGAGGGATGAAACTTGTAAATAATATTTAATAGGACTATTTTGTAGTATTGTGTCCATGTGTATGTGTTGTTGTTTTTTTTATATAAGATAGACGAGGTGGATAATCATGAGTTGTTATGTTTAGATATTTATGTATAAGATATAAATCATAACATGAATTTGCAACACAAATCCTTAGGACTTTCTTTTTGCTGCAATAATTTATTAGTGGTGTCATTTTTATTTATGTTTTTATTATGGATAAAATAAAACCTACCTATCTACCTACCTACCTACTTACCATAGCCTAACAATTTTCATGCAACACCAATTGCTTAATTTGTTAATGCAAGATTTTACTATTTAAATTTATTTTTTTGTAATATTACATTTTGAATTCTCTGCCCTTTTATTCATTCGTCTACAATTCTCCGTTAACCCCCTCAGTTGAATTTTTGATTAATTAAATAAAAAAAAACTAGTTTTTTAACTGAAAGTAAGGAGCGACATTAAAACTTAAAACGAACAGAAATTACTCCGTATATGAAATGGGTTGTCTCCTCCGCAGTCCCACGCTCTTTACGCTAAAGTTTGACTCTTTGTCACAATTCTACTTTTTAAAACAATTAAAAACTTTAGCGTAAAGAGCGTGGGACTGCGGAGGGGACAACCCATTTCATATACGGAGTAATTTCTGTTCGTTTTAAGTTTTAATGCCGCTCCTTACTTTCAGTTAAAAAAAAACTAGTTTTTTTTATTTAATTTCTGAACGTTTTTGAATTAATGCATGTTTGATTTTGGCTCTCCGCACATAAATAATTCAAATGAAATTAGTATATTAATTTTTTTTTGGCTAAATGGCTTTCTCTTAGTTTTGATCAGACAATTTTGAGAAATAAGGGGTGGGGACGGAGGCCTAGCTGCCCTCCAATTTTTCGGTTACTTAAAAAGGCTACTAGAACTTTTAATATTCAACGAACGTTTTTATTAGTAAAAAATATACGTGGCTTAAGAATTAACTTACGTAACAAACTTTTATATTCTTATATTTTTATTATGTGTACGAGGGGGTTTATACCCTCGTTAGTACCTCGCTCTTTACACTAAATCGTAAGTTTTGTCCCAATTCTTTAAGAATGACCCCTGAATCAAAAAGGCCGTAGAATAAATAGTTGAAATCACTAAAAATATTTTAGCATAAAGAGCGAGGTATTTATCTCCTCCTAAATACCTCGCTCTTTATGCTAAAGTATTTTTAGAACCCCTCATATGCGTAATAATCTCTGTTCGTTTTAAATTTCAATGCTATTCCTTACTTTCATTTGAAAAAACGTTTTCATGTTTATTTTTTCAATGTTTTTTTTTATAGTAATGCTAGAAAATCCAACGCCCTTTTCATTGAATTTTTCTTCCTCCATGACATATTCCTCAAAGGAAAGATCCTCCCACAAAGCCCTCTCCCATCAAACCCCCCCAAACCAAAAAATCCCCATGAAAACGTCTGTACACTTCCCAATAACCATTATTATATGTGAACACTGGTCAAAGTTTGTAACTTTCAGCCCCTCCCTCAGGGATTGTGGGGGAGTAAATCATTCCCAAAGACATAGTTATTATGGTTTTCGACTATGCTGAACAAAATGGCTATCTTGGAATTTTAATCTGTTGACTTTTGGAAAAAAATGAGCATGGGAGGGGGCCTATTTGCACTCCAATTTTTTTGGTCACTTAAAAAGGGCACTAGAACTTTTCATTTCCGTTAGAATGAGCCCTCTTGTGACATTCTAGGACCACTTGGTTGATACGATGACCCCTGGAAAAAAAAAAATAAATAAACACGCACCCGTGATTTGTCTTCTGGCAAAAAATGAAAAATTCCACATTTTTGTAGATAGGAGCTTGAAACTTCTACAGTAGGGTTCTCTGATACAGTGAATCTGATGGTGTCATTTTCGTTAAGATCCTACGACTTTTAGGGGGTGTTTCCCCCTATTTTCCTAAATAAGGCAAATTTTCTCAGGCTCGTAACTTTTGATGACTAAAACTAAACTTGATGAAACTTATATATTTAAAATCAGCATTAAAATGCGATTATTTTGATGTAGCTATTGATATCAAAATTCAATTTTTTAGAGTTTTGGTTACTATTGAGCCGGATCGCTCCTTACTACAGTTCGTTACCACGAACTGTTTGAAAGAATTCTCTCATGAAGAAATCCCATGCTCATTTTTTTCCAAAAGTCAACAGATTAAATTTCAAGATAGCCATTTTGTTCAGCATAGTCGAAAACCATAATAACTATGTCTTTGGGAATGATTTACTCCCCCACAATCCCTGAGGGAGGGGCTGCAAGTTACAAACTTTGACCAGTGTTCATATATAGTAATGGTTATTGGGAGGTGTACAGACGTTTTCATGGGGATTTTTTGGTTTGGGGGGGGGGGTTGATGGGAGAGGGCTTTGTGGGAGGATCTTTCCTTTGAGGAATATGTCATGGGGGAAGAAAAATTCAATGAAAAGGGCGCAGGATTTTCTAGCATTACTATAAAAAAAACAATGAAAAAATAAACATGAAAACGTTTTTTCAAATGAAAGTAAAGAATAGCATTGAAATTTAAAACGAACAGAGATTATTACGCATATGAGGGGTTCTAAAAATACTTTAGCATAAAGAGCGAGGTATTTAGGAGGAGATAAATACCTCGCTCTTAATGCTAAAATATTTTTAGTGATTTCAACTATTTATTCTACGGCCTTTTTGATTCAGGGTTCATTCTTAAAGAATTGGGACAAAACTTACGATTTAGAGAATCGACTGTTTCTAATTTAATCTGGCCGAATCCCTGATACGACTGCCAACTTTCAGCGATCGCTATATTCATCAGGTATCTAGTTTTCGGATCTTCTTCATGTAAAAATTGGGGAGGTCCGGAATTTGAACCTTAGACCTCTCGCACCCTATGCGATAATCATCCCCCTAGACCACAAGCCATACTTAAGAAGAACAATCATTTATTTTATCGGCAAATAAAATTCTTCTCAATTATCTTGTTCACTCGCCCCCCCCCCAGATGGTCGAATCGGGGAAGAGACTATTTCTAATATAAACTAGTCTGGTCCCTCATAGGCCTGCCAACTTTGATCGCCCTAGCTTATCTGAAAGTGCCCAAACTATTAAATCCCCTTAACTCCCCCAAAGAGAGCAGACCCAGTCAGATTAAGTCAATAACACATCTAGGACATGTACTTATTCTTCCTACCAAGTTTCATCTCGATCTCTACACTGTAAAAATTTTCCAAGATTTCCCGTTTTCCCCTCCATCTCCCCCCAATGTTACCAGATCCATTTAGAATTTATAATCAGAGCACTGAGACACAAGGTCCTTCTAAATATCAAATGTCATTAAGATCTGATCATTCGTTCGTAAGCTAAAAATACGTCATTTTTTCTATTTTTTCAAATTAATCCCCCCCAGATCCCTGAAGGGAGCCTATCTGATCTGGTTATGTCTATCAAGTATCTAGGACTTTTGCTTACTCTTCCCACCAAGCATCATTACGATCTATCCACTCAAAGCGTTTTCCAAGATTTCCGGTTTCCTTCTCAAACTCCTCCCGAATTTCACCCGATCCGGTCAGCAGTCACAATAAGAGCTCTAAGACACGAGTTCCTTCTAAACGTTAAATTTCATTAAGATCCGATCACTCGTTCGTAAGTTAAAAATACCCCATTTTTTCTCATTTTTCCGAATTACCAAATTAGGTGCACCCCCCCCCCCAAAAAAAAAACCGAACACAGTGAATCTGATCCTTTTATGTCAATCCCGTATCTAGGACTTGTGCTTATTCGTTCCACCAATTTTCATCCCGATCCCTCCACTCTAAGCGTTTTCCAAGATTTGAATTTTCCCCCTCCAACTCGCCATGTTGTCATCAGATCCAGTCAGGATTTATAATAAGAAATCTGAGACACGATATCCTTCTAACTATCAAATTTAGATAAGATTCGATCACCAGTTCGTAAGTTGAAAATACCTCATTTTTCTAATTTTTCCGAATTAACCGTCCCCTCACAAACTCCCCCCTCCCCAGATGGTTGACTCGGAAAAACGAATATTTCCAATTTAATCTGATTTTTTCCCTGGTACACCCGCAAAATTTCATTGTCCTAGCTTATCTGGAAGTGCCCAAAGTGGCAAAACCGGGACCGACAGACCAACAGAAACTTGCGATCAATATATGTCACTAGGTAAATACCAAGTGCCATAAGAAATGAAAAAGAAAATCGCACAAATAACAAAAAAGCTATTTTCGAATGTCAAAATATATGCATAGCCAAATATCATAAACAAAAACTATAATGAAAAGAAAACCAAACAAAATGTAGAGTTCTTTGAAACAAAAGTAATAGCCAATACAAACAAAAAAGCACCCAAATGTAAACATGTGTCTTACAAGTGTGAAAAAAGTACTCAATTTGCCACTTGCCACTTTCATGCAAAGACAGGAGGTAACTCGAAAGTTTCAAATTGTGACCTCACATCATCCACATAAAAATTAAAAATATTACCAAAATCTTCCCTGAAAATGCTGCTGTCAAAAGCACTTAACAATTACCTTGAAAACACGCAAGAAAGATTTTTGTTCTTACTACATTACATTTTTGACTTAAAACAGGCTGCCTAACTTGCACAACACTTTTAAAACATCAGAAATGTAAAAAAAAAATTATTAAACATTAAAGAACTACAAGATAATTATTATAAGAATTATTATGGATATAATTATTGAATAATTGAACTACAAGATTTTGATAAGTTTTTGCTGTTGCTTAAAAGATGGCATTAGAAATAATCCGTATAAGGACTTTCAAACTGTGACGCATCTGCAAGGAAATGCTGTATGTAACCTTGTATTTCGGTGAATACTTATTTGCTAGTACATGCAAGTTCACTAGTTCACTAGTATTCATTAATAATGAAGAAAGGAAAATTAAACTTATCCTTTTATACTAATAGGAAAAGCTCATAAGAAAATTAAACAAGAAAATCGCAGCAATGGCAAGAAAAGTCTTCCTACGAATGTCAAAATGCACATATAACCAAGTATCATAACTTTATCTTTATGTAGCACACAAATGAAATCAAGAAAACCAAACAAAATAGAAAATTAAAAAATTTAGCTTTTTGAACTACAAAGTAATAGCCCATATAGCTTTAAATTATGACCCCAAATCATTCCCATAAAAAGGACATAAATTTGGCTAAAAACCTTCCCTAAAATAAAGCTATCAAAAGCATTTAGTAATTAACTTGAAAATACGCAAAAAAAATATTTATGTTCTTTAATATATAACATTTACTGTTTAAAACAGGATGCCTAACTTGTACAACAGTGGATATGTTAAGAAAACAAGATTACTCAACATTTAAAATAGTTGTTGCGCAGGGACCTTAGTAGTCAAGAAGCATCGTTAATCTGATACAATACAATGGCATTAGAAGTGCTCTTCATAAGGACTTTCAAACAGTAAAGCATCTGCGAAAAAAATACTATATGTAGCCTAGGATTTCGGTGACTAGTTATTCGCTAGTGTATACAAGTTTTTGTTTTGTTTTCTGTCCTTAAAATATCAAGTTTTTTGGACAAATGAAACGTGTTTGCAGGGATTTTATTGTATATTAAAAAAGAGAACGTTCTGGAGCACAGACACAATTTTAAAATAAAGAATTGGAGGAACTTCTTGATCGAAACCGATATTTGACTCTTCCATCGATCGGAAAAGGATTACAAGCAGAAGCATCAACAGGTTCAAAATGCTAGAAATGAACTTAAAGTAGGGATATCGGGCGACATGTGAAATGAAGCCGAGAGACGTCTAACGACGTTTGCTCTGTGAAAAAACATAGTTCCTTTGAATTGTCATTTACTCCACTTGATGATGTACAAATCTCATCATGGCGATGTATGAAGATACAACCTCTTGTGTGAAGACAGCAAATTAATTCACATGAATTTCACATCCTCTCCGGGATGAAACAAGGGTATGTGCTTCCACTTTTGTTCGCAGTCATCATCGATTTCGTATCAAGAAGCGTCCGATTCAACTGGGCTAAACCTAAATGATCGCCTGCTGGGCAACCTATATTTTGATGACGATATTGCCACCCTTAAAACCTGCAAATCACGGCTTCAAGCGCTGCTTACGAGTATTCAACAAAAAGCAGAAGGTTTTTGAGTCAATATCAAAGCCAGTAAAACCAAAGGCATGACAACTAACAATTCACCAATGAGCATCAAGTGTGATGACAACGATGTGGAAAAAGTGGTCGATTTCAAAGATCTTGGCAGCACCATCGACAACACGGGATCCACTACCGAAGAAGTCATCATCCGAATTGGACAGGCTAGCAGCACCTTCAATAGACTCTAAAAAGTTCGGAGGTCGAGTATTTTCTCTCTCTGGCTTAAGCTCCGGCTGTTCAAAAGCAATGTCTTGCCCTTCTCTTCATTGCATCTGAAACATGGCATCGAAGAACAAGAGAGGAGAATTCAGTCTTTTGAAAACATATGCTTAAGTAGAACTCTTGGCATCCACGGACCCAGAAGGTAACAAACAAGTACAATAGAAACATCACAGGTCAACCGTCCATCCTCAAGACCATACGAATGTGTAGATGGAGTTACCTCGGACACCTGCTGCGTATGGATGATTTCAGAATCCCCAAATCTACATTTTTCTGGTTACCTGAAGGAACCCACCGCAGAGGAGGACCCAAAAATACAAACCGTCGTACATACAACAACGACCTGCAGCAGCTTCACGCCTCAATACAGCCGGAGTGGGAAGATATCATCGCAGTCACAAGTTTCAGAGACGACTGGAAACGACTTGGCCGCCATGGGCACCTCTGTAGGGACAGAAGGGTCTAAGGCAAGGTAAAGATGATGTGCAACCAGGCTGAGCAGTAATTCATTTCCCACAAATCTACTTAAAAAGAATGTATTCTTAAAATACCCTAAGAAGGAGTATCATTTCTTCTTTTTTTCCTTTTTTACTCTGTTTTTAAAATAAAGTATTTATTTTACAAAAAAAAGAAAAAGAAAAAAAACGAGAACTTACACAAGAATCTTTTACGATAATGCAAAACATCGGGGAATAATCCTTTAAGACATTGATGCCCTGCGCTTTTCAGCTCTGAAAAGCTGAAATTTTCTGGTTTTCTGGCTTTTTTCCAATTTTCAAGCTCCATATGGCTATACAAGTTTCAAATTGATTATAAAACATATCAGTACTGTTTAAGCAAACTTTGATTAATTTTTCAACAGTTCTGCTGAAAAATCTATTGGATTAGAGCAATACATCCATTGCACCTCCTACCCATTACATATACACCAAGTGAATAATGAAACACTAAACAATCCAAATCACAATAGGCAATACCGAGAAATAAATCACTTGCACCCTCAGGTCTTCTGGCCGATCATTTATTTTCTCCTAAAAAAAAGTAAGCGGGGAAGAAATTTTCGACTGATCTAAGGGTAGAATCTACTGATATATCTGCATATTTTAATGGAAGGGGAATGTCTAAAAATCCTTCCCCCCAAAAATATACCAGCATACAAGGGGGTACAAAACACTTATTTTTGTTTTTAAAACTACTATTAAACAGTTTAAGAACTTCAACCTTTATAATTAATTTATATTCATTAATTCATTAATCTTATTCTGTTTATTATTTACTAATTTATGCATTAAAATTTATTTATTCATTGATTATAAGTTTATTAACTTTTCATTTGATTAAGATTTAAACTCCATAGGTCATTCTTTAACTAAGCTTCACCTTATGTCTGTCAGCAGGGGCGATTCCGTAATTCTCAGCTCGAAGGTTAGATGCAGACACAATAAAATCCATATAGAAATTGGAGTCGTCATCTTTCTTGAGGAAAAACTTTCAAATTCTTGAGGAAAAACTTGAGGGGAAGAGACTTCTTCAAGTCTTCAACAGTTTCTGTATCTGCAAAAATACGGTGAAATAAGTAACAAACCTTCGTTTGGATAAACAAAGTTAAAGTGTCTAGTGCATATAATAAACGAGAGCTAAGAGCTCATATGGCACTTGTGACGAGCTCGTAAAAGCCAAGAGCCAAAAGCTCATATGGCATGAGCTCTAGAAAACTTCTAAGAATCAATAGATTGGTTTCAAAGGAAAATCATAGGTTTAATGCCGGTCGGGATTTAAAATAAGAGCTCTGAGCCACAAGGTCCTTCTAAATATCAAAATTCATTAAGATATGATCACCCACTCGTAAGTTAAAAACACCCATTTTCTTCTAATTTTTCTGAATTAACCGTCTCCCTACTCCCACCCAAATGGTCGAATCGGGGAAACAGCTATTTCTAATTTAATTTGGTCTGGTCCCTGATACGCCAGCCAAATTTCATCGTCCGAGCTTATCTTGAAGTACCTAAACTAGCAAAACCGGGACAGACAGACAGACAGACCGATCGACCGACCGACAAAATTTGCAATCGCTTTATGTCACTTGGTTAATACCAAGTGCATTAAGAAGGAGGAGTTTTAGAAGGCAGAAATCAGTTTTTTTTTTAGATAAATGACTTTTTTTTTTTTCAGTTCTACTAGAAGGGGAGCTTCTCCAACAAAATTAAATAAAGAAATCCCACAATATGGCTATTTTCAACAATTATGACATTTTCCATCAACTTCGGGATTCTCAAAAGGAAAAATAACACGGGGAAACGAGAGCAGAGATTTTGATACTGTGTACACTACCCCCTCCTACTACAAACACAAAAAACATTGCAATTTATATGAATTTTCTTTGAATTTCTAAGATTGTTCATAAAATGCACCTATTTTTGTCCACTTTCCTTCACAAGATTTCCAGGACATTCCTACGTGCCAACTACGGCTAAAAACCATCCACTCTTAAAAAGAAGATAAAAAACGGTGGCAAAATGCGGTCTAGCGTATTCTTGGCACCACATCTCAACTTACAGTCCCACAGAACACCCTGTGACTTGTTTCGAGTGCATGCAAGCAGAGCAAAAGCAAGTAAGCACGTTACTACCAAATGACCATATATATACTAACTAGGAAACAGTTTATGAATAAAAAAGTTATTTTTATTATAACAAAAATGTACCCATTTAAACTTTAAAAACCATACTTTTGCTCTCCAGTCGAAGTGCCAATGAGTCAGATATACACACTGTGATATATAGTGCGAATATTTGTTACTTCAATTGTTGAGGAATTTTCTTGGGGGGGGGGGGGGCTTAAAGCAATGTTATTACAGGGAAACCTGTAGGTTTTAGGCCTCATAAATTGATACATATTTATTCTGACGGACAATTCAAATAGCTAAGATAGAAACTTGCTGCCGAATTATGTACAAATACAGTAGATACACCAAATTATAAGTTTCCTATGCAAAACACAAGCTCTTTTATTTTACTTTTTATACCAATAACTCTACTCGACAAGAATTGCCAGCAAAAATTAAACTAAATTTAATTTTAAAAAAAAAATACGAACTATATACTTAAATAGAATATAGCTACGATTTATTTTGCAACCAAACAAAAGCTAATTATGTGGTATAAACAAGTTGCTTGATTAGATTCCTGTGTCATGCTGGCATAATTCGCGATCAAAATTGTATAATGTTTCAAAACATCTTAGTTTAATTCACGAAAGAACCGGGGTTTTAGGCCTCATAAATTGATATATATTTATATTGACGGACAATTCAAATAGCTAAGAAAGAAACTTGCTGCCCCACTTGTCTACAAATACAGTAGACACACCAAATTATAAGTTTGTCATGAATAGTCTACCAGAATTGATTCAAGAAAAGATGGATTTAGTACATCATACAAATGACATAAAATCAAAATTGGATGAGCTGGTGGAAGATTATAAGCGTAGCAAAAAGAAATTTGGAAGTTTGTATATTGTATAACACAAGGTCAGACACACACGCTGAAGTTTGGTTCGGGAAAGGATATGTGAATTAAAATAGAAACCCGTAAATTATATAGAAAATCCTAGAAATTTCTAAACAAAATCATAGACACTTCTCGCGATTCAAAGAAAGGGCAGTGGACAGAAACCCTCTCCCCTAGCCCTTTATTGCTGCTTGCAGTAAGAGACAGAACGAACCTCTATTTCTATTCAAAAACATAAGTAAAGGATATTAAGGGATCTTTTTAACGGCTACATATTTAACGGCTACACTGAGAGTCTTAATATCGGGAAAAAAAAAAATTTATATGACATCATATTTCTGAATATGTTAATGAATTACTCATGTTTAATCAACAATATAGCTGAATTTAACTAAACTTAACCGAATTTTTTTCTTTATTTTTGGAATCTTGTCTTTGTGGGTGTGTTTCTTAGCGTTTAAGCATTAAGGCTAAAAGGCTGGAATTAGTTAGAAAAGCAATACGAAACATCACTCTGAAAAAAAGCTGAAAAGTTTTGAAATTTTTGACTGTGTGAATGACTTATTCCTGGCTAATGAATAATTTGACCGATTGCAACTGAATGTAATTGAAGTTTTTTCTTTTATTATTTTGGGAATTCTGTTATATTCGGTTGTTTGACAATAAATATTTTGACTATTTGATAATTAATTGAACTATATATTTAATATTTTTTAGTGTTATTGAATTCTTTTCAAAACACCAGCTAAAAAGAGAATTTGCAACTCTCTATTTACCTGGTTTTTTGTTCTTTGTTTTCTGATTTGCTTATTTTTATCCAATTTTTCGGTTTTTTTGATAATATAAATTGATAATATTTCTGGAAGCAATGGAATACAATAAAGTAATTTTTGAAAAAAAAAAAAAAAAAAATTCACACTGTATATTGGCAACACAGAATTAGAATACCTATCGAATAAAGGAGATGGCATATCAGAACCACTGCTAGAATGGAATCAAATTAAACCTAAATTGAAAAAATAAATATTATCGAGGCGGTATCCGGGGGAAGGGGGTTTAACCACTCTCCTCCCTCCGAAATATTTGATCGACTTGTAAAAACGTAACAAAATACATGTAAACAAATTGTTGATATGTTTTTCTTTTTGTAAACCCCATCCCCGAAAAAAATAACACCCACCAAACAAAAGTCACGGATACGGTCCAAGATAAATTGGCCTGTATTGAGGCGAAACGTTGCCAAAGTATGGGTTTCGCTATTTCTCATGCTGAGGAAGCAAAACGATTTAGCTGACTTTAATTTTAGGTTAGAACTTACTCAAAAAAAGAAAAATTGGGGGGGATAACGTTTCATAGCATATTTGAAATTTAGGAAAATGATGTTAACGATCATGAAATGTCTAGGGACCGGTTCAAAAAACACACCCCCTCAGATGAGTGCCTATCTGGACCTTGCATCTTAGTATCACTTTTTTTTACGACGTTCTTAGTAAAGTTGTGCGTGGAAAAAGAAAGTACTCGAGAGCCGCAAGAAGGACCTCCATTAAATTCTTCATTATAGTATTGTCATTAAAGTATATTAATTGAAGTACTAAAATATACTTAAAGTATAGTATAATTAAAATTATACTATACTTTGTTTATACTATACTAATTATACTGCATAATTATACTATAATTACATATAATTATACTGTACTATACTTTATAATATATTTCATATATTTTATATATTTTTATATATTTAAACTGTTTTTGAGCACTAGAAAAACAGTGTGTCCCTTTTCAAAGAAATATTTGGTTTCCCTCTACCCCTCCCCCCTTCAAAAGAAATCCTGAGAGTACAAACCCGATTAATTGCTAAACTACGTAAAAATTCCTCCCCTTTTAATGAAACATACTCACTATATACAATATTTGTAATGTGGTATAGTTGTCTGCCTCTAGGCAATAAAAGGAAAAGTTCACTCCCTTGTGAGCATCCGAAAACCAATTGATTAATCTGATCGTAAGAACAAATGGATAAACTTTCTCTGTCTCTGTTTTTGCTTATCTTTTTCCCCTTTTTCTTTGCCTTCTTCCCTCTACCTTTTTATTCGTGTCTTAGGAGCGGCATTGGAGGAACTCGGCGCAACTTCAAAACCATTTGACCACAAAGGTGTATCACAATTTGAAGGGTATATTTGAACTTCAAGTTTGACGTTGAGACAGACATTGATTTCAAATCGGCGAGTTTTTTGCTAAAGATTTCACCTAATGGAGGAGACTGCCAGGACGTTGCATAAGCTCCTTCTTATTCCTATTCCTCAGATTTTACCCTGAAAAGCTATATCTGTAATCGCCACCTGCGATTTTTAGACTTCAAATTCAAAGGAACGAAATACGAAGAACGTAAAACAATGCGGAACTAATGGTCCGTTCACACGCATATTAAAACCAATCAGTAAGAAAGGGAAAAGTTTTCAACGATAGAGGCAAAATTTTTCCAGATAACATGCACTAGTACGTCTCTGAGCCAAGTGTATTTCTTGCCAAGTATCTCCTGTACTTGGGTTAGTTTTATTGGAAGCATGACATGTGTTGGATTAAAACTGATGATTCTGGATAAGAGCTACCAAATCTCGACCTTTTAGGTACTTAAAAATTGAAAATGTTTTCCGCTTTCAAAAATACTTGCGAATTATTATATTGCTTTCACCTTCGTACCTTCGCAGATTAATCCCTACAGTTAGTTAAAGGGTATTGTTGCTTCCCAAATTGTTCATAAAACGTGCCTAGCTTTGCCCCCCCCCAACACACACAAGATTCCCAGTACGAACCAACCATGGCTAAAAATTGTCCACCCTCAAACGAAAGACCAAAAGCGACTGAATGCGGTCCAGCGTATCCTTGGTACCATGTGTCAACCTGTGGTCCCACGTAACATCCTGCGTCTTGTCTCGAGCACCAGCAGATCAAGTAAGCAAGTCGCTACCAAACGGTCCTTGCCTAAGAACCAACTAGACCTACGTTGCATGGGTAAGGTTAGGTGTTGCGGCAACCTTTGTTCGGCTTTTCCGAGTAAAGTGTTACGAGAGCAACCCTACGGTTTTGTTTCCTCTCTTCGATTACTAAGTACAACATTTCGCAAAAGTTGCAAACCCCTCATTGCAACTAGCAAACGGTGCAAACCCCTTAACGCTAAAGAGAATTGTAGCCTAACAACCAATTATTACTTACAACTCCCATACATGTTTTACCATTGGAACCAAATTGATTTTACCGTCAAATATACCGGAAACAAATAATAGGTACACCAACTAGCAAAATTTGCGAACCCCTCATTGCCGAAGATGATTATGAACTAACAGCCGACTGTTGCTTAAAACTCCCCTATATATCTCAGAATTGGTATCGGCCTATTTTTGGTTTCAGTGTGTCCCTTACTACTAAAGTTGTCAACTCCTTTAAACTTTCAAACTGGCATAACTCATGAAGGAATTTTTCTACCAAAAAATGGATGCCATATACTTTGATCAGCTCATCAAGATCTATCCACTGCGGTCAAAAAAAAAATATATCTGTCTTAGTTCAAAACTTCACTTTTGTCGTAGGCCAAGTTTCTAACGCCATCACTTAGAAAGGAGCAAAGGAGAAACTATAATTCCTTTAGCATTGAGAGAACTTTTAAAGTTTAAAAGTTACATCTGATACCATTTTTGTATCGGCCTGTTTTTGGTTTCAGTGTGTACCTTACTACTGAAGTGTTCAACCTTTTTTAACTTCCTAACTGATATATCTCATGAAGGAATTTTTCTACCAAGAAATGGATGACATATACTTTGATCAGCTCATCAGGAGCTATCGACTACCGTCGAAAAAAAATTATCTGTCTTAGTTCAAAAGTTGACATTTTTGTCGTAGGCCAAGTTTCTAAAGTCATCACTTAGAGAGGAGCAAAGGATAAACTCTAATTTCTTTAGCAATGGGAGAACTTTTAAAGTTTAAGAGGCACATCTAATATAGTTTCTCCACTGCAATCTCAAGTGCAAAAAACTGAATGATAAACTCAGCTGAAATCCCGAACAGAAATACGTAGAAACAATAGATTTTTGGCCCCGGCAAGAGTTCTACAAAGCTTTCCAAAATGCAAAGTCATATTCATCAATTTAGCCTAAGGGCCACATTTTCCGTCAGAACCGCAGATGTTACACCCTTACCACTGTCTAGGAATAAGCTGAAATCGGGATGCTAGGAAAGGAAAAAAACGACAAAACCAAAGTGTTTCTCTCGCAACACAATTAAGTCCTATTAAGGCTCAGGCCTATTGATCAGTCTCGCTACATACCCAAAGTTTCAGCGATGTTTTGATAATTAAATGTATCTAAACTAGGTCACCTACTTTGAACATTAACTTACATTAAAGGTTCAAGAAAACAAAAATTATCTTATCATAAACTTTTTCAGTATGTGTGACCAAACTATCAAGAATCGATTGGGCGGTCTTGAGATAACTTGTAGAGCTTGGATAAGAAACCAAAACAAATGATAGAAAACTATAAGCAAACCACTACTTTCCCGAAAATCCCTGTCCCTAAAAATGTTCAATCATACCTGGGGATTTAAAATAAGAGGTTCATTCTAAATATCAAATTTCATTAAGATCCAGTCACCCGTTCTTAAGTTAGAGATACTTCAATTCTTCAATTTTTTGAATAAACAATACCCCCCAACTCCCCCAAAAAGAGTGGATTCAGTCCGGGTATGTCAATCACGTATCTAGGAATTGGTAGGTCCTACAATTTGTGTAGGTCCCTGACACGCCTACCAATTTTCATTAATACAATAGATACACCAAATTATAAGTTTCCCATGCAAAACACAAGCTCTTTGCTTTCACTTTTTAGGTCAATAACTCTACTTGACAAGAGTTGCCAGCGTAAAAAAAATTTAAGTAAATTCACGGATTCCATCTTTAGAATTAAAATAGAATGGCGCCATGTTTATTCTTATTCCATAATTCTGGTAGGCTTTTTCTATGGCAAACGGATTGAAAACATGGATGAAAACTGAAAAAAACAACAACAGGCAAATACTACTACTAACTCACTGCAGCACCAACCCGCCTGAGGCCAACATAGCTACACAGGCTACTCCTCCAACCTAGTTTATTCAAGGCCTCCCCTTTTACACTTTCCCAGGAAGTTTCCGTTTCCTTTAGATCTTTATTCAT
Source organism: Artemia franciscana (assembly GCF_032884065.1). Lineage (NCBI taxonomy): Eukaryota > Metazoa > Arthropoda > Branchiopoda > Anostraca > Artemiidae > Artemia > Artemia franciscana. The sequence goes on along the minus strand of NC_088876.1, from coordinate 24,315,416 downwards.
GACATCCTCTCACCCCAAACGAGGACGACCTGTTTCCCATGTAGCCCCAGACGGTTGGCCAAAAAGGACAATCTTCAGCAATTTGTGATCCTTCATTCGCAGAACGTACCCTAGCCATCTCAACCTTTCTTTTATTATAGCCCTAGAAAGTGGGATTGAACCACATTTTCGTACAACCTACTGTTTGAAACACGGTCAATCAGCCAGGTACCCAGAACAATCCTTAGACAATTTCTCTGGAAAACATCTAGTAAATGTTCGTCGATTTTTTAGAGCACCCCTGCTTCAGAGCCATATTTGGCTTTTATAATTCATTAAATACATGCTGCATGTTAACAATTAGGAATTTAATTGTTTCTAATCTTTAGGTTTTTCTATATAGCCTAGGGCTATATGAAACCATAGAGGGGTTCTTGGTATGACTTGATTAAAACGCGACTAAACCAAAAAAGGTGCGAAAAATTGGCAATCTAAAATTATCCCTCTTTTCGCTAAAGCACGTCTCCTTCTGAGGAGCCACTATTCTTAACCTTTACCAAATTACTTTTTCGTATTTTGAAGTGTCTTTTTCAATTTCAATTAGTATAACTCGTCAATATATCCTAAATATAATCCTAATTCGTCAATATATTCGTCAATACATCAATATGTAAATAATGCTCAGATCTGCTTTAGGCTAGACTAAAAAGTGACTCTAGAAAAATCCTCTGGACAATTCAATCCAGGTGAAAATATACCCTGGACAATTACTCTTAATACCTCAACGCACAAAATTGAGTCGTTGAATAGGAAGTGAGAAGTGACAAACATAAAAGAAGTTTTGTATAGAAATTCTGGCAGATTTCCCCAGCGTACTATTTCCCCTGAGAAGTTCACCCCCTGGAAAATTCCCTCTCCATGAAAAATTCTCTCCGTAAAAAGTACCCCCAGTCAAACATTCGTCCTCCCCTCCCCAGCCGAAAAATACTAGCAAACTTCCCAAAATACTAATATTATGCACGACACAAAAAAAACACAGATCAACAATAGATATCGCCTTTCAAGCACTTTTTCAATATTCCGAGAAATTGTTTCTGTATGTAACTTTTACTATTGAGATACACGTATATAACACTTATTATTCAAACATTTTATTTAAAGGATTTCTTTTAGAATAGTTTTTGTTTTCGTCATATGTTTCTTATTTTTCACATACTAATCGGGCGAGGAAGGAGAAGTATACTATATGGGCAATTGTAAACTTCCGGTTAACGCTTTTGGAACGTGAATATTACAATAATACCCCTATTATGCTTTCCATCCTCCCCACTCCAAGAATGGCACCTAGAAGTGCCATTTCTGGTGCCATATAGAATATACGAAATTTATAAGAGACACATAGATACAGGTAGTATCTTTTGAATGAATCATTAAACACTTTTCTCCAATCTTGCGATAGTCTGGTAGCCTACCAAAGAAAAAGGAGCCACATCATTTAATTTGCTCTATTTTTCAGGGTAGGGGGCCCAATACATCTGGCTTATGGTTTTTCCTTGTTCCGGTTTCACCATACATTGGTATGCTTTTCATTCCGACCCACTGGTGCACCATTTTCGAGGAGTTTCAAGCTATTTTAAAAATTCTGTAAAGTTAGCTTTCGAAATAAAATTTTATCACTAAGATAAACTTATAGAATTGCTATCATTCCTGAATCACTTATACCGAAAATTAACCTTCGCTGGACAGTAACTTTCTGTTGCTACTGGCCGTGGTTCAATCCTTACAAGGTTGCAGCTACTACTGTTGTTTACTACTGGCCAGATCCAGAGTTTTTCTTCAAAGTTAAAAATTTTTGGAAGAATAAGACGATAAGTCCGTATACCAATATTAGACTATTAAAAGCTACAGTGATAACAGAGTGACAGTAAGCATGGCTCAAAAGTGTAGACACTCTGTAAAACGGAGGAGGATTTGCTAGATGTTTTCTAGAGAAACGACCTACAGATTGATTTGGGTACCCGACTGTTGCTCAACCCCACTTTTTAGGGCTATAGGAGAAAGATTGAGGTGGCTAAAACACGTTTTGCGGATGAAGGAAGACAGATTGTCAAAGATCATCCTCGTGGGCCAGCCATCTAGGAATAAACGAAAATTGGATCGTTCCCAACTGGGCTGGGACGATATCATAAGGAAATATTTAAGGGATATGGTAACCTCCCGGGAGGGTTAAAGAAGGAAATCTTTGAGTAGATTGAGATGATGGATGAGCATACGTACCTGCTCTTAGTATGTTCACCTCAGGCGGCTTGGTACTGCAGTGATTTATTAGTAGTATTAGCTAGTGCAACAACCATGACAACATTTCAATAGTAATGCACAAACAACTACCAATTTATGTAATTTTTCAATAAACCATATGTAATACATAATACCAAGCTTAAAAGCCTGAAATAAAGCAAAGATATACCTGTTTGGCCTTGATTAGCAGCCTGTGCCTCTGCATCCGTAACGGCAATTCTAACACCAGATTGAGGTACAAAAGTTGGAACTTCAACAGAGTCGACTAAATTTTTGACCAAGTCAAGATCTCGATGGGGTTGAAGGCCATAAATAACCGCTTTCAAATTGGCAGCAGAAGTAATGAAATCCAAATGTGTTTTGTTTGTTGAGTCAAAATCAAGAGGATGAGGGCACCTGTAAGAAAATTTCGGACGAGACTCTGAACAATAACGAAGAATTAATGTCGGGAATTTAAACCTTCAGAATAAATTTTAATTATGATACAGTTTAATAAATACCGTCGAATAAATGTAGAAGGATGAAAGCGGAAATGCGTAGTTTTCTGTTTTATTTTGAACAATTAAAAATAAGATTCTATTACGTCGCAAAGTCCAGATCAACAAACTATGTTAGGCTATGTTTTGAAACAATCACTCGAGGGGCTGCTAGATTTTGGAACAACATCATATCCTGAGCGGGGTTTACTGGGTTTGACCCCCCCCCCCCCCCAAATTTTTTCTGACTAGTGAAAGGTAGCAAAAATGCACATAAATAAGATTTGACGTGTTTTGGAAAAAAAAAATCCGGATACGCCCTTACTGACGACAAATTCTGCTTTCCTTACCCCTAGTTTCAACTGCTGTGTCAATACCGACACAAAATTTTTTTCTGGCAGAACAGACGTATGAAAAAATCGGATGGAGGTTTACAAAGAAACGCAGACTTTTGCGTCGCTGCAAATAACTCTAGAACGGCCAAACAGCCAAAATTAGCTTTTCAATCAGCTCCATGACTTGGTTACGATTTTTTTTTTTTTTTATTCAGAACAACGCATGCGATTTGTTGTATGTTTTGAAATTATTCAACGCATCCGACTTTGCAGGAAAACGGATGGTTCTGCGTTGTTTGTCACACGATTTGTGTCATTTACCGCATGTCGCAGGATTTTGCGCGAAATCAGAGTAGTGGGAACCAGGGGTTACCCTTCCCTGCATTTTAAAGTACGTTAAAGACAAGTATGGAGTAGTTTAGGTTAAACATAGTCACCCTAAATAGATGACATTGGTGATATTAATGTGCAGTGCTAGCCACCTTCGGCTCTTATAGGTTTTCCGTTCTGTTTAAGTAAATTAAATACTATAATTTCCGTTTCGTTTAAATACTCATAGCCCTTTGGTCCTAAACCGCGGTTTACAGCCTCTTCCGCACTTATATCTCCCTTGGCTTACTTGGCTCCTGCTACAGGGTGGGTGGCGTAGAATTTGTTGTAACTTTACTCCTCTTGGTGGACCGACCTGTTCCTATCTAGGGGATAGAGTTGAGAATGGCCATAAACACAATGCAAGGTCAACACAAAGCACAATCTGAGCAGGAACTACCGGTGAAATCTGAAGATGGTGGTTGATTCATCTCAGGATTAGTACGGCAATTTGAGTCAAAAATAAGGTTGAATAAGCATCAGCAAAGAGCTTTTGTTATCAAACAGTTCGTGGTAACGAACTGTAGTAAAGAGCGACCCGGCTCAATAGTAACCAAAAGTCTAAAAAAAATGGAATTTTGGTACCAATAGCTACATCAAAAGAATCGCATTTTGATGCTGATTTTAAATATATAAGTTTCATCAAGTTTAGTATTACCCATCAAAAGTTACGAGCCTGAGAAAATTTGCGTTATTTTAGAAAATAGGGGGAAACACCCCCTAAAAGTCACAGAATCTTAACGAAAGTCACACCATCAGATTCAGCGTATCAGAGATCTCTACTATAGAAGTTTCAAGCTCCTATCTACAAAAATGTGGAATTTTATATTTTTTGCCAGAAGGCAGATCACGGATGCGTGTTTATTTGTTTTTCTTTCCAGGGGTGATCGTATCGACCCAGTTGTCCTAGAATGTTGCGAGAGGGCCCATTCTAACGGAAATGAAAAGTTCTAGTGCCCTTTTTAAGTGACCAAAAGGTTGGAGGGCACCTAGGCCCCCTAACACGCTAATTATTTTCCCAAAGTCAGCGGATAAAAATTCTGAGATAGCCATTTTATTCAGCGTAGTCGAAAAACCTTATAACAATGTCTTTAGGGACGACTTACTCCCTCACAGTCCCCGTGGGAGGGGTTACAAGTTCAAAACTTTGACCAGTGCTTACATATAGTAATGGTTATTGGGAAGTGTTCAAGCGTTTTCAGGAGGATTTTTTGGTTGGAGGCAGGGGTTGAGAAGAGGGGGATATGCTGGGGGAACTTTCCACCGAGGAATTTGTCATGGGGGAAGAAAATGTCCATGAAGGGAGCGCAGGATTTACTAGCATTACTTAAAAAAAAACAATGAAAAAGTTTTTTTCAGCTGGAAGTAAGCAGCAGTATTAAAACTTAAAACGATCAGAAATTATTACCCATGTGAGGAGCTCACCTCCTCCTAATACCTCGCTCTTTACGCTAAAGTATTTTTAGTAATTTCAACTATTTATTCTGCGGCTTTTGTGATTCAGGGATCATTCTTAATGAATTGGGACAAAATTTAAGCTTTAGTGTAAAGAGCGAGGTACTGACAAGGGGGCGAACCCCCTCATATATGTAATAAAAACATAAGAATACAAAAGTTCTTTACGTAAGCTAATTTATAAGTTACGTATATCTTTTACTTATAAAAAGATTCGTAAAAAAGTAAAAGTTCTAGTTGCCTTTTTAATTAACCGAAAATTGGAGGGCAACTAGGCTTCCTCCCCCACTCTTTTTTTCTCAAAATCATTCGATCAAAATTATGAGAAAGCCATTTAGCAAAAAAAAAAATATTTATACAAATTTCGTTTTAATTATTCCTCTGCGGAGAGCCAAAATCAAAACATGCATTTATTCAAAAATGTTCAGAAATTAAATAAAAAAAACAAGTTTTTTAAATGAAAGTAAGGAGCAACATTAAAACTTAAAACGAACAGAAATTACTCCGTATATGAAAGGGGCTTTTCCTTCTCAACGTCCCGCTCTTTACGCTAAAGTTTTTTTTTTACTGTTTTTAAATGTAGAGTTAAGAGAAAGAGTCAAACTTTAGCGTAAAGAGCAGGGGGTTGAAAAAGAAAAGCCCCTTTCATATACTGAGTAATTTCTGTCGTTTTAAGTTTTAATGTCGCTCCTTACTTTCATTTAAATAACTTGTTTTTTTTATTTAATTGAAAAAATAGCCCAATCGAAGCTTCTCGATTCAAATCACATGCAGTGGTAGCTGTGGTAGCAGTGGTAGCTGCAACCTAATAAAGGACAAGCCACGGCCCACAGTAATCAAAATTCACTAAAAAATCTACACAAAAGTCTTAACTTCAAAACTTGTTTGCAGTCTTTTGTCGGTTATGACTCATTACATTGGTCGCCAAACTTGCGAAGAATTGCACAAACAATTTGGATTCTTACCATGTATCCTTTCGACACATTGCTAACAGCTTAAACTGTGCTTCATCGATGATATGAGCATAAACAAATAATAATAATAAAGAATGTCGGTATGAAGGAGAATTGTGAAAATTCCACACATGTTAGGTGACACGAATTTCAAAACAAGGATTAACACGACAAAAATTGTTTCTCAAGCAAAAAGTTTTTTTAATGAGGTAATATAATATTTCCCACGCAGGTTCGTTGGCTTGGAATATATTTTAATGAATAACACTGACCAATCTAAGCAAAATATTTTTGTTTCAATTAATTAAGACTCAGTTACGCATAGGCGACTGCAAAAATTCAAAGATGTTATGTGATATTTTTCGTATAATTTAAGATATTCAGTCTCAAGTGAGTTTTATCAATTAGTCTGACCTGTTTTTCATCTTGTTTGGTTAAGTTTCTACAATCGAAAATGCAAAATGAACTATTTTCTCCTTCATGTAATATATGCCACATAGCACCTCTTGAGCTACTACATTCAAAGAAGAGGCATAGTGGTTTTTTCCCAAATACCAAGATTTTTTAACTTGTATCATAGTTGCCTTTAGAAACGTCACTATCCAAAATTTATAGGGGATGGGGGATTTCGAAGACTCACTGGTCAATATAATTTTTTTATAATCACGTACTTGCGATTATAATCACGTACTTGCGAGGAGGTACTTGCGATTAATGGCAATTACATTAACAGCGCCGATTGGAAATTTGAGCGCCAATTGAATCGCCCCAATAAAGTTTCTAGCCTACCCGAAGTAAAATTCCTTCAAAGCCATAAGTTTATTTCCGACTTCTTTGAAGACAAGACAAGAATAAGATAAGGGAGATCAATATAAACGAGGTGACAAATACAAGCGAGTACTGAAGCAAAAATTAAGGCGAATAACGCAAGCATGAGATTATTCTACAAAACAATTAACGGAATTAAGTTGGAAGAGAGGGACAAGTGGGTCCCTGGGCAAGCCAGTCAGTTTCGGAAATGATCTCCTATGTTTCGGATACTATGTATTAGTTTAATTATTTTTAGGTCGATTAGCAAAAGATATACTTGTAAGCAAGGCGAACCATAATTGTTGTTTGCAGGGGATGAATAAGTGTTTTACACACAAGAGAGCTTCAAAATTCCAGAAGAAATTTATTCATATCTATTTTTGTCGGATATAAATTTTGGAATAGGAGTTTTCAAACTCAGTAACCCCACCCCTGGATATACTTTCTCAGAAATTAGAACACTAATGTTATCTGACTTAAAAAAAAAAACAATTTAGGTAGGTCATGACTTTAATAAAATTCGTTTTCCTCACCCCAACACCGTTTACCTATTTTTCGTAAATCTTTTAGCAGATTTAATCTTTAAGCAATAAAAAATGTTGAAATCTATCAGAAGAGGGCGAATAACAATGAAGCCCTGGGCGGAACAAAATTTTGATTAAGTAAATAGACTGGATATCAGAGCTCCGATTTGTCATTGTTTTTGCATAATTTTGGAATTAATTAATTAATTAGCCGCTTTAAAAGTCAATTGAACCGTGCATTTGGACAAAGCAGGACAATTGAATTGATCCTAGTAAGATATTCTTCCAACGACCAGGTACAGGAAAATAAACATAATTCTTTATTGCACATATTCTTTATTGATTGTGGGGATAATAATAACTTGACTCTCAAACATGACTGGCTATGACGAACTGACCACTTAAGAGACTATATACCAGTGCTGCAACAAGTACTCCAAATTTTTACTTAAGTATCAATTGTTAAGTACTCATTGTTTTTTTACTTAAATATCAAGTAATAAGTACTTTCCAAATTATTACTTAAGTATCAAATACCAAGTACTTGCCAAAATTGCACTTAAGTATTACTTCAAGTACTACTTCAAGTATTTATCCTAGGCATATATATATAAGCCCATGCTACCTTATTTTAAAGCCATTCTGAAGGCTTCTTAGCCGCTTCCCTCACCTATAAAATTTCCCCTGTCATTCCTCTCTTGGGAATTTTAATCAAGAACCAAAATTTCCGTTTTATCGCTTTTAACCGTTTCCCTTGTTCGGCTGGTACGCACCCAATGAAGTCTAAGAAAATAATCTTAACCAATTTTCAACACAACGGCTTGTAAGGAAAAGACTATCAAAACAATTAAGTTAAGTCAAAAAACCCTTCATTGGATCAGACATATCACATGGCAGGATTAACACGGTGCACACAGAGTTGAACTTCTGGCGATTAGTGTTCAATCAAATCTAGCACGTTTGAATAAATACAGGGTTATTCTGAAACATATGGGAATGATGGAAAAAATACTAAAAGTGTTTTTTTCCATTGTTTGGCTGGTACACACCCAATGAAGTCCAAAAAATAATCTGAACCAATTTTCAACACAACGGCTGGAAAAGAAAATACTATCAAAACAATTAAATGCAGTCAAAAACTCTTGATTTGGTCAGACAGATCACATGACAGGATTAACACAGTGCACGTAGAGTTGAACTTCTGGTGATTAGTGTTCAGTAAAATCTGGTACGTTTGAAAAAATACACGGTTATTCTGAAACATGTGGGAATGATAAATGATAAACAAATATTGAAAATATTTTTTCCCTTGTTTGGCTGGTAGACACCCAACGAAGTCCAAAAAATAATCTCAACCAATTTTCAACACCACGGCTTGAAAGAAAAAGACTATATAAACAATTAAGTGCAATCAAAAAACTTCTGATTGGATCAGACAGATCACATGAAAGGATTAATACAGTGCACATTGAGTTGAACTTCTGGCGATTAGTGTTCAGTCAAATCTGAGACCTTTGAAAAAATACAGGGTTATTCTGAAACATGTTGGAATGGTGGAAAAAATATTGAAAATAGAAAAATAAACTTTGGATTGGCTTTGAAACCGATAAAAGGTAATAAAGTAGTTCATTCTCTGATTCAATAAGTAAAAACCTCAGCAACAGAAAAAACTCAAATTTAAAAGTAAGAAGCCAAGTGAGTCAGTTGCAGACTTTCTTAATAAGAGAAATCAAAGCTCAATAAAAAGGAGCACCAAAAATCCACCTTTTTGGCAGCTAGCTGAAAGTCGCTGGCTCTCAGCGTGCTGAAAGAAAAGAAGAGCATGAAAATGAAGTCTTGATTCACACTTTGATGACATGTCTCGTCCTTGGCACCTTTACAAGGAAACTGCCTCTAGTTTTTAAGTTAAATTTCAGACACACTATGAAAATGTATGGCATCTATATCCTTTGGCTGGTTTTCACTCAAGCAAGCCGCATGCTGTGTGGTCAATTCAGATGGTCGGTAAAACTCCCTACAAACATATATTATAAAATCACGGGCCTGCAGCAAGCCCGCTGATTCAGACGCATTCCATACGGCTGGTCAAACTGCAGATTGAATGAATGAATGAACTTTATTATCCGTAAAAGTATAAAAAAAAACACGAAGTACGGAGTATTATAAATAAACAAAAAGGATAAACAGCAAGAAAAAAAAATCAAACTAACAAAAGACAACATGGACTAATTAACCATTATCAATATGGAAAAAAAGGTTGCAGAGGGTCGTAAACGTGAGTAAAGTAGATAGTCTTTTTACATAAATCATTACTAGAAGACCGAATCCCAGAAGTCATATCTATTAAATCAAATCGAGCAATTATTTTTCTGTTTTAGTGCCATCTAGGAAATCAGAGGAGGAATTTGCAATATCTAAAATAAGCCGCACGTAGATTATGGCGATTTTTATTATGAAATTGACGAGCCATGCCTAATAAAAACAAAAACAAAGGGGTGCAATAAGCGTTATAAATCATGCACAAACCGTTGCGGTTGTAACGGCTTTTGTTAGGGCATATTTTTCCGTAAACGACGCGTAGGTTTTTTACGGCTTGATTCACTAGGGATGAAAAGGTAGTGGAAAGTGTTGGACCGAAACACAGACCAAGCCAACTAACTAAAGAAGAACATGGCAGTATTGCAGTCCCAGCAACGAATGGAGCGACCGCATAAGGGTAAACTTGGTATATAGTAAACTTGGAGAGCTTAATATATATAAGCTTAATATAGTAAACTTGGAAAGCAATCCACGGCGAGTCCAGGCAACAAGAAGAACGTCGTCTGCATATGCAACAGAAGACAAACCAATATTACCGTAAGAAACCGAACTTTTAAGGGGACACAGGCACGATGCAAGCACACATTTAAATATACTAGAAGACGATACGGCAGAAGTTGCAACCTATCTATTTCTAGCAGCAGTTTTCACACCATGAAGTGGCAAAAACCATGAGACTGGTTCGAAAATCTTCTGAGAAAAAAGGAATAAAACAAGAGCTAAGAACTCATATGGCACTTGTGACGAGGTCGGAAGAGCCAAGAGCTCATATGGCATGAGCTCTAGCAAAATTATAAGAATCAATAGATTAATTTAAAAGAAAAATCAGAGGCTTAATGCCGGTCAGCATTTAAAATAAGAGCTCTGAGACACAAGGTCCTTTTAAATATCAAAATTCATTAAGATCCGATCACCCACTTGCAAGTATAATACCTCATTTATCTAAATTTTCCTCTCCCTTCAGCATCCTCCCCCAGATGGTTGAATCGGGGAAATCAACTTTGTCAAGTCAATTTGTGCAGGTCCCTGACATGCCTACCGATTTTCATTGTCCTAGCACGTCCAGAAGTAGCAAACTCGCCAAAGCACTGGACCCCCCTAACTACCCCAAAGAGAGTGGATCGCGTCCGGTTTCGTCAATCACGTATCTACGACATTTGCTTATTCTACCCACCAAGTTTCATCCTGATCTCTCCACATTAAACGTTTTCCAGGATTTCCGGTTTCCCCTCCAACTCTCCCCCAATGTCACCAGAACTGGTCGGGGCTTAAAATAAGAGATCTGAGACATGAGTTCCTTCTTAATATCAAATTCAAAAATACCTCACAAACGGTCACCCGCTCTTAAATTAAAAATACCTCAATTTTTGTAATTTTTCCGAATTGACAACCCCTCCAACTCCCCCAAAGAGAGCGAATCCATTTTAGTTATGTCAATCACGTATCTAGGACTTGTGCTTATTCATCCCACCAAGTTTCATCCTGATCACTCCACTCTTAAGCGTTTTCCAAGATTTCCGCCTCCCCCAAATTCCCCCAATGACACTAGATCCGGTCGGGATTTAAAATATGAGATTCGAGTTCCGAGATCCTTCTAAATATGACATTTCATCTGATGAAATTCAAGATCCGATCACTCATTCGTAAGTTAAAAATACCTCATTTTTTCTAATTTTTCAGAAACAAACCTCCCCCCCCCCAACTCCCCAAAAGAGAGTGAATTCATTCTGTTTATGTCAATCACGTATATAGGACTTGTGTTTATTTTTCCCACTATGTTTCATCTCGATCCCTCCACTCTAAGCATTTTCGAAGATTTTAGGTTTCCCCCTCCAATGTCACCTGATCCAGTAGGAATTTAAAAAAGAACTCTGAGACATGATATCCTTCTAAATATCAAATTTAATTAAGATCCGGTCTAATTTTTGTCCTCCCACTCCCCCTCCAGATGGTCGAATCGAGGAAACAGCTATTTCAAATTTAATCTGGTCTGGTCCCTGATACGCCTGCCAAATTTCATTGTCCCAGCTTACCTGGAAAGGCTTAAGCTAGCAAGACCGGGACTGACAGACCGACAGAATTTGTGATCACTGTATGTCACTTGGTAAATACCAAGTGCCATACAAGGTAATTTTTGGTTGAAGGTTGGCTTCAGAATAACTCATTTTGGAAAAGGGTAATAGGTGAAAGGGTAAATAGGTGATGATGCCTGGATGATGATATGCTATTGTTTTCCTTTTTTTGAATTTAATGAGCCAACAAGGCTACCTAAGACGTTGCAAAATCTGTCCGTCAGTCTGTCTGTCTGTCCGTCCGTCTGTGTAATCACATATGAGGGGAGAATCGCTGGTTGGATTTGGAGGAAAATTTTGATGGCCAGATTTGGTGCCAAGGATCATGAGACACATCAAGTTGAAGACCCTAGCTCAAATAAAACAGGGGGAGAGGGTTTTACCTGCTAATAACAGTTTTTGTTTAATTCAGAGGAACTTGCGAATGGAGTGATGGATCTGAATAAAAATTGAACCAAAGAGGCCTAAGACCATGACACATATCAAGTTTTGAGATAAAGACTCTAGCTTAAATATAACAAGTGGGAGTGGGTTTTGATTCCTGAAAAATTTAAGTTTTCTGTTTAATTTAGTATAACTGGCAAATGGAGTAACAGATCCGAATGAAAACTAGACCAAAGATGCCTAAGATCAGGGCTCATATCAAGTCCTGGTATCACAACCCCTTTATCAAATAAAGTGAGGGGGAGAGGGTTTCAAGTCTTCAGAAAGTTGAGTTTTCTTTTAATTTGGTAGGGCCTATAACTTATGAATGGAGTGACAAATCTGAAGTCAGATTCGTCTGAATACCTGAATTTGCTGGAACGAATTTGACAAAATACCACTGCATTGGATCCAGCTAGAATTCCCTAGACTTGTTTATTGCAGACAACATTTAGATGGGCAAAGATGCATAGCTTCAGTAGTTTTACCAATAATATGGTCCTGAAGATGATGAAATGGTAAAAATCTGGTTCAGTTGACGAAATGACAAAACTTAAACGCTAATGTCAGAAATATAAGCCCAAATGGACTACAGTATGCAATATTTAGCACAAAACAAGGGATTTTAGCTCACTGTCGACCAGTGAACGGTGAAATGATTTCAATTTTCTTTTTTATATAACTTTTAAACAAAAATTAAACCAAGTGTTAATCATACTAAAAATTTTTTTTGTCAAAAACAAATACCTTATTTCATATCGAGAAATAGGGCATGGAGCTATATCTGAGTTTACTCTAAATCTAAAGGGTAATGCTTTCTTGTACATTACCAAAGCACAAACACACACAAAAGCTGTATCTGAGTTTGCTCTAAATCTAAAAGTGATGTTTTCTTGTACATTACAAAAGCACACACACAAAATTTTCATGTCAAAGGTAAAGTATTTGAAAAACAACTACATTAAAAGTATCTTAAGTAATAAGTATTTCGTAATTTTACTTAAGTATCAAGTAATAAGTACATCGTAGAGCTTTTACTTAAGTATAAGTACAAGTAATGGAAAATTTTACTCAAGTAGTACTTCAAGTAAGTGCAAGCACTGCTATATACAAATTTTTACTGATGGCTCCAAGTCAGATAAGGGTGCTGGCTGGGCAGTGATGGTCCCCAGTATGTCAGTTTCGTGCAATTTTAAGTTACCAGGCAGCCTGTCTAATTTTACAATTGAGATGATCGCTACATATAAGACACTGGAATTTATTAAGTCATATGGGTATAGCCGGAGTTGAATGATATGCGCTTACTCAGCATCAGCCCTGAAGTACCTGATGAATGAGCATGAACCTAGTCGTGAATCGGTTTGTAATATCCACCAAATAGTTAGGTCGTTAGAGCTTGTAGAAAATAATATATTTCTAATCTGGGTCCCAGCACAAGTGGGAATTGCTAGAAATGAGTCTGCTGATATAATGGCAAAGAGGTTTTTTTTTTTTTTGATGGTCAGAGTTTAAGTGTAAAACCCACTCAAAAATAATATTGCATGCATTTACAAGGTGTTGTGTGATAGAGAGACCAATAATTTTATTAGAAGTTGCATAAATTCAATTTTAGAGCTTTATCGAACAGTTCGTGGTAACGAACTGTAGTAAGGAGCGACCCGGCTCAATAGTAACTAAAACTCTAAAAAATTGAATTTCGACACTAATAGCTACATCAAAAGAATTGCATTTTAATGACGATTTTAAACATATAAGGTTTATTAGGTTTAGTCTTACTGATCAAAAGTTACGAGCCTGAGAAAAAAGGCCTTATTTTAGAAAATGAGGAAACAACCCCTAAAAGTGATAGAATCTTAACGAAAATCACACCATCAGATTCAACGTATGGGAGAACCCTATTGTAGAGGTTTCAAGCTCCTATATACAAAAATGTGGAATTTTGTTTTGTTTTTTCCAGAAGGCAGATCACTGATGCGTGTTTTTTTTTTTTTTTTTTTTTTTTTTTTTTTTTTTTTTTTTTTTTTTTTTTTTTTTTCATGGGTGATCGTATCGACCCAGTGGTCCTAGAATTTTGCGAGAGGGCTCATTCTAACGAAAATGAAAAGTTCTAGTGCCCTTTTCAAGTGACCAAAAGAATTAGAGGGCACCTAGACACCCTTCCACGCTAATTATTTTTCCAAAGTCAACGGGTCAAAATTCTGAGATAGTCATTTTTTCAGCGTGGTCGAACAACCTTATAACTATGTCTTTGGGGACGACTTATTCCCCCACAATCCCCGTGGGAGGGTCTACAAGTTACAAACTTTGACCAGTGCTTACATATAGTAATGGGTATTGGGAAGTGTACAGACATTTTCAAGGGAATTTTCGGGTGGTTGAGGGGTTGAGAAGAGGGGGATATGTTGGGGGAACTTTACATCGAGGAATTTTTCGTGGGGGAAGAAAATTTTCATGAAGGGAGCGCAGAATTTTCTAGCATTATTTAAAAAAAAAACAATGAAAAAAAATATGAAAAAAACTTTCAAAGGTGCATTAAAACTTAAAACGAACAGAAATTATTATGCTTATGAGAGGCTCATCTCCTCCTAATACCTCACTCTTTACACTAGAGTATTTTTAGTGATTTCAACTATATATTCTACGGCTTTTGTGATTCAGGGTTCATTTTTAATGAATTGGGACAAAATTTAAGCCTTAGTGTAAAGACCAAGGTACTGACGAGGGGGTGAGCCCCCTCATATATGTAATAAAAACATAAGAATACTAAAGGTCGTTAAGTAAGCTAATTTTTAAGTTACGTATACCTTATACTAATAAAAACATTCGTAAAAAATTAAAAGTTCTAGTAGCCTTTTTAAGTAACCAAAGAAAAAGTAGGCGGCAACTACGCCTCCTCCCCGCCCACTCCTTTTTTCCTCAAAATCATCCGATCAAAACTATGAGAAAGCCATTTAGACAAAAAAAATCTGCAAACTTCGATTTAATTATTCATCTGCGGAGAGCCAAAATCAAAACATGCATTGATTCAAAAACGTTCAGAAATTAAATTTAAAAAAACAAGTTTTTTAACTGAAAGTAAGGAGCGACATTAAAACTTAAAACGAACTGAAATTACTTCGTAAATGAAAGGGGCTGCTTCCTCATCAACGCCCCGCTCTTTACGCTAAAGTTTTATACTGTTTTAAAAAGTAGAGTTATGAGAAAGAAATTCGAATACAGGCATTGTCTCACGCAATGGAAAGGAGCCTTAAACATTATAGTACTTACATAAAAATTCACAAAAAGTAAAAGCCAACTAAAACAATTAATTAGAAAAAAATTGTACTTGGGAATAAGCACATTTTTGTTAAAAACTAATACATCTCATAAAACTTAATACATTCAAAATTTTAAAACAGATCCTTGCTCTTAGCCTAGCATCCTTATACCAGTAATTAGATGTGCCACTCATGGACTGTTTACCTGCTCCTCAACAAAAAAGAATTGGACTAATAAGTACTTACTACTAGAGTCATAGAGAAACTCAACAAGACTACGTCTATCCAAAATCCTAACTGTGAAAACATTCAATGTCACCTACCCATTAACACGTTTCAAAACTTCAAAAGCCGATTAAATTCCCATTTTGTCACAAGAATTTAAAAATAATCAAAGTATTCGAGAAAAATGTGACTTTTATATCTTGCAACCAAATTTATGGACGGTTTACGACAGGATCTGTCAATAAGCTGGTAGGATTCTAAAAATGTTATGCTATAAAATATGAACTCTTAGGGAAATTTTAAAAAGAGTTAAGACGAAAAAACTTGAAAGAAGCCTAGTTTTACTTTATATTAGTTTGGATTTCTGTTAGCTGGCAAAGTTCAATCTCGGTGAGCATACTGACTTTTTGGATCTAAACTATTATTTTACTGATCATTAATCATTCTGAACTAAGTTAGCAACGAGAAAATGATCTATTAATAAAAAAAAAATAAACAAAAAATAAGAAGATGTACACAATACCTATCTTACCATACCCTTTTTATAAAGGTGATTTATTTTGATTCAAATAAAAAAAAAAAAACTATTAAAATGTTTTTTTTTATGGGCAAATAGAAATACTGAAACACCAAAGCAAATATTTCATTAAGAAAAATTAACAGTAAAATTTTAAATTAAATAAATGCAAATAATATTTTTATTTAGGCACTAGCTGAAGAGCCGATCGGACGACAGGTACAAACAAGATAAACCACAGTGTATAAACATCGGTGAGAATCAGAATCCTTGCCCCAAACAAATTTCAAATTTCAACTACTTACCTACGAAGAGAAAAGACTTCGTCCAAATTTAATCCAAGTATTGCCATCCACACACAAAGAATTGTCTAATATCTAACTGCAAATTTTACCCAAAAAGGAATATATTTAAAAAAAAAACAACATACGAATATTTAGACCATGACCCCAAGATCAGGAATCTTGTACACTAGGATCTGAGCTGATCGCGCTTGAGTAAAGGGATTTCCATAAGTGGATTTTCTCAACATTACTATCAATTATACGTCAGTTAAACATTTTTAATTTATATATTTGCTATGCGAGACTGCTTCGTGGTAATTTTTTTTATTAGAGATGGACGTGAATTTCCTCTCTTATTTGTTTCCTTTCCTGTTTCATGTTTTCCATTTCAAAAAATATATCCAATAGGATATAGAGGTGCTTTTGACGCGGACCAAGTGCTTTTGAGTGCTTTTGACGGTTTTATTCGGATGGGAAGCTTTAAAACTTCAAAAACTGCATAGAAAATTCTTTATATCTATTTTTGGGTACTTTTAAGAAATATCCCCTACCTAATATTCTTCTAATATGTTTTTCTGGCGTTATCAATCCGAAAGAAATATACCTAAGTATGATAAAAATATAATACTATAGAAACAATGAAGGCTATGTGTTTGCCCAATAGGGGGGGGGGGGAGTATAGCGGATCTGCATGCCTAATGTGTTAGGTATAATTATTTATAGCATTATTTATTATGTATCATTTATGCAAATTTAACGACGCCGTGATAAAAATATTTTTTTCAGAAATAATGAACTGACTATTTATTAAAAAACTGCAAAACATAATCGCAAAGTTGAAATTTGTCAAAATTATAGGGGTGCAAGG
This sequence comes from Artemia franciscana, assembly GCF_032884065.1. Taxonomy (NCBI): domain Eukaryota; kingdom Metazoa; phylum Arthropoda; class Branchiopoda; order Anostraca; family Artemiidae; genus Artemia; species Artemia franciscana. The sequence goes on along the minus strand of NC_088876.1, from coordinate 24,298,252 downwards.
ATTAGAGGTATGATGGATTTATATTTAAGTTATGACGGGTCTTCAAATATCTAAATAAATAACAAATAATTAGGTGATTTGTGTTTAATCCATTGTGGGGAATTATTTTTTGTTAATTTTTTGTATATTTAAGTTGATAGGCTTGTATTTGCTTTGGCTTGATTTATTTTTATTTTTATTGTATCAGAGCTAAAGCATGTAAAACAGCCAGTGCTAGTTTTTATTTTCGTAGTTTAAGTAACATTGTAACATTGTCAGCGCTAAAGTATGCCACCAGGCATGTGCATTGGTTTGTCATATTTATTTATATTATTGTTGCAAATAAAAAATTATCCATCTATCCATCTATCTATTACGTAGTAAGAATTATTTTTTAACTTTATATTGTCCAAATACTTTACCTCCACCCCCCTAATGTGCAAATCTAGAGCTTAAATTATTCATTTTCAATAATCCTTGTCACTTCTTTTTGTCTTGTCTCACACTAAGCTGAAAAAAACTAACAAAAAACCGGTTCTGCAATGCATAAATGAATGAACATCTTAAGCGGTAGGGAGTATTTCATACAAGTATTCATTTTTGTTACGTTTTTAGCAGACAGACAAAAATTTAAAGGAGGGGGATCGAACCCTGTAATACCCCACCCCGCCGGGTATGGTTTTGGCCTTTGCCAAAGTTTTAAATTCAAAAAAGAAAACTGATAGCTTTTCAGTTCCATATTACCAATGTTATCAAAAAGATATCTTCCTGAATAAAGTAACTGCTATGAGAAATGAACAAATTTAAATTTTGAACGTTCCGAGTTTTTTTTTTTTTTTTTTTTTATCTGGAGCTGGTATTTGGTGACATCAAAGACATGCTCGAATCGTAAAAAATATTTGCATGTAATTGCAAAAGAACATTCTACTACACTCCCTAGTACCAAAGTTACCATTGAGAGTTTAACTGGGAAAATCCTAAAATGTAATTATCAAAAATTATCTGCTGATTTGAAAAAAAAAATCACGAGAAACTGAAAATAAAAGATAATACATATTCTTAAAACTTTTGACAACACGTTGTTGTCATAAACTGAATGTTCAAATTATTGGCAAAAAGATAACATTTTAGCGATTGATTCCATGTCATTGAAAACAAAGAACAGATTTAGAACTGAAGAGATGCTAGACTCGCTGCTCAGAATTTGCCCTAAGGCTCACTTACAAAAACCCCTGGTTTAAAAATAGATCCCAAGACATTAATAAACAACAACACATATTTCTAGCTTGATTTTTGAGGGTAATGTTTAACCTGTATTCTTTTCTTAGCATTCCATGCAGAGGACTGAAAATCCGATATTTTGGGAAAAGTTCCGAGAAGTGGCAGCCAAACCAGATGCCAACTAATTTTTATTTTTTTTTATAACAATTCATTACTAATTAATATGATCCTATTTATAATACTTAATCCTATTTATAATACTTATATCTTATTAATTTTTACCTTATCTAAACTTTGTTTGGAAACTAGTGTTCAATGACAATACGGTTACTCAATTTGTAATAGGCACTTTTGGCAATAGCGCACATAGTAGTGGAACTGCTTTTTTCACTTATAATGCAGATAATGAGCACTTTAAAACGAGGAAATCATTTAATTCTTTTTACGAACTGTCCGAAATAACTTGACAAAACGAGAAAATATTCCAAAAATATTGCAAATAGTCAAATTATAAATAATATAGTTTAGTTATTATTTTTTGGGGATATAAATTTAAGTTTTATTTTTAATTTGATTTTTAGTTGGTATTAGATTTACCACTTGTTTTTATACATGCTTGTTAATGAAAGCAAGTTGTCAATCTGTTGAATTCGATTATATTTCAAATTTGGTAAAATTTTTGATGCTGTTGTTATATATATGATGAAAGCGTATTGATAGTTAATTTTCTTTTAATTTAATTTTTGGTATTTTTTTTTATGCCACTACAATGAGGGATTTCCTAAGGACGATAGGACATCCCTCTATATGTAGGAAGTGCAATGACTTTGTTGGTTGTAGTTTTTCGGTTTTGTACACTTTTTGAATTTTTGACTATTATAATTTTTTTTTTTATTTATAATTGATAAAAATAATATTTTAAGATTTTTGACAAGGTATTAGACTACCTGTTAGTCTGTGGGTAGTATATAAATCAGTATGACGAAGCATGATTGTGAAGATGGTGGGTCAATATAAAACTCATCTAGAATTGTTCTTTTTTTTGGTTTTTGTTTTTTTTTAGGTTGAAGAAAAAACAGAAAAATGATCCTGGAGCATAGAGAAGAAATTCTGAAGCTCCACTCAATTACACCACCAACAACAACCCGAAAATATAGGAAGATAGATCTTTAAGGTAAAAATTAAATAAAAGAGGTCCTTTGACAACCAACTATGAAAAGACAAATGAAAGAAACACCTGACATTAAATGGCAGATTAAATTTTAGAAATGTATATTGTACAAGGCTATTTTGAATGCTAGTCTTTTTCCAAGATCAAAATTATTAGAAATCTCATTAAGTTGCTGAATATGATGTTGTGAAAAAAAATCGTTACTAATAAGAATACAACAAAATGGAGCTGGGATTAGTTTTACAAATATTTCTGTTGACAGCAACTTTTTTGTGGATATACTTCTTGATTCCAACTCCCTTCCAGAAAACGTTCCTAAGAACTTTAAGGGGGTGATATTGGAGAGGCCATCAACCAAAACTAAGTGCTCAATGTTGTCACAGAAGTGTTGGGTCTAAACTATCGGGCTACCGTTTAGCTTTATTTTTTTTCGATTGACTTATCTTTCCATAACCTCTCACTAAGTTGTTGGTAGGTCCTCCCCATATAGAAAAAACCACAGGAACTGAGGATGTTTTCTCATATAGCCAGTGGAGTCCTAGGAGTCCTTAGAAATTGTCTAAATTTCGTCAAAGTTTCTCACGCCAATCCTTAGATTAATACTATGAGTATGTTCCAGAATTAAACTTTTATTAATAATCAACAATTATTTGTTATTATCTTAAGTATTGAATGGCGTAAAGCACAAAATAAACTCCTATGAACCATATTGTACTTACAATTACAATAAAAAAAAATTCTATCGATCATATTTGAACGTAAATAGCTGCAAATAGTTAATGATCCCGATAATTAATTATCGGGATTATCGATAATTAATCGTTCCACCAGAAATATCCCAGCAATATTTTACAATAAACCCTAAATTTACAAGAATTTGTCTAGTCTTTTAAACAATACCCGTAAACTCACATTTCTCCTTATATTACTTTCAGTTTCAAAATGCACCACCATTAGTGTTGTAATCAATAAAGCGCAACCTAATTACACCAATTACCTAATTACCCTAATTACATGCATGGAAGTACCAAGGACATTGGAAATAGAGTCTGATAATTTAGATTGGCTGAATGACAACTTCAACAACCGTGTATATCTTCAAGGGTTAGGAAATGTTAGGGATTATGTATTAAATAAGGAGACCTCATGTTTGGTTTTTGATACCAAACACTGATTACATAATTACACCGATTACACTCATTAAAATTACACTGAAAGTATACATACAGCTTCAGCAGCAGTAACAGACTTTGCCTTCTGGATGTCCCAAGGACGGAACAAAAACTGCCTATTCAAATTTGATATCTCAATCAAATCCATATGGGTGACAAAATCTTCCCATCTTGGCCACAACCAAGGTCCATGAGGGCAAACTTCTTTAGCAACTCAGAGCCAATGGCATCAGCACCAACTACAAACCATTTCTGGGCCTCCAACTTCTTCTGGATATTCAGACCGAAGACTGCAATCTGCCCGTCGCACCGTGAACCTTGCTGTAATTAAGATTATTACTACAGTTGAATTATAGCAACAAGGAAAACCAAATTATTAATACTAGCTATTTATAGTCAAAGAGCCACAAAACATAAAATGCGATTTAACTTGAAACGAAAACAGCGCAAATTGAAAATGTTTTTGGAGTTAACCTTTCCTTCCCCACTTCCTCATCATTATCAGTAATTGGAGCATTTATAAAATTTCATATTAAATTTTGTAGCAGGTAATTTGTTAATTATACATAAATGAAACAATGAAAACTAAAGCTTTACAAGTACTGATTTTAGTCGGTTATAGAAATCAAAAAGTACAAAATATGCAACACGTGGACCCTCAAAACCACTCTTTTTTTTACATTTAATAATTTTCGACCCCAAAGTTTCTATGTAAGTAACGGAATAAGTTCTCTTTGCAGGGACACTGCAGTATGATGTAAATTGTAACTGGTGATGATAACGATGAAAAAAGAAATTAACAGAAAATTATTGCACAAGAATTCCGTAACAAGAGCAAAAAAAATATGGTGTATTGATTTAGCTATGTCCATCAATATGTTTTACGTCACTTTTAGATTTTTTAGCACTCAAGCACTCAGAATAAGTAAACATAATTCCGATGTCATTCCTATGTTAGATGAAACAATATAAGACATAAACAATAAAAAACAAATGAGATAAAACATAAAATCAAAAACAATTAAAAATAGAATGAAACCAATATATTATTTTGTATTTAACTTTATGGCTTCGATTATGTTTCTTTCGAGCTGAATACACCTAGTTTTATACAAGTGAAATATTCATCGTGATTGTTATCTCTTATTTCTACTTCCCATTGATTCCTTGTTGTTTCTCCAGATTTTTTTCTCTTTGTCTTGTCGGAATAGGCCAGTTCGGCTTTAGAACTTTTATACTATAACCAAAAACCCAACACTTTAGTGATTTAACTAAAACAAAAAGTAATCTCACAAAGTGAAAATTAAAGAATAACAAAAGCTCTATACAAACAAGAGATAAAAGCTCACATGGCACTTGTGACGAGGTCGGAAGAGCCAAGAGCCAAAAGCTCATATTTCATGAGCTCTAGCAAAATTCTAAGAATCAATAGATTGATTTTAAAAGGGAAATCAGAGGTTTAATGCCGGTCGGGATTTAAAATAAGAGCTCTGAGACACGAGGTCTTTCTAAATGTCAAAATTCATTAAGATCCGATCACCCACACGCAAGTTAAAAATACCTGGTTTTTCTAATTTTTCCTCCCTTCAGCCTGGTCGAATGGGGGAAAACGACTTTGTCAATTAAATTTGTGCAGGTACCAATTTTCATCGTCCTAGCACATCCAGAAGCACCAAACTCGCCAAAGCACTGGACCCCCCTAACTCCCCCAAAAAAAGAGGATCCAGTCCGGTTACATCAATCCCGTATCTGCGACATTTGCTTATTTTACCCACCAAGTTTCGTCTTGATCTCTCCACTCAAAGTGTTTTCCAATATTTCCAGTTTCCTCCTCCAGCTCCCCCCAATGTCATCAGATCTGGTCGGGATTTAAAATAAGAGGTTCCTTCTAAATATCAAATTTCATTAAGATCCAGTCACCCGTACTTAAGTTAGAGATGCCTCAATTTTTCAATTTTTTTCGAATAAACCTCCCCCAAAAAGAGCGGATTCAGTCCGGGTATGTCAATCAAGTATCTAGGACTTGTTCTTATTCTTCCCACCAAGTTTCATCCCCATCTCTCCATTCTAAGCGTTTTCCAATATTTCACGTTTCCCCCTCCAACTTCCCCAATATTATCGGATACGGTCGGGATTTAAAATAAGAGCTCTGGACATGAGGTCCTTCTAAACATTAAATTTCAGTAAGATCCGACCACCCATTCGCAAGTTATAAATACCTCATTTTTTCAAGTTTTCCTCTCCCTCTATCCCCCCGGATGGTCAAATCAGGGAAACGACTGTTATCAAGTCAATTTGTGTAGGTCCCTGACACGCCTACCAATTTTCATCGTCTTAGCACGTCCAGAAGCACCGACTTCGCCAAAGCACAGAATATCCCCCCAACTCTCCCAAAGAGAGCGGATCCGTTCCAGTTATGTCAATCAACTTGTGTGCTTATTCTTCCCTGATCTCTGCACTCTAAGCGTTTTCAAGATTTCCGGTTTCCAAGATTTCTGTTTCCCCCCTCCAACCCTTTTGTCCCTGGATTCGATTTGAATTAAAAATAGAGCATCTGAAAAATGATATCTTTCAATATATCAAGATCCATTAAGATCCGATCACTCATTCGTAAGATAAAGATACCTCAATTTTCATGTTTGCCAAGATTTCCGGTTTACCCCTCCAACTCCCCCCAATGTCATCGAATCTAGTCGGGATTTAAAATAAGAGCTCTGAGGCACAAGATCCTTCTAATATTAAATTTTATTAAGATCTGTTCACCCGTTAGTAAGTCAAAAATACTTCATTTTTTCTAATTTTTCCGAATTACCCCCCCCCCTCTCAACTCCATCAAATAGAGCTGATCTGATCCGACTATGTCCCACCAAGTTTTATCCTAATCTCTCCACTCTCAGCATTTTCCAAGATTACTGGTCCTCTCCCCCAAATGAAAATGGATCCGGTCAAGAATTAAAATTTGAGATCTGAGTTACGAAGTCCTTCTAAATATGAACAAAATCTAAATGTAAATCTGATCACTCCTTCGTAAGTTCAAAATACTTCATTTTTTCTAATTTTTCAGAATTAACCCTTCTCCCAAATCCTCAATGAGAGCGGATCCGTTCCAGCTATTTCAATCACGATTTAGGATTTGTGCTTATTTTTCCCACCAAGTTTCAACCTGACCCCTCCACTCTAAGCCTTTTCCAAGATTTCCGGTCCTCCCCCAACTCCCCAAATGACACTGGATCCGGTCAGAATTTAAAATAAGAGGTCTGAGTTACGAGATCCTTCTAAATATGAAATTTCATTAAGATGCAGTCAGTTCTTCGTAAGTTAAAAATACCTCATTTATTCTAATTTTTTAGAATTAACCCTCTCCCCAACTCCCCCAAAGAGAGCGAATCCGTTCCGGTTATGTCAATCACGTATCTAGGACTTTTACTTAGTTTTCCAGCAAGTTTCATCCCGATCCCTCCACTCTAAGCGTTTTCCAAGATTTTAGGTTTCCTCCTCCAACTACCCCCAATGTCACCAGATTCAGTCGGGATTTAAAATAAGAGCGCTGAGACACGACATCCCTCTAAACATCAAATTTTACTAAGATCCGATTACCCTTTCATAAGTTAAAAATACCTCATTTTTCCTAATTAGACCAAATAACCGTCCCCCACTCCCCCTCGATGATCGAATCGGGGAAACGACTATTTCTAACTTAATCTGGTCTAGTCCTTGATGTGCCTGCCAAATGATCGTCCTAGCTTATCTGGAAGTGCATAAACTAGCGAAACCGGGACAGGCAGACCGACGCCTTTGCGATCGCTATATGTCACTTGCTAAATACCAAGTGCCATAAAAACAGATTGATATGTGCTGATTTTAAATATCGATCCGTTTTCGTCTTACTGTTATTGGAAGGGAAATAAAAAAGTTTTGAGGATTTTTTGATCTTCTGAAAATTTACAATTAGGCATATGGAGATACACCCTTTTGATATCAGACGAACGATTTACATTACATTCTTAACATTGAATTCAATTGTTGGACTCGGTATTTAGTAATAATCGTAGGATTCAGTATTTAGTAAACTAGTATATAAATATTATCAAATCTATCGGCACATCTTCAATCGATTGACAGCGCTTTGAATCTCGTCATGAAAAAAGAAAGTAAACCTTCAGACTTCTTTTTATTCAGATCAGATATGACTTACATCTTGAAAAAAAACAGAACTTGACTTTAATTAGAACTGATAAATAATTTCAAAAAATCAAAAAGTAATTTCTTTCACATATTTGAAGAAACAACGGTAGTCGTAGCATTCTCAGCCATTACAAATGATAAACAACAAATGGAACTTCTACGTCTTCACCGTTTTCATCATCACAACAAATTTCAAATACCAAAGACTTCACATGGGGTTCAATTGGCTTCCTCGACACTTTACGAACTATATCGGGCATCCTGAAAGAGAATAATGGTGAATAGAGGTTTCAATTCATGGACATTGGGAGGGGGGATATATTTCCAAAATCTAGGGAAATCCTCCCTCTAAATCCCTTACTTATTTAATTTTTTGGGCGCGGGGGGGGGGTAGATTCCCTAAAATAAATAAATAAATACAAGCAGTTTCCATCATCGGTAATTTAAATTATGTTTTATTTTTAGCCCTATACCAGAAATCTTAGAGGAACCAAAATGACATTCAAAGTAAGAAATTTGTGCATACAAAAATCGTATTTAGGCATTCAGGATATGGGAAAATAATTTTGACATTGTCAGCTTGAATTTTCAAAATACTGGGAGAAAACTGGATATAAGGAATTCGAAATAAGATAAACTTCTATATATATTAAGTGCCAAGTAAAATCGGGAAAAATTAATTCACCAATGAGACCTTGAAGGTGATGAGGCATTAGGTGTAAACTGGGCCCTGAAGGCATTGGGTTTAAACCTTGCAACTTTTTGAATCATAACCTCCAAGTGATGCTTCTACAGTAAATCGAACTATTTACCATCACCTTGATTTAACTATCTTTTTGGTTAAATATTTAATTGAATATATTACTTGTAAATTTCAATGTGACAAAATTTTGTAATTTTTTTTAAAATATTTATATTTTCAAATTCTTCTTGAAATAAAAATTCAACATCCAAATTTTAGCTAAAAAGTTAAAAACATGTTAATTTTTTGAATTTTTTTTTGGTAAAATAGGCAATTGTTGAAATAAATAAAAATTTTAAGGTTATTTATTTTTTAATATTAAAAAGCACTGAATATACAATATCATCATCACCTGAACTGGACAGCCATCTCTAGCTAGCTTCTCCATAAAATAGTAGTTGGTCGGTTTTACATATATGGCAACTAACCGAAATAGTCAAGAAACATATACCTTACAGTTAATTATCAAACACTTCGTGGTAACGAACTGTAGTAAGGAGCGACCCAGCTCAGTAGTAAACAAAACTCTAAAAAACGGAATTTCGATGCTAAAAGATACATCAAAAGAATCGGATTTTTGTGTTGATTTTAAATATATAGGTTTCATCAAATTTAGCCTTTGTCATCAAAAGTTGCAACCTAAGAAAATTTGCCTTATTTTGTAAAATAGGGGGAAACACCCCCTAAAAGTCATAAAATCTTAACGAAAATCACACCATCCCATTCAGCGTACCAGAGAACCCTATAAAAAAATTTCAAGGTCGAATCTACAAAAATGTGGAATTTCGTATTTTTTGCCAGAAGACAGATCACGGGTGCGTGTTTATTTGTTTATTTATTATTTTATTTTTTTCCTTTTTCCCAGCGGTCATCGTATTGACCAAGTGGTCCTAGAGTGTTACAAGAGGGCTCATTCTAACGGAAATGAAAAGTTCTAGTGCCCCTTTTTAAGTAATCAAAAAAAATTGGAGGACACCTATGCCCCCTCCCACGCTAATTTTTTCCCAAAGTCAACGGATCAAAATTTTGAGATAGCCATTTTGTTCTGCATAGTCGAAAACCACAGTAACTATGTCTTTGGGGATGACTTACTCCCCCAAAGTCCCTGGTGGAGGGGCTGCAAGTTACAAACTTTGACCAATGTTAACATACACTAATGGTTATTGGGAAGTGTACCGACGTTTTCAGGGGGATTTTTTGGTTTGGGTGTGGGGTTGAGGGGATGTGGCTATGTGGGAGGATCTTTCCTTGGATAAATATTTCATGGGGGAAGAGAAATTCAATGAATAGGGCGCAGGATTTTCTAGCATTACTATTAAAACAAAAACAAAGAAAACATAAACATGAAAGTTTTTTCAATTGAAAGTAAGGAGTAGCAGTAAAACTTAGAACAAACAGATATTATTACGCATATGAGGGGTTCTAAAATACTTTAGCATAAAGAGCGAGGTATTCAGGAGGAGATAAATACTTCGCTCTTTATGCTAAAGTATTTTTTGTAATATCAACTATTTATTCTACGACCTTTCTGATTCAGGGGTCATTCTACAAGAATTGGGATAAGATTTAGTGTGAAGAGCGAGGTATTAACGAGGGGACAAACCCCCTCATATATATAATTAAAAATATAAGAATATAAAAGTTTGTTATGCAAGTTAATTCTTAAGTTATGTATATTTTTCACTAATAAAAACGTTCGTTAAAAATTAAAAGTTCTAGTTGCCTTTTTAATTAACCAAAAAATTGGAGGACAACTAGGCCTCCTTCCCCATCCCTTATTTCAGAAAATTGTCTGATAAATTATGTACGGAGAGCCAAAATCAAACATGAATTAGTTAAAAAAACGTTCAGAAATTAAATAAAAAAAAATAGTTTTTTCAACTGAAAATAAGGAGCGACATTAAAACTTAAAACGAACAGAAAATTACTCCATATATGAAATGGATTGTCCCCTCCGCAATCCCTCGCTCTTTACGCTAAAGTTTGACTCTTTGCCACAATTCTACTTTTTATAACAATTAAAAACTTTAGCGTAAAGAGCGAGGGACTGCGGAGGGGACAATCCATTTCATGTACGGAGTAATTTCTGTTCGTTTTAAGTTTTAATGTCGCTCCTTACTTTCAGTTTAAAAAAAAAGTTTTTTTTTTTTTTAATTTAATATAGAGTTACGGTAAGGCTCCCTAACTCCAGTGAAATAACTCCAGTTTTATTTTTAAATGTAAATACTCTGAAGCTATAAAACTAATTTAACAAGCCATTAAATCTGTAGGTAGAACATAATACTCCCCATCTTGTGGTTACGGGTTCAAGTTCAATTTTTTGGAGGTAAAAACAAAATATTGATACTATATTTTCTTTAACTAAAAGTAAATTCTGGAGAGCAAAAGCGATTCTAGACTAATTCGTCTGTCCAGTTTCTATAAAAGACGAAGGGTGGTTTCGGAGAACGATCCTTCCCGAATCTCCCAAAAGAGTATATCCTACGTTTTTTTATGTCTGTCGCCCGACAAGCTAACTGCTAGTTACTAATTAAGCACTACTCTAAATACTTATTCAAATATCAATTAAATTAAACAGTAAATCATATCTGTACAGCCCATAGGATTGGCCCAGAAAACAAAAATTTTAAAAGGGGATACCGCTTACATTTAGATGATATACACTTAAAATCAATTTATTGTGCTACAATACACTACTGCATAGTACCAATGTACCGTGTAGAACTATAAATCCAGTGTACTAATCCAATAGACGATACTGCAATTCAACCAAAGATACATTGTAAAAAGGAAATTTTAATACCGCAATTATCGAACTTTTTATTTTCATAGCTTACAGTCTTTAAGTATGGTACACTGTACAACTATATTTTTTTTTTCTAAGCAACACTTTCAGGACTCTAGATTAAAGACACATAAAGTATCCTTGATGATTAAATTGACCATGCAGAGGAGCCTGTAGCAAGCTTCTCCTTAAATTATAGCAGTCAAGGTTGCCATATATGACCAATTCCATATATGACCAATCCCAATGACACCACGCAGTAATAAACAATTTCCTTATATGAAATTATATGACGTCATTCTTATTTCTTTTTTTAGTTTTATCATTTTTTTTTATGTATATAGATATATTTTTTTTTTCTAGTACAGACGCACAAACAGTATATTTATATTTATATATATATATATATATATATATATATATATATATATATATATATATATATATATATTATATATATATATATATATATATATATATATATATATATATATATATATATGTATATATATATATATATATATATATATGTATATATATATATATATGTATATATATATATATATATATATATATATATATGTATATATATATATATATATATATATATATATATATATATATATATATATATATATATATATATATATATGTATGTATATATATATATATATATATATATATATATATATATATATATATATATATATATATATATATATATATATATATATATATATATATATATATATATGTATATATATATATATATATATATATATATATATATATATATATATATATATATATATATATATATATATATATATATATATATATATATATATATATATATATATAATATATATATATATTATATATGTATATATATATATATATATATATGTATATATATATATATATATATATATATATATATATATATATATATATATATATATATATATATATATATATATATATATATATATAAATATATATATATATATATATAAATATATATATATATAAATATATATATATATATATATATATATATATATATATATATATATATATATATGGTTTCCGATTATATATATATATATATATATATATATATATATATATATATATATATATATATATATATATATATATATATAATATATATATATATATATATATATATATATATATATATATATATATATATATATATATATATATATATAGCCAAGGTTTGCTGTAGCGCTACGCGCCCCAGCAACACGTAGTTACCGACTCTTGAACATGCAACATATAATTATCCATGGGAAAAACAATCCGTATTCAGATCTATACAGCATTTTCCTAATGATTGGCCGTGAGCTTTTTTTTATTTATTCATTTAATTTTTTGCTTTTTTAACTTTTTTTCTAGTTTCTTTCTTCTTTTTTTCTTTTTTTTCCTTTTTTTTAAGTACAGACGTATAAACACATAGCACTTAAAAAAAAACTACTTACAGCATTTGCATTCTCTCTTCCCGGGCGGCCTTTTGCATAAAGAAAGAATAGAGAAGGGAAACTCCTTGAGACAACATCGAAATCTTCAACTTTAGGTTTCTTTCAAAATGCTCAATGAATTCTTTCAACGTCATAGGATGGTTGATTTGAAATCTATCCCAGAGAGTCCACTTTTCGCCGTTGTACTGAAATATAACCACGTTATTAATGTCTCTATAATGAATAAATCAAAGTAATTAGATTACTATACAGATGAACAGATAGTTTTCTTTTCAGAATATCAAAAAAAATACCTTGGTTTATTAGTACCGAGGGTAACTTATTTTTATGAACAGAAAGTATATGTAGCACTAAAACAGACACATTTAAATTTGTATATTAAACTAACAAGTACGACTTGCTCAGATGGTCAAAAGGTTTCAGGGCTCCACTTTACACTAAACTGTTACTCAAAAGTAAAGCATTTGAGCAAATGTTGTCCTTATGGATAAAAAGAACATAAGGCTGTTTTCGGCGTGAGCATGAATATGCAATTTAATTAAAGGGAATGGATGAAATCTCAGAAGTGACCATTTCAAAAGCTGTAGTTTTCTCAAGTGTCATGGCCTCATTGCTTTGCCTCATGACGGAGAGATTGGATTTCAAACTTTCAGAAACAGTTTAGTTTGGGCAGGAGGGGGGGCAAGGCAACATCAAAGTGAGTGTTGAACCGAGAGGGAGGGGAATTCTCTGAAGCACACAAAAAAAGGATGGTTTCTTTTTATATGCTTGTGGTCTGGCAAACGTTGCTACTTGTTTTCAATAACTAGAAACCTAGTGTCAATAGATCTGAGCAGCGTCGTCCTCTAAACTTATTCGATTCTTGGTGAAATTTTAAATAAATTGAAATTAACGTTATTTGAACCATGATTTTATTCAACCCATCTGTTATCTATGACTGCAGGTCTATTGGTATGTATACCTTTGAAACAGATTGAGATTGATTGATTTAATATTGGAAACTTTTTTTTTTTTTTTTTTTTTTTTTTTTTTTTTTTTTTTTTTTTTTTTGCTTCGGGATCATGATATTACGTTGTTTGATTGTGTATGAATTATTTATGTAGTTTTTTTTTCTCGGTACACGGTTTCACCTTTCTGCTCATTTTAGATTAACTCATTGTTTTTAGTTTTTTTTTTTTTTGTTTGTTTTTTTCTTCTAATTTTGTTCTTTTTTTGTTAGTAACACACCCTCGCAAGCAACGCTTTTGGTGTGCTACCGATTGATTTTGTTTGTGTTATTTCCTTTGGTTAATAAATTAATACTACTACTACTATTACTATAAAAAAAAAAAAAAAAAAAAAAAAAAAAAAAAAAAAAAAAAAAAAAAAAAAAAAAAAAAAAACTATAAAGGAGGTACAATCTAGACATATGCAGAGCCAGAACTAGTCCTGGAAGGACAATGTTTCCTGTAGGAGGAAATAAAAATTAAAAACCAGATTTGCATTTCAGGGCTATGCTTTTGTGAGCCCCCCTCTTAGAGTATTACACTTAGAGTGATCCCCCAGCCCCTGTTTAGGAGTATTACATTTTAAATCTAACTCAACACATTCTTTGATATTAAAATTCAAATGCTCCACTAATGTTAAATTTGAAGTAAACGTTATTACTAAGATTACTATATTTAAGTATAAGCACATTCAAGTCCGTTTAGGGTCTGTCAATTTAAATATGACAGTGCTATATCAGGGGCGTACGAAGGAAGGTTGTTCAGGACCCAGTACATACCCTTCCCCTAAAATCCTAAGTTTCTTCAAAGTTATGGGCTCTTCTTATTAAAAGTACAAGTACACTTTATTGACCCTTCCCTTCCCCGATAAGAAAAATACTACGTATGAGACCATTTAATACATCTTAATTAAAACATTTATTTAATGATATTTACTTATGTTAAGTTGATTTTATATTAACTAATAATTATTATAACAATTGAATTAACAGTTTGAAGACGCTAAATGGCAAAAAAGTGGTTCCCTCAATCAAAGAATTAGGTAGCTCGATAAAAGCGGACAGTCAAGCGCTTCAATATAGATTTAATAAATTATATTTAATAAGAAGTATTATTTCTTTAGTTGGTTTACAAGTTGTTTATTTGGTTTACAACATTTACCAAGCCTGGTAAGTGTTATTACGTGGTTTCTGTTAAAAATTTCTCATGCTCAGGGTAACAATAATACTGGTTTTGATTATTTAAGCATGTTTGTTCATGTGGTTTAAGATGAGACACAGAATTTCTATAATTTTTTTTTTAGAACATAGGGATCACCACCACTCTTGAATGACTTGATAGATCAATCTGGTTATTAAAGCGTGTTTCCAAAAATCACTCAAATCCTTCCACATAGCTCAAAACTTCAACATATCAAAAATGCACCAACACAACCACACACTTGCACCCACAACACTAAATTCATACACAGAGATACTGGGCATGTATAAAGATCATTCTTTTCTAAACTTTCAACATATTTGAATCTTCCTCAGCAAATGAAATAACGAGTCATTAAATCACTATTCTATGGTCCAACGAGCCATCTCCCAAGTTTCTTTATCCATCCCTTTTATACAAAATAACGTGTAAAAAATCAGTTGAAATACATAGATACTTCGTAGAAATAGTAGACACTCAGTCTTTTGATAAGAGCCCCAAGGGCACTCTAATAAATAAAGTGAAATAAAAAAAGGGAGATAAAATATATCCTTTTATACTAATAGCAAGAGCTCATAACAAGAGCCAAGAACTTCTTCCCACTAAGTTTCATTACGATCTCTCCACTCCAAGCGTTTTCTAAGATTTCCAGTTTCCCTCTCCAATTCTCCCAATGTCACCGGATCCGGTCGGGATTTAAAACACGAGCTCTGAGACACAAGGTCCTTCTAAATATCAAATTTCATTAAGACCCGATAACCTGTTCACAAGTTAAAAATGCCTCATTTTTTCAAATTTTTCGGAATTAACCGTCCTTCCAGTCTAGTTAATCTAGTCTAGTCCCTGATACGCCTGCCAACTTTCATCGCCCTAGCTTATCTGAAAGTGCCCAAACTAGTAAATCCTCCCTAACTCCCCCAAAGAGAGCAGATCCAGCCCGGTTATATCAATAACGTATGTAGGACATGTACTAATTCTTCCTACAAAGTTTCATCCCGATCTCTAGACTCTAAACGTTTTCCAAGATTTCCAGTTTCCCCCTCCCACTCCCCCCAATGTCACCAGATCCATTCGAAATTTATAATCAGAGCTCTGAGACACAAGGTCCTTCTAAATATAAAATTTCATTAAGATCTTATCTCTCGTTCGTAAGTTGAAAATACATCATTTTTTCTAAAAAAAATTCAAATTACCCCCCCCAACTCCCCAAAAGCAGCCTATCCGGTCTGGTTATGTCAATCACGTATCTAGGAATTGTGATTATTCTTCCCACCAAGTATCATTACGATCTTTCTACTCTAAGCGTTTTCCAAGATTTCTGATTTCCTCCTCCAACTCCCCCTAAATGTCACCCGATCCGGTCAGGATTTAAAAACGAACTCTGAGACAAGAGGTCCTTCTAAATGTTAAATTTCGTTAAGATCCGATCACTCGTTCGTAAGTTAAAAATACCTCATTTTTTCTCATTTTTCCGAGTTAGGCAAACCCCCTCCTCCAAAGACAGCGGATCCGATCCGTTTATGTCAATCCCATACCTAGAACCTGTGCTTATTCTTCCCACCATGTTTCATCCCGATCTCTCCACTCTAAACGTTTTCCAAGATTTCCAGTTCGCCCCCCCCCAACTCCCTCCAATGACACTGGATCCAGTCGGGATGAATAAGATTTGATTAACGAGTTCCTTCTAAATATGAAATTTCATTAAGATCCGATTACTCCTTCGTAAGTTAAAAATACCTCAATTTCTAATGTTTCAGCCTTAAACCATCCCCCCAAGCTCCTTCAAAGAGATTGAATCCATTCCAATTATTTCAATCACGTATCTAAGACTTGTACTTATTTTTCCCACCAAATGTCATCCCGATCCCTCCACTCTAAGCATTTTCCAAGATTTCAGGTTTCCCCCTCCAACTCCCCACATTGTCACTGGATCCGGTCAGAATTTGAAATAAGAGCTATGAGACACGATATCCTTCTAAATATCGAATTTCATTCAGATCCAATCACCCGTTCATAAGTTAAAAATACCTCATTTTTCTATTTTTTTCGAATTAACCGTCCCCTCACTCCCCCCCCCAGATGGTCGACTCGGGGAAATGACTATTCCTAATTTAATTTGGTCTGGTCCCTGATACACATGAAAAATTATATTGTCCTAGATTATCAGGAAGTGCCCAAACTAGCAAAACCGGAGCCGACAGACCAACAGAAATTTGCGATCGCTATATATCACTTGGTAAATACCAAGTGCGATAAAAAATGAAAAAGAAGTAGAAGTTGAAAAAAAAAAGAAGTTGGAGGCAACTTGAGTTGCCTCCTTCATGCAATGACAGGAGGTAACTCAAAAGTTTCAAATTGTGACACCACATCATCCACATAAAAATGAAAAATTTTCCCCAAAAAACTTCCCTGAGAATGCTGCTGTCAAAAGCACTTAGCAAGAACCTTGAGAATACGCAAAAAACATTTTTGTTCTAACTACATTGCATTTGCGACTGAAATAAAAGAGATTTTGATAAGTTTTTACTGTTGCTTAAAAGATGGCATTAGAAGTACTATGTATAAGGATTTTCAAACTGTGACACATCTGCAAGGAAATGCTGTATGTAACCATGTATTTTGGTGGATACTTATTCGCTAGTACATCCAAGTTCACAAGCTCACTAGCATTCATTAGTAATGAAGAAAGAGAAATTAAACATATCTTTTTATACTAATAGCAAAAGCTAAAAAAAAAATTAAACAAGAAAGTCACAGGAATAGCAAGAAAAAAGTCTTCTTACGAATGTCAAAATGCGCATATAAGCAAGTATCATAAGTCAATCTTTATATCTATATATATAAAAATAAGTTGTCTGTCTGTGGATCTGTCTGTCTGTCAGGTTACGTCATGTTTCTGTGTTGACTGACGTCATACAGTTAGTTGTCGTCATTTTTGCAGACGGTGACGTCATTCAAGATATTTAAGACATATGTTCACGTAGAAATCTATTAATGTTTAAGTTTAAAATGACTGATGAACTTACAATGACAAAAGCCGATGAAGATGCTCAAAGAGTCTATGCCAAAAAACTTGCTGCTGATAGAGAAAGTCAGAAAAGAAAGCGTGCCGAGGAATCAAAAGAACAGCAAGGAAACAGGCTTGAGGCTGATAGAGAAAGAAAGAACAGAAAGCGTGCCGAGGAATCAAAAGAACAGCAAGGAAACAGGCTCGAGGCTGATAGAGAAAGAAAGAACAGAAAGCGTGCCGAGGAACTACCAGGGCAACGCAGAAGCAGACTTGCTGCTAAAAGAGAAAGTGAAAAAAGAAGGCGTGCCGAGGAATTACAAGAACAGCAAGAAATCAGGCTTGCTGCTGATAGAGAAAGTAAGAAAAGAAAGCGTGCCGAGGAATCACAAGAACAGCAAGAAATCAGGCTTGCTGCTGATAGAGAAAGTAAGAAAAGAAAGCGTGCCGAGGAATCAGAGCAACCTGAAAGTTATCGCCTGGCATTCAGGTACAACCCAGTCGATGATTATAGCTTGAGTAAATGTGTTCAAATCGGGACAATGTCTAAAATTTGTCCCTATTGCAAGGCCTTGAAATTCAATGGTGAAACAATGGGAATGTGTTGCGCCTCAGGAAAAGTTAAACTTCCTCTATTGGCTGCACCACAAGAGCCATTGAAGACTTTCCTTACTGGAACTACGTCAGAATCTAAGCGTTTTTTGTCACAAATCAGAAAATACAAATCATGTTTCCAAATGACGTCGTTTGGAGCCCAAATCGAAAATCCAGATCAATTTATGTCTACTTTCAAAGTAAAAGGGCAAATTTATCATAGAGCAGGGTCCCTTCTACCATTCTCAGGCGAGAATCATAAATTTTTACAATTGTACTTCATCAGTGATAGAAATTCTGAATTGAATGCACGTTGCGAAATTTCTCCCAACGTTGAAAGGACAATCGTTTCCCAATTGCAACATCTTTTCCATGAAAATAATAATTTAGTGCGTCTGTTCAAAACAGCCATCGATTTGATGCCTACTGATACGCATAAAATTGTTATTTCCGCTGACAAAACGCCTCCTGGCCAACATGTGCGTAGATACAATGCTCCAACTATCGACGAAGTGGCATTCGTTATGGTCGGTGATCAGTTTTTACCTCGAGATATTATTCTTCATAAGCGAAACGCTCAGTTGTTAAGAATTGCTGAAACTCATCGATGCTACGATGCCCTACTATGTCCTATCATTTTTTGGGATGGAGCCGACGACTATCACTTTAATATTAAATTGATGAATCCAGTCACTAACAAAGAAATGAATAAGAAATGCAGTGCAATGCATTATTATTCCTATAGACTAATGATTCGGCAGGATGAAAAAAATTATATTTTAAAATGCCGTGAATTGTTTCACCAATTTGTCGTTGATATGTATGCTAAAATTGAATCAGAACGTTTGCTATATATCCGCCTGAATCAGACCAAGCTCCGCTCTGAACAATACATTCATTTGCGAGATGCAGTTATAAATGACGGTAATACCACAAACGTTGGAAGATTAACAATTTTACCTTCGTCATATGCTGGCAGTCCCCGTCATATACATGAATATGCTCAAGATGCTATTGCGTATGTTCGTCTCTATGGTCGTCCAGATTTATTTATTACATTTACATGTAATCAATCTTGGGACGAGATACTGCAGCTTTTACTTCAAGGACAATCGGCGGTTCATAGGCATGACATTACGGCCCGTGTCTTCCGGCAAAAGTTGAAATCACTGATAAACTACATAGTAAAACTTGAAGTGTTTGGGTCAGTGCGATGCTGGATGTACTCAGTGGAATGGCAAAAACGAGGTTTGCCACACGCACATATACTAATCTGGCTACATAAAAAAATTACTTCGAACGAAATTGATGATGTGATTTCCGCTGAAATACCTGATAAAAATGTCGATAAGGGGTTACATGATATTATTGTAAAAAATATGATACATGGACCTTGCGGTGCACTGAACGAAAATTCACCATGCATGGCCAAAGGAAGGTGCACAAAGCAATATCCTCGACTTTTAGTATCAAACACAATTACTGGCAATGATGGTTACCCACAATATAGAAGAAGATCTACTGAAGATGGCGGTAAAACAGCAATAATAAAGAAGCGTAACGGTACCACCATCGAAGTAGATAACCAGTGGGTTGTTCCATATTCCCCATTATTATCAAAAACATTTAATGCACAAATAAACGTTGAATACTGTAACTCCGTAAAGGCAATCAAATACATATGTAAATACGTCAACAAAGGCAGTGACATGGCAGTTTTTGGCTTGCAGCCCGAAATCAAAGATTTCGACGAAATCGTACAATATCAGGCTGGAAGATACATAAGCAGTAATGAAGCTGTTTGGCGAATTCTTTCATTTCCGATACATGAACGTAGTCCAGCTGTTGTTCACTTAGCGGTACATTTACAGAATGGTCAACGTGTTTATTTCACGGAAACCAACGTGCAACAAAGAGTCCTGTATCCACCGGATACAACATTAACAGCTTTTTTTTCGCTTTGCAAAAATGATTCTTTTGCAAAAAAAACTGCTGTATACTGAAGTGCCTTCGTATTACACGTGGAATACTAAAAATAAAGTATTTGAACGTCGAAAACAGGGTAAGTCAGTGGACGGCCAACCTACCATCTTCAAAGATACCACGATAGGAAGACTCTACACCGTTCACCCCAATCAACATGAATGCTTCTTTCTACGCCTGCTTTTGGTGAATGTACCCGGTCCGACATCCTTTGAGTATTTGAGAACTGTAAACGGTACTATACATGACACTTACCGTAGTGCATGCCAAGCTCTGAATTCATTGGAGAATGACCAACACTGGGATAACTGCATCAATGACGCGTGCGAAACGTCAACCCCAAGTCAAATTCGTGCATTGTTTGGCATCATTTTAACAACTTGCTCTCCATCAGCTCCTACAGAGTTATGGGAAAAATATAAGTCAAAAATGTCCGAAGATATACTCCATCGAAAACAGTTAGAGACGTCAGATATGACTTTTGATTTTACATCAGAAATTTATAACTACACTTTAGTTATAATAGAAGATTTGTGCGTACGTATGGCAAACAAATCTCTTCAGGATTTGGGAATGCCTTCACCTAACCGTATCGCTGCTGTTTCGACATGTGTAGAATTGGATCGTGAACAAAGTTACAGTACGAGTGATCTATTGTCGTATGTACAAAATAACATTTCCAAGTTAACGTCGGAACAAAAAGACATTTATGATACGATAATGCATTGTGTCGATAACAACGTTGGAGAAATTTTCTTTTTGAATGCGCCAGGAGGTACTGGTAAAACATTTGTGATAAAACTGATTCTGGCATCAATTCGATCAAAAAATGATATAGCGTTGGCAATTGCGTCGTCCGGAATAGCCGCAACATTGCTGCCTGGTGGAAGAACTGCTCATTCCGCTTTGAAATTGCCTCTGAATTTGCATTCTACAGAAACTCCCACGTGCAATATTTCCAAATCATCTGGGATGGGTAAAGTATTGCAGCAATGCAAACTTATTATTTGGGATGAGTGCACAATGGCACACAAAAAATCGCTCGAGGCTCCGGATCAATGCTTGAAAGATTTGAGAGGGAAGTCGAAACCCTTTGGCAGCACATTAATATTGCTTGTGAGAGATTTCAGGCAAACATTACCTATAATACCTAGATCAACTCCTGCAGACGAAATGAATGCTTGCCTGAAAAATTCTAATTTAAGGGCACACGTAAAAATATTAAAATTAACTACAAATATGCGTGTCCGATTGCAAAACGATGACTCTGGTCAAACATTTTCAGATCAATTGCTGACAATTGGAAACGGAAAGCTCCCCGTAGACTCAATTTCAGGACGTATACAACTACCTGCTGATTTCTGTAATTTAGTGACGTCCAAAAATGAATTGATTGAAAAAGTATTTCCGAATATTCTAAAAAATTATAAAAATAATAAATGGCTAAGTGAAAGAGCGATTCTCGCACCCAAAAATATAGACGTCCACGAAATCAACAATATTGTTTTGACCAAGATTCGAGACCAGGCAGTCCTTTACAAGTCAGTCGACACAGTTTTGGAACCAAATGAAGCGGTTAATTATCCATCTGAATTTTTAAATTCCATAGATCTTTCAGGGTTTCCACCACACGTGCTACAACTAAAAATAGGCGTACCAGTAATACTTTTAAGAAATATCAACCCACCAAAGCTTTGCAATGGCACTCAACTTGCCGTAAAAAAAACAATGGAAAACCTAATAGAGGCCACAATCTTGACAGGGCCTTTTGAGGGTGAGGCTGTTCTTATTCCTCGCATTCCCATGATTCCAACGGATCTGCCTTTTCAATTTAAAAGATTGCAATTCCCAATTCGATTAGCATTTGCAATCACCATTAACAAAGCTCAAGGTCAATCATTAGAAAAATGTGGTATAGATCTTAATACTGACTGTTTTTCCCATGGACAATTGTACGTTGCATGTTCGAGGGTCGGTAAACCTGACAATCTATTTATATGCAGCGACAATTGGACAGCGAAGAATGTTGTATATTCGCAAGTTTTACGCAGTTAATTTGTATTGTATCTATCTATCTATCTATCTATATAAAAATGAGTTGTGTGTATGCATGTTTGTTTGTTTGTAAAAAGAGCGTTTACATATGATGTCATTATTAGTACATACGGCTTTGTATATGCAGAGACAATGGGAAAGCCAAGAATGTTGTATATTCGCAATTTTTACGTAGTTTAACTCCTGCAGACGAAATGAATGCTTGCCTAAAAAATTCTAATTTATGGGCACACGTAAAAATATTAAAATTAACTACAAATGTGCGTGTCCGATTGCAAAACGATGACTCTGGTCAAACAGTAGACTCAATTTCAGGACGTATACAACTACCTGGTGATTACTGTAATTTAGTGACGTCCAAAAATGAATTAATTGAAAAAGTATTTCCGAATATTCTAAAAAATTATAAAAATAATAAATGGCTAAGTGAAAGAGCGATTCTCGCACCCAAAAATATAGACGTCCACGAAATCAACAATATTGTTTTGACCAAGATTCGAGACCAGGCAGTCCTTTACAAGTCAGTCGACACAGTTTTGGAACCAAATGAAGCGGTTAATTATCCATCTGAATTTTTAAATTCCATAGATCCTTCAGGGTTTCCACCACACGTGCTACAACTAAAAATAGGCGTACCAATAATACTTTTAAGAAATATCAACCCACCAAAGCTTTGCAATGGCACGCGACTTGCCGTAAAAAAAACAATGGAAAACCTAATAGAGGCCACAATCTTGACAGGGCCTTATGAGGGTGAGGCTGTTCTTATTCCTCGCATTCCCATGATTCCAACGGATCTGCTTTTTCAATTTAAAAGATTGCAATTCCCAATTCGATTAGCATTTGCAATCACCATTAACAAAGCTCAAGGTCAATCATTCGAAAAATGTGGTATAGATCTTAATACTGTTTGTTTTTCCCATGGACAATTGTACGTTGCATGTTCGAGGATCGGTAAACCTGAAAATGTATTTATATGCAGCGACAACTGGACAGCGAAGAATGTTGTATATTCGCAAGTTTTACGCAGTTAATTTGTATTGTATCTATCTATCTATCTATCTATATAAAAACGAGTTGTGTGGATGCATGTTTGTTTGTTTGTCAAAAGAGCGTTTGCATATGACGTCATTATCAGTACATACGGCTTTGTATATGCACAGACAATGGGAAAGCCAAGAATATTGTTTATTCGCAATTTTTACGTAGTTTGAAACACATATATAAATCTATCTATATTCACAGGTGGGACACAGGGACACAACTACAATGGCGCGTAACTAATATGGCGCGTAACGACTTACGCGCGCGGGGGGGCTTGGGGGGGCGCGAAGCGCCCCACCAACTAGGTGTTGGGGTGGCGCGAAGCGCCACCCCAACAGCTAGTAGCATATAAAATGACATCAAGAAAACCAAACGAAATAGCAAACTAAAAAATTTTGTTTTTCGAACTAAAAGTAATAGCCCATATAAAAAAAAAGAAGCAAATGTAAACATTTGTCATTCAATTGCGAAAAAACGCACTCAATTTGCCACTTGTCTCCTTCATCCAATGCCAGGAGTTGACTCAAAAGTTTCAAATTGTGACCCCGAGTCATCTCCATAAAATTGAAATAAATTTGCAAAAAACTTTCCCTAAAATGCTGCTTTCAAAAGCATTTAGTGAAACTTGAAAATACGCAAAAAACTTTTTTTTCTATTATACATCACATTTACGGTTTATAACAGATGGAATAGAAGTACTCCGTATAAGGATTTTCAAACAGTGACGCATCTGCAAGAAAATACTATATGTAACCTTGGATTTCGGTGACTAGTTATTCGCTAGTGTATACAAGTTTTTTTTGTTTTTTTTTCTGTTCTGAAAATCTAGTTATTGGGCCAAATGAAACGTGTTTGCTGGGAATTTTATTGGATATAAGACAAAGCTCGACAAACACAACATATAAAGACTGATTTGAATGCTTCAAAAATAATGAGTTAAAACTTCAGAACGTTCTGATGCACAGACAAAATTTGAAAATAAAGAACTGGAGGAACTTTTTGCTCGAATCCCATCTTTGAATCTTCCATCGATTGGAAAAGGATTACAAGCAGAAGCATCAACAGGTACAAGAAGCTAGAAATTACCTAAAAGTAGGGGTATTGGGCGACATATGAGTTGAAGCCGAGAGAGGTCTAACGCGGTTTACTCCCCTGTGAAAAACTGGTGCAACTACTAATGCATGGCAACCAAAAGCGGCAAATCAATGTTAACCTCCCTGAAAATGCTTAAAGGTAATCTACCCCACACCTTGCGCTCAACAGACATTGTTTCTTTGACTTATCATTTACTCCACTTGGATGATGTACAAGTCTCACCATGGCGATGTATGAAGATACAACCTGTTGTGTGAAGACAGCAGAGGGAAATTCACGTAAATTTCACATCCTCTCCGGGGGAAACAAGGATACATGCTATCTCCACTACTGTTCGCAGTCGTCATCGACTTCGTATTGAGGAGCGTCGATTCAACTGGGCTAAGCTTAAATAATCGCCTGCTGAGCGACCTAGATTTTGTTGACGATATTAACATCCTCGAAACCTGCAAATCACGGCTTCAAGCACTGCTCATGAGCATTTAACAAAAAGCAGAGGACTTTGGACTCAATATCAACGCCAGTAAAACCAAAGGCATGGCAACTAGCGATTCACCTCTGAACATCAAATGTGAAGACAACGACATGGAACAAGTGGTTCATTTCAAATATCTTGACAGCACCATCGAGATCCACACGGGATCCACAGCCAAAGAAGTCATCGCCCCAATTGGACAGGCTGGCAGCACCTTCAAAAAGTTCAAAAAAGTTTGGAGGTCGAGCACTGAAGCTCCACCTGTTCAACAGCAACGTCCTGCCCGTCTTCCTCTATGCATCTGAAACATGGCATCTCAACCAAGAACAAGGGAGGAGAATTTAGTCTTTTGAATCCACGTAGATAGAGCTACCTCGGACACGTGTTGCGCATGGATGATCATTTCAGAATCCCAAAATCTACATTTTTTTGGTTACCTGAAAACACCTGCCACAGAGGAAGACACCTGCCCAAAAATATACTCCGTAGTACCTACAACAACGACCAGCGGCACCTTCACGCCTTAATACAGCCGGAGTGGGAAGACATCATCGCAGCCGCAAGTTCCAGAGACGATTGGAGACTCTTCTTGGACGCCCTGGGCACCTCTGGAGGCACAGGAGGATCTAAGATAAGATGAGGATCTAAGGTAAGATAAGGATGATGTAAAACCAGGCTAAGCAGTAATTCATTTCTCACAAATCTACTTTAAAAGAGTAAATTCTTGAGATACCCTTAAAAGGCGTATCGTTTCTTCTTCTTTTTTCTTTTATTTCTTTTTTTACACTGTTTTTAAAATAAAGCATTTATTTTACAAAAAAAGAAAAAGAAAAAAAAAAACAACGAGAACTTACACAAGAATCTTTTACGATAATGCAAAACATCCGGGAACAACCCTTAAGACAATGATGCCCGGTGATTTTCAGCTACCAAACTGATTGTGCACTTAATATGTTATACAATATCTACTGTCTTTGAATCTAAGTTGACATTTTTTTCAGAATACGAGTAAGTGAAGAAAAGTTGACCCTTTTAACTCCCCTCTCAAAACACACGTTGAATTATACACAAACAGAAAATAAAAAGAAGCCGATAGCAATCGTTGATATGAAAAGTAGGCGGAAGTGTTTCTTTTTGTTGTACATGATAATTCCTTAATCAATGAATATTTGAGTCAATCTACGCAAACTACCTAAGCCTAAAGAATTTCAATTCTTTTATATAATTCGCAACATCTTTCTAACTTTCGCTAAAAAAAAATCTTTGGGATCATGCCGTGCCCCCCCCCCCTCTTAAAAAAGTAGCGTTTATTCTTACCTCCTTTTGCTGAGCTGCTATTGGATCTGAGAATACAAATAGAGGGAGAGCTAAATTGATAAAACTGTTCTTGAAATCTTCTAATTTGCTGTGTCCCTGGACAATTTTATAGAGCTCTAGTGAAACAAGGCCAGAAACCACTGAAGTTGTAGTAGCGATTGCAGGAATGATTTTTCCAGCTATTAACTTGCTCTGAAACATAATTAGAACATATCATCAAAAAGTGAAACAAAGTTAATTTACTCTTAATCAAATAGAGTAATTTTAATGTTATATAAATCAAGTAATACAATTTGATGATATTTGATGATATTCATAAAATACATCATAAAAACATTTTTTGCACCCTAGAGCCGCCTTAGGCGCATTCACATGTAACAACCACGACTTCCTAAGATTTTCTTTCGGGTTTTTCAAAACTAATTAGCTTTTAGAACACTATAACCGCATGTTGCCATGTTAAACCACGGAAATGAATAAACTCAACCAACTAATTAAATGGACACCGTTGGTTCCCTACAGGAATTCACCTTCTTTAGAAAGCTTAAAACATAGAAAGCTTGGAAAGCCAAATAACTTTCTTATCTTTTTGGTACCATATGTTTTTAGCTTATTTTTCCCTCAATCTTTTTTTGCTTTGTATTTGGCGTCCGCTATACTGTATATTAACGGTTTTTTTTTTTTTCATTAAAACCAAATTTCTCGTTTTTTCCAAATTTTTTCAAGTTCCATACGGTTATACAAGTTTTCAATTAACCAACTGAAACAATGAGCTTCCATTCTCAGAGTCCTAGGTATTATAAATATCTGTGATGTCCACATTACTATCTTTTAGACACATCGTTTTGGTCTGTGAGACAGTGCTAATAATACAAGTTCGGTTTATGATCCATTGATTATAAAACATAACAGTTCTGTTTAATCAGACTTTGATTAAACAGAACTGTCCGCTATACTGCATATTAACGGTTTTTTTTCTTAACTAAATTTCTGATTTTTTCCTAATTTTTCAAGCTCTATATGGTTATACAAGTTTCAAATTGATTATAAAACATAACAGTTCTGTTTAATCAAACTTTGATAAATTTTTCAACAGTTCTGCAGAAAAATCCATTGGATTAGAGCAAATAAACCCATTGCACCTCCTATCCATTACATATGTACCAAGTAAATAATGAAGCACTAAACAATCCAAATCACAATAGGCAATATCGAGAAATAAATCAGTTGCACCCTTAGGTCTTCTGGCCCATTATTTAGTTTCTTCTAAAAAAAAAAAGTAAGCAGGGAAGAAATTTTTGACTGATCTAAGGGTAGAATCCACCGATATATCTTCTTATTTTAATGGAAGGGGTATGTCTAAAAATCCTTCCCACAAAAAATATACCAGCATACAAGGGGGTACGAAACACTTATTTTTGTTTTAAAAACTATTATTAAACAGGTTAAGAACTTTAAGCTTTATACTTAATTTCAATCCATTTATTCATTAATCTTATTAAGTTTGTTATTGACTAATTTATGCATTAAAATTTATTATTTCATTGATAAGTTTCTCCATAGGTCATTTTTTAGATTTAAAAGATTTTAAGATTTAAACTCCATAGGTTATTTTTTAACTAAGCTTCACCTTATGTCTATCAGCAGGGGCGATTCCGTAATTCTCAGCTCGAAGATTAGATGCAGACACAATGAAATCCATATGGAAATTGGAGTCGTCATCTTTTTCAAACTCTTGAGGGAAAATTTTCAAACCCCCAAGCGACTCGACTGGGGGAAGAGACTTCTTCAAGTCTTCAACAGTTTCTGTATCTGCAAAAATACGGTGAAATAGGTAACAAGCCTTCGTGTGGATAAACAAATTTAAAGTGTCTAGGGCACATAATAAACAAGAGCTAAGAGCTCATATGGCATGTGTGACGAGGTCGGAAGAGCCAAGAACCAAAAGCTCATATCGTCCCCTGAGAGCGGTTTTGTCGTAACTAAGGTTTTCAAATTCCGAGAAAAACGACTTTGAAAATTTCACCTTCGCTGGAAATTACACGGTACAATCGATTTTCTTCGCAAATACATGAAAAAAAAAGAGAAAAAATAAATAAGAGGGTCTCACAAATATGAGATGGAAAAGGTGAAGTTTTCATTGTTAAAACTTGAAACGGAATGCAGATACGACAATCCGACCTTACCAAAATTTTAGTAAACTTAGATACGAGAAAATGGTGTGGGCTGTCTATTCTGTTCACCATGAAAATATGACAAACGAGTTCTGATGCAGCAATACTGTTTGAAAAAGTATAAAAATTACAAAAACGTCAGAAACGTTAATTTTTGTTGAGTTTCTTTGCTGGCCACCGTTTTGCTTCAATGGAATCCTCCTCTGGACAGGGATCTCGTGCAGACGGAGAGGCTTCCAAACGTTCAGTATCCCCCTTGGCCTTGTAGTACTGTTCAATCTTGGTTTCAAAATACTTCTGGTCTAGATTGGGGATGAAATTTAGGTTATACTTGACATCTTTTATTTTGCATCAGGTAGATGAATATTTTTGCCACAAAGTTTGGACAAAACAAGACGTTCAACAACACGGACAGCCGAAGTGTTGGGACACTTTTTAACCGAAGTACATTCTTGTGATATAATAGCCATTTGCAAGTCTCCAGAGTAAGAAGTTTTGAACCAAACTCTCTTAGCGTTTTCCTGACGGAACTCCAAGTTATTTGACCCTTGAATACGGTACCAACGAGTACTTGTACAGCTTTGCTGCCTTTTGAAAGTCAAAGAACTTTGACTGGGTCATTTGCAGGACATTAAAAGGACGTATCTTTCTTACTTTCAATAACTTCAGCATCAGATCTAGTGGAAAAAACAAATCAAGGTGCTTTAGCCCCCGCTCAATAGTGCTACGTACGGCATCAACCTCCTGTATAGCCGAATGACCCGAATGATCTGGTAGTCGAATGACCTGAATTTGTGATAGAAACGATTATTATATTCGTAAAGGACATAAAACAAGAGCTAAGAGCTCATATGGCACTTGTGACAAGGCGAGAAGAGCTAAGAGCCAAGAGATCATACGATATGAGCTCTAAC
Source organism: Artemia franciscana (assembly GCF_032884065.1). Taxonomy (NCBI): domain Eukaryota; kingdom Metazoa; phylum Arthropoda; class Branchiopoda; order Anostraca; family Artemiidae; genus Artemia; species Artemia franciscana. The sequence continues at coordinate 24,268,648 of NC_088876.1, read as the reverse complement.
AAAATTCTATGAATCAATAGATTGATTTAAAAAGGAAAATAAGAGGCTTAATGCCGGTCAGGATTCAAAATAAGAGCTCTGAGTCACGATGTCCTTCTAAATATCAAAATTCTTTAAGATCCGATTACCCACTCATAAGTTATAAATACCTAGTTTTTTCTAATTGTTCCTCTCCCTTTAGCCCCCCGATGGTCGAATCTGGGAAAACGACTTTATCAAGTCAAATTGTGCAGCTCCCTGACACGCCTACCAATTTTACTCGTCCTAACACGTCCAGAAGCACCAAACTCGCCAAATAACTGAGCCCCTCCCCCCAACTCCCCCAAAGAGAGCGAATCCAGTACGATTCTGTCAATCACGTATCAAGGACATTTGTTTATTCTATCCATCAAGCTTCATCCCGATTCCTCCACTCCAAGTGTTTTTCTAAGATTTCCCCCTCCAGCTCCCCCAATAACAAAGATCGGGTCGGGATTTGAAATAAGAGCTCGAGACACGAAATCCTTCTAAAAATCAAATTTCATTAAGATCCGATCATCTATTCGTAAGATAAAAATACCCCAATTTTCACGTTTTCCAAGAATTCCGGTTTCCCCCTCCAACTCCCCCCACTGTCCCAGGATCTGGTCGGAATTTAAAATTAGAACTTTAAGGCACAAGATCCTTCTAAATATCAAATTTCACTAAGATTTGGTCTCCCTTTCGTAAGTTACAAATACCTCAATTTTCAAAATTACCCCCCCCCCAATTCCACCAAAGAGAGCAGATCCGGTCCGGTTATGTCAATCACGTATCTTACACAGGTTTCTATTCTTCCCGTCCAGTTTCATCCTGATCTCACCGCTTAAGTATTTTCTAAGATTTTCGCCCCCCCCCCAATTATGCTTGATCCGGTTGAGTTTTAAAATAAGAGATCTGAGTTACGAGGTCCTTCTAAATATGAAGTTTCAAGAAGATCCGATCACTCCTTCGTAAGTTAAAAATACGTCATTTTTTCTTATTTTTCGGAATTAACCCCCCCCCCCCAATAGAGCGGATCCTTTCCGATTCTGTAAATCACGTATGTAAGACTTCTGCTTATTTTTTCCACCAAGTTTCATCCCGATCCCTCCAATCTTAGCGTTTTCCATGATTTTAGGTTCCCCCACCCCAAACTTCCCCCAATGTCACCAGATCCGGTCAGGATTCAAAATAAAAGCTTTGAGACATGATATTCTTCAAAATATCAAATTTCAATAAGATCCGATCACCCGTTCGTAAGTTAAAAATACCTCATTTTTTCTAATTTTTCAGAATTAACCCCTCCCCCAACTACCCCAAAGAGAGCGGATCCGTTCCGGTTATATCAATCATGTATCTAGTACTTGTGCTTATTTTTCCCACCAAGTTTCATCCGATCCCTCCACTCTAAGTGATTTCCAAGTTTAAGGTTTCCCCCTCCCAACTCCCCCCCCCAATGTCACCAGATACGGCCGGGTTTAAAATAAGAGCTCTGAGACACGATATCCTTCTAAACATCAAATTTCATTGAGTTCCGATCACCCGTTCGCAAGTTAAAAATGCCCAATTTTTTCTAATTTTTCAGAAATAACCCCCCCCCGCCCCAACTAACCCAAAGAGAGCAGATCCGATCCGTTTATGTCAATCATGTATCTAGGACTTGTGTTTATTTTTCACACCAAGTTTCATCCCAATTCCTCCACTCTAAGTGTTTTCCAAGTTTTAGGTTTACCCCTCCCGACCCCCCCCCCCCAATGTCACCAGATCTGGTCGGGATTTAAAATAAGAGCTGTAAGACGCGATATCCTTCAAAACATCAAATTTCATTGAGATCCGATCACCCGTTCGTAAGTTAAAAATACCTAATTTTTTCTATTTTTTCATAATTACCCCCCCCCCAACTACCCCAAAGAGAAAGGATCTGTTCCGATTATGTCAATCATGTATCTGGGACTTGTGCTTATTTTTCCCATCATGTTTCATCCCGATCCCTCCACTCTAAGTGTTTTCCAAGATTTTAGGTTTCCCCCCTCCAACTCCCTCCAATGTCATCAGATCCGGTCGGGATTTAAAATGAGAGCTCTGAGACACAATATCATTCCAAACATTAAATTTCATTAAGATCTCATCACCCGCTCATAAGTTAAAAATACATTTTTTTCGAAATAACCAGGCCCCCATTCCCCCCCCCCCCCCCAGATGGTCAAATCAGAAAAAAGACTATTTCTAATTTAATCTGGTCCAGTCCCTGATACGCTTACCAAATTTCATCGTCCTAGCTTACCTGGAAGTGCCTTAAGTAGCGAAACCGGGACCGACAGACAGACCGACAGAATTTGTGATTGCTATATGTCACTTGGTTAATACCAAGTGCCATAAAAAGTCATCGAGTGGTAAATTCACTTTATTTTTAAGTCAATAATATTAACTGCGAAAGATTTACCGACAGGCTGCTCCCTTACAAGGAAGCACTACCAAAAAAAAAAGTACCGGAGTCCTGTAAATATTGTGTTGCTTGTGCAGATGTAAATAATGTCCATTTGGGTCTCATTGTGAAACTTTTACCAAATCTATTTTTCTTCAAAAGTGTACGTTGACGGAGTTACGACAAAAATGCCCATGTAATTTTCCTATACGAGATACGACAAAATCGTTCTTAACAAAACGGCAAAATGTGAGATACGATAAAAGAGAAATCTAAAATTGAGGCACTTCTAGTTGAGATACAATAAAATGGTCGACGGAATCGGATAGAGCAAAAAATTTCACATTAGATGGCAGTCCTAACTCAACTTTCCGAAAAAGTTGCAGATACGACAAAACCGCTCTCAGGGGACGATATGGCATGAGCTCTAGCAAAATTCTAAGAATCAAATAGATTGATTTAAAAGGGAAATCATAGGCTTAATGCCGGTAGGGATTTAAAATGAGAGCTCTGAGCCACAAGGTCCTTCTAAATATCAAAATTCATTAAGATATGATCATCCGCTCGTAAGTTAAGAATACTTCATTTCTTCTAATTTTTCCGAATTAACCGTCCCCCCACCCCACCCAGATGGTCGAATCGGGAAAGCGACTATTTCTAATTTAATCTGGTCTGGTCCCTGATACGGCTGCCAAATTTCATCGTCCAGGCTTATCTGGAAGTACCTAAACTAGCAAAACCGGGACAGACAGACAGAACCGACCGACAGAATTTGCAATCATTATATGTTACTTGGTTAATACCAAGTGAATTAAAAAGGAGGAGTTTTAGAAGGAAGAAATCAGGATTTTTTTTTAGATAAATGACTTCTGTTTTTTCAGTTCTACTAGAGGGGGAGCTTCTCCGACACACTTAAATGTATGACTTACGTTTTTTCAGTTCTACTAGAGGGGGAGCTTCTCCGACACACTTAAATAAAGAAGTCCGAATAAGTCTTTATACACAATACAGCGATTTTCAACAATTGTGACATTTTCCATCAGCTCCAGGATTCTCAAAAGGAGGAATAACACGGGGAAACGGGAGCAGAGATTTTGATCTTGTGTACCCTACCCCCTCCTCCCACACACCAAAAAAAACATCGCAACTTATATGAATTTTCTTTGAATCTCTGAGATTGTTCATAAAATGTACCTATTTTTGCCCCCTTTCCTTCACTAGATTCCCAGGACGTTCCTACATGCCAACTATCGTTAGAAAACATACACCCTCAAAAAGAAGATAAAAAACAGTGGCAAAATGCGGTCCAGCGTATTCTTGGCACCACGTCTCAACTTACGGTCCCACGGAACACCCTGTGACTTGTCTCGAGTGCATGCAAGCAGGGAAAGAGCAAGTAAGCACGTTACTACCAAACGACCCTATTTATACTACCTAAGAAACAGTTTATGATTCAAAAAGTTATTTTTATTATAAAAAAAATGTACCCATATAAACTTTAAAAACCGTACTTTTGCTCTCCAGTCGAAGTGCCAATGAGTCAGATATACACACTTTGATACTGAGCGCGAACATTCGCTTAGTTCTATTATTGAGGAATTTTCTTTGGGGGGGGGAGGGCTTAAAGCAATGTTATTACAGGGAAACCTGTCGGTTTTAGACCTCATAAATTGGTATATATTTATTCTGACGGACAATTCAAATAGCTGAGATAAAAACTTGCTGCCCCACTTATGCACAAATACAGTAGATACACCAAATTATAAGTTTCCTATGCATAACACAAGCTCTTTTATTTTACTTTTTATGCCAATAACTCTACTCGACAAGAGTTGCCAGCGTAAAAAGTTAAACTAAATTTAAGTAAAAAACCAAAATAACAAGAGCTCATATGGCACTTGTGACGAGGCAAGAAGAGCTAAGAGCCAAGAGATCATATGGTATGAGCTCTAACAAAATTCTATGAATCAATAGATTGATTTAAAAAGGAAAATAAGAGGCTTAATGCCGGTCAAGATTTAAAATAAGAGCTCTGAGTCACAAAGTCCTTCTAAATATCAATAAGATCCGATCACCCACTCGTAAGTTATAAATACCTAATTTTTTTCTAATTTTTCCTCTCCCTTTTGCCCCCAAGATGGTCGAATCCGGGAAAACGACTTTATCAAGTCAAATTGTGCAGCTCCCTGACACGCCTACCAATTTTAATCGTCCTAACACGTCCAGAAGCACCGAACTCGCCAAATCACTGAAACCCTCCCCCCAACTCCCCCAAAGAGAGCGAATAAAGTACGATTCTGTCAATCACGTATCAAGGACATTTGTTTATTCTATCCACCAAGCTTCATCCCGATTCCTCCACTCCAAGTATTTTTCCAAGATTTCCCCCTCCAACTCCCCCCAATGTCAAAAGATCTGGTCGGGATTTGAAATAAGAGCTCTGAGACATGAATTCCTTCTAAAAATCAAATTTCATTACGATCCCATCATCTATTCGTAAGATAAAAATACCCCAATTTTCATGTTTTCCAAGAATTCCGGTTTCCCCCTCCAACTCCCCCGAATGTCACAGGATCTGGTCGGAATTTGAAATTAAAACTTTAAAGCACAAGATTCTTCTAAATATCGAATTTCATTAAGATCTGGTCACCCTTTCGTAATTTACAAATACCTCAATTTTCAAAATTACCCATTCCACCAAAGAGAGCAGATCCGGTCCAGTTATGTCAGTCACGTATCTTAGACAGGTTTCTATTCTTCCCATCCAGGTTCATCCTGATCTCACCGCTTTAAGTATTTTCTAAGATTTCCGGTCCATCCCCCAACTGCCCCCATACACGTCATTTCAGCCCAATCCCTCCAATCTAAGCGTTTTCCATCATTTTAGGTTTCCTTACCCCAAACTTCCCCCAATGTCACCAGATCCGGTCAGGATTTAAAATAAGATCTTTGAGACATGATATCCTTTTAAATATCAAATTTCATGGAGATCCAATCACCCGTTCGTAAATTAAAAATACCACATTTTTTCTAATTTTTCAGAATTAACCCCCCCCCCCCCCCAACTACCCCAAAGAGAGCGGTTATGTCAATAACCCTGGTTATGTCAATCATGTATCTAGGACTCGTGTTTTTTCCAACAAATTTCATCCCGATCCCTCCACTCTAAGTGTTTTCCAAGTTTTAGGTTTCCCCCTCCCAACTCCCCGCCCCCGTCACCAGATCCGGTCGGGATTTAAAATAAGAGCTCTAAGACACGATATCCTTCTAATCATCAAATTTCATTTAGATCCGATCACCCGTTCGTAAGTTGAAAATACCTCATTTTTCTAATTTTTAAGAATTACTCCCCCACCCCCAACTACCCCAAAGAGAGCGAATCAGTTCCGATTATGTCAATCATGTATCTGGGACTTGCGCTTATTTTTCCCATCAAGTTTCATCCCGATCCCTCCACTCTAAGTGTTTTCCAAGATTTTAGGTTCCCCCCTCCAACTCCCCCCAATGTCATCAGATCCGGTCGGGACTTAAAATAAGAGCTCTGAGACACAATATCATTCCAAACATCAAATTTCATTAAGATCTAATCACCCGCTCATAAGTTAAAAATACTTCATTTTTTCTATTTTTGCGAATTAACCGGCCCCCCACTAACTACCCCTCAGATGGTCAAATCGGGAAAACGACTATTTCTAATTTAATCTGGTCCGGCCCCTGATACACTTGCCAAATTTCATCGTCCTAGCCTACCTGGAAGTGCCTAAAGTAGCAAAACCGGGACCGACAGACCGAGAGACAGACAGACCGACAGACAGACAGACCGACAGAATTGGCGATTGCTATATGTCACTTGGTTAATACCAAGTGCCATAAAAACTATATACTTAAATAAAATATAGATACAATTTATTTTGCAACCAAACCAAAGCTAATTGTGTGGTATAAAGAAGTTGCTGGATTAGTTTCTCGTGTCATGCTGGCATAATTCGCGATCAAAATTGTAAAATATTTCAAAGCATCTTAGTTTGTTTCACAAAAGAACCTAACTTCACATATTGAGTGTGTTCTGAATTATACACAAGTACCAGTCTTGTTTATGGCAAACGATTGGAAAACAAGTATGAAAACGAAAAAACAAAAAAAAAACAAAAAACAGGTAAATATGATTCATTAAATACTTGCTGCGTATTAACAAGTAAGAACTTAATCATTTCTAATCTAATGGTTTTTCTATATAGCCTAGGGCTATATGAGACATTTAGAGGAGTTTTGGGGATAACTTGTCAAATACAGGAACAAAACCAAAAAAGAAGCAAAAATTAGCATATCTATAAATGTCCCTCTTTTTGCTCTAGCATGTCTCCTATTAAAGAGCCACTATTCTTGGCTTTTCCCATATTACTTTTTCATATTTTAAGTTGTCAATTGGCTGTAAATAAGTCCTCAGCTCTGCTTTTAAGTAAACTAAAAAGTTACTCTGCGACAGCTACTTCTGATAGAATATGGTTACCTAAAACCTAATGACGGTGTATTGGATAGGGACGCGCACTATAATTCTAGGATCTGATGTTCGACCCCGCCTATCGTAAAGAATTTATTCTCTTACTAGCTTACTAGTACACGTTGTATACAGAAACAAATGCAGAAAAAAAGGCGTCGAAAAAATTGTCCGAGTTTTTGCCTCTACACCTGACGTAGGAGTGCGAATGAAGATGTATACTTTATACTTTAAAAATAAATTTGGGCTATATATTTGCATATTAGGGAGGTGGGGATTAAAGTATAGCGGGTCTGCATGCTTGATGAAAGTTATATATTTAAAATCAGCATTAAAATGCAATTTTTTGGATGTAACTATTGGTATCAAAATTCCATTTTTTAGAGTTTCAGTTACTATTGAGCCTGGTCGCTCCTTACTACAGTTCGTTACCACGAACTGTTTGATATATTTACGCTCCTATTAAGCTGCTTAATTAACAAAAAGATGATTTTTGTATACCTGGCTCCCTCTCCAGTTTGTAAGACCTAAAACCGCTATTGCCCCCTTATGTGCGAATATAGTAGATACACCAAATTATAAGTTTCCCATACAAAACGCAAGCTCTTTTCTTTCACTTTTTATGCCAATAACTCAACTCGACAAGAGTTGCCAGCGTAAAAAATTTAAAGTAAAAAATTTATTCTCAAGATTCCATCTTAAGAATTCAAATAGAATGGCGCCATGTTTATTCTTATTCCTTAATTCTGGTAGGCTTTTTTGTGGCAAACGGATTGAAAACATGAATGAAAACTGAAAAAAAAAACAACAACAGGGAAATACTACTACTACTAACTCACCGCAGCACCAAGCCGCCTGAGGCCAACACAGCTACGCAGGCTACTCCTCCAACCTAATTTATTCAAGGTCCTCCCTCTTTACACCCTCCTAGGAAGTTCCCATTTCCTTTAGATCTTTATTCATGACATCCTTCCACCCCAGACGAGGACGACCTAATTTCCGTGTAGCCCCAGACGATTGACCAAAAAGGACAATCTTCGGCAATCTGTCATCCTTCATCTGCAGAACGTGGCCTAGCCATCTCAACCTTTCTTTCATTATAGCCCTAGAAAGCAGGATTGAACCACCGCAGGAATGAAAACTGAAAAAAATAACAACAGGGAAATACTACTACCACTACTAACTCACTGCAGCACCAAGCCGCCTGAGGCCAACACAGCTACGCAGGCTACTCCTCCAACCTAATTTATTCAAGGCCTCCCTCTTTACACCCTCCCAGGAAGTTCCCATTTCCTTTAGATCTTTATTCATGACATCCTCCCACCCCAGACGAGGACGACTTGTTTTCCGTGTAGCCCCAGACGATTTGCCAAAAAGGACAATCTTCCTTCATCCGCAGAACGTGGCCTAGCCATATCAACCTTTCTTTCATTATAGCCAAAGAAAGCCGGATTGAACCACATTTTCGTACAACCTACTGTTTGAAATACGGTCAGTCAGCCAGGTAACCAGAACAATCCGTAGGCAATTTCTCTGGAAAACATCTAGTAAATTTCGTCCGCTTTTCGGAGCACCCCTGCTTCAGAGTCATATTTAGCTTTGAAATATGATTCATTAAATACATGCTGCATGTTAACAATTAGGAATTTAATCATTTCTAATCTTTAGGTTTTTCTATATAGCCAAGGGCTATATGAAACCATAGAGGGTTCTTGGTATGACTAGATTAAAACGCGACTAAACCAAAAAAGGCGCAAAAAATTGACAACCTAAAATTATCCCTCTTTTCACTCAAGCACGTCTCCTTCTGAAGAGCCACTATTCTTAATCTTTACTAAATTACTTTTTCGTATTTTGAAGTGTCAATTAGACGTAAATTTATCCTCGGATCTGCTTTAGGCTAGACTAAAAAGTGACTCTAGAAAAATCCTCTGGACGATTCAATCAGATGAAAATTTACCCTGGACAATTACTCTTAATACCTCCAAGCGGAAAATTGAGTCATTAAAGAGGAAGTGAGAAACATAAAAGAAGTTTCGTATAGAAATTCTGGCAAATTCCCTCAGTATACAATTTTCCCTGAGAAGCTCACCCCCTGGAAAATTCCCTCTCCATGGAAAATTCTCTCTGTAAAAAGTACCCCCAGTGAAACATTCGTCCTCCCGCAAAATGCAAGCATACTTCCCAAAATACTAATATTATAAATGACACAAAAGACACTTGTCAACAATAGATATTGCCTTTCGAGCACTTTTTCAATATCCCGAGAAATCGTTTTTGTATGTAACTTTTACTATTAAGATACATGTATATAACAGTTATATTCAAAAATTCTATTTAATTGACTTCTTTTACAATAGTTTTTTTTTTTGCTTCAAATGTGTCTTATTTTTCACATACTAATCAAGCGGGGAAGGAAAAGTATACTATATGGGCAATTGTGGACTTCCGGTTAACGCTTTTTGACAGTGAAGATTACAATAATACCCCTCTTATGCTTTCGATCCTCCCCACTCCAGGATTGGCACCTAGGAGTGCCATTTCCGGTACCATATAGAATTTACGAAATTTATAAGAGACACATAGATATAGGTAGTATCTTTTGAATGAACTATTAAACACCTTTCTCCAATTTTGCGATAGTCTGGTAGCCTGCCAAAGATACCGGAGCCAGATCATTTGATTTTCTTTATCTTTCAGGGTAGGGGGCCCAAAACATCTGGTTTATGGTTTTTCCGGTTTCCGGTTTCACGGTCCACCGGTATTTCGACCGACTGGTGCACCATTTTCGAGGAGTTTCAAGCTATTTCCGAAATTCTATATAGTTAGCTTTCGAAATAAAATTTTACCACTAAGATAAACCTATAAAATTGCTATCATTCCTGAATCACTTATACCGAAAATTTACCTTCGCTGAACAGTAACGTTCTGTTGCTACTGGCCGTGGTTCAATCCTTACAAGGTTGCAGCTACTACTGTTGGTTACTACTGGCCAAGATCCAGAGTATTTTTCACAGTTAAAATGTTTTGGAAGAATAAGAAGATAAGTCCCTAAACCAATATTAGACTATTAAAAGCTACCAGTGATGACAGGGGTAAGTATGGCTCTAAAGCGTTGCTGCTCTGTAAAACAGAGGAGGATTTGCTAGATGTTTTCTAGAGATACTGCATACGGATGTTTTGGGTACCCGACTGACAGACCGTATCTCAAAGAACAATTTGTACGACAAATGTTATTCAGTCCCACTTTTTAGGGCTATAGGAGAAAGGCTGAGGTGGCTAAAATACGTTTTACGGATGAAGGAAGACAGATTGTCAAAGATCATCCTCGTGGGCCAGCCATCTAGGCGAAAATTGGGTCGTTCCCAACTGGGCTGGGAGGAAGTCGTAAGGAAATATTTAAGGGAAATGGTAACCTCCTGGGAGGGTTAAAGAAGGAAGCTTTGAATAGATTGAGATGATGGATGAGCATATGTACCTGCTCTAAGTAAGTTCACCTCAGGCGGCTTGGTACTGCAGTGATTTATCAGTAGTATTAGCTAGTGCAGCAACCATGATAAGATTTCAATATTAATATATAAAAAACTACTAATTTATGTAATTTTCCAATAAACCATATACATAATGCCAATCTTAAAAGCCTGAAATAAAGCAAAGATATACCTGTTTGGCCTTGATTAGCAGCCTGTGCCTCTGCATCCGTAACGGCAATTCTAACACCAGATTGAGGTACAAAAGTTGGAACTTCAACAGAGTCGACTAAATTTTTGACCAAGTCAAGATCTCGATGGGGTTGAAGGCCATAAATAACCGCTTTCAAATTGGCAGCAGAAATAATGAAATCCAAATGTGTTTTGTTTGTTGAGTCAAAGTCAAGAGGATGAGGGCACCTGAAACAAAATTTTGGACAAGACTCGGACAATAACGAAGAATTGATGTCGGGAATTTAAACCTTCAGAATAAATTTTAATTATGATACAGTTTAATAAATACAGTCGAATAAGTAGAAAGATGCAAGCGAAAATGCGTAGTTTTCTGTTTTATTTTGAACAACTCTTAAAAATAAGATTCTATTACGTCGCAAAGTCCAGACCAGCAAACTATGTTAGGCTATATTTAGAAACAATCACTCAAGGGGCGGCTAGATTTTGGAACAACGTCATATCCCGAGCAGGGGTTACTGGGTTTGCCCCCCCCCCCAAATTTTTTCTGACAAGTGAAAGGTAGCAAAAATGCACATAAATAAGTTTTGACGCGTTTTGAGAAAAAAATCCCGGATACGCTCTTACTGACGACATAATCTGCTTTCCTTAACCCTAGTTCCCACTGCTGCGTCAATCCCGACACGAATTTTTTTTCTGGCGGAACAGACGTATGACAGAATCGGATAGAGGTTTACAAAGAAACGCAGACTTTTGCGTCACTGCAAATAACTCTAGAACAGCCAAACAGCCAAAATTAGCTTTTCAATCAGCTCCATGACTTAGGTTACTTTTTTTTTTATCAGAACAACACATGCGATTTGTCGTAAGTGTTGAAATTATTCAACGCATCCGACATTGCAGTAAAACGGATGGTTTTGCGTCGTTTATCGCACGATTTGTGTCATTTACCGCATGTCGCAGAATTTTGCGCGAAATCGCAGAAGTGGGAATCAGGGGTTACCCTTCCCTGCATTTTAAAGTACGTTAAAGACAAGTGTGGAGCAGTTTAGATTAAACATAGTCACCCTAAATAGATGACATTGGTGATTTTAATGTTCAATGCTAGCTAACAGGTTTTCCGTTCTGTTTAAGTAAATTAAATACTATAATTTCTGTATCGTTTAAATAATTGTAGCCCTTTGGTCCTAAACCGCGGTTTACAGCCTCTTCCGCACTTATATCTCCCTTGGCTTACTTGGCTCCTGCTACAGGGTGGGTGGCGTAGAATTTGTTGTAACTTTACTCCTCTTGGTGGACCGACCTGTTCCTATCTAGGGGATAGAGTTGAGAATGGCCCTAAACACAATCCAAGGTCAACACAAAGCAGAATCTGAACAGGAACTACCGGTGAAATCTGAAGATGGTGGTTGATTCATCTCAGGATTAGTACGGCAATTTGAGTCAAAAATAGGATTGAATAAGCATCAGCAAGGAGCTTTTGTTGTTGAAAAAATAGTCCAATCGAAGCTTCTCGATTCAAATCACATGGAGTGGTAGCTGTGGTTGCAGTGGTAGCTGCAACCTAGTAAAGGACGAGCCAAGACCCATAGTAATCAAAATTCACTAAAAAAAAATCTACACAAAAGTCTTAACTTCAAAACCTGTTTGCAGTCTCTGGTCGGTTATGACTCATTACATTGGTCACCAAACTTGCGAAGAATCGCACAAACAATTTGGATTCTTACCATGTAATATTATCCTTTCGACACATTGCTAACAGCTTAAACTGTGCTTCATCAATGATATGAACAAATAAAAATAATAAAGAATGTCGGTACGAAGGAGAATTGTGAAAATTCCACAGATGTTAGGTGAAACGAATTACAAAACTTGGATTTACACAACAAAAATTGTTGCTCAAGCAAAGTTTTTTTTAAATGACGTAATATAATATTTCCCACGCAGGATCGTTGGCTTGAAATATGTTTCAATGAATAACACTGACCAATCTAAGCAAATTCTTTTTGTTTCAATTAATTAAGACTCAGTTACAAATAGGAGACTGCAAAAATTTCAAGATGTTATGTGATATTTCTCGTATAATTTAAGACTTACAGTCTCAAATGAGTTTTATCAATTAGTCTGACCTGTTTTTCATCTTGTTTGGTTAAGTTACTGCAATCGAAATGCAAAATAAACTATTTTCTGCTTCATGTAATATTTGTCACATAGCACCTTTTGAGCTTCTACATTCAAAGAAGAAGCCTAGTGCTTTCGCACCCCAAATACCAAGATTTTTTAACTTGTCTCACAGTTGCCTTTAGAAACGTCACTATCCAAAATTTATTGGGGATGGGGGATTTCGACGACTCACTGGTCAATATCACTTTTGTATAATCGCGAGGACGTACTTGCAATTAATAGCAATTACATTAACGGCACCTAATGGCAATTATATTGGCATTACGAGCCAATATAAAAGGATACAAAAGCTTATTGTCATGACGTTATGTACCAACATAAGAATTCAGTCATGTCATATTAAAACTTAAAAGAATAATAAAACCATGCTGAATATCCCTTTGTTCTACCATGATTGCGTCATTTGCCAGGACATTATGGGCCAATATAAAAGGATGTCTACAGAGCTGTTCCCGGGGGGGGGGGGAGACAACTGGAGCAGTTGACCAGGGCACCGTGACTTGGGGGTACTGTGGCTCGGGAATTGCCCAGTATGGTATTCCCTTTCATACAGATTTTTCTTTCTTATAATTGAGCCAGGAGAGGGGGGGGGGGGGTGGTGGTGATGATCAATTTTTGACACCTCAGTACTGAAAGTCGAAAACTAGTGAACAAATAGGTTTATTTAGTGCAATATTGTTAGCTGTATTATCATCCATCAGCAGATTTGACTAAAGATTCTCACACAAGTAATACATTGTATTCAGAATGTTGGCTGATCGCAATTCGAAGGGCTGCTCGTAGGGTCATTGATGTCGGAAGTGAATTGAGTAGTTTTAGCAATGAAAACAGCGTTACAGATCCATCTCTTTTTGGAGGTTCGAAGAATCCTCTTTTCAGAGGTGGTGATCTGTCCGCAATGACTGGACCTGCTGATTCCAGATCGTTTGATGGATCTGATTTTGTAAGATATAACATCAGGCGATAAATGAGCAGTTTCCATTAAATGAGGAAGCCCCTAAAAGCTAAGCAACAGGAACAAATTTAGGTTTCAAATAATGTTTTATATTCAGATTTGTCCTGGTTTTAGAGTTCCTTATAACACAGTATTTTCAAATACTGTATTATCTATAAAATGTAAAAAATGGTTGGCTTGATCCCTTCTTTTTCACGAATTAAAATATATTCTATCGTTCCTGAATGAAGAGCAGACTTCTATTTAAATGAAATATCTGCCTAGATTTGTTATTTACTTAAAGATATTTAACATTTCCATGTTCAACATCAATATATTATTTTATCAAAACAGTAATGGATTCTATTAGATTAACGGTATAACGGCGGTTACAATAATAAACATAATAGTTAAATAACAGTAATTTATTTTATTACTGTTATTGCTTCAAAAACGGTAAGCGGCAATAAATACACAGAATAAACAACGATAAAATAGATAAAAATTAATGATAAAAAACAGAAAAACAAAATACCGTTTAGGTGGAGCCCAAAAAGGAGCCCCTTCTTTTGTCAGTTGATCTTTAGGGAAATTATACAGCAGTTGAGCAATTTGATTGTGGTATAGTTCTCCAAACAGATGACGGGCCCACTTGACACAGTCCTTGTAATCTTCTGGCCTCTCCTCGACTAAAGCCTTCACAACCGATTGCAGTGCTTCCACCTTGAGGATAAAATAACAAAATTGAAACTTTAGCTAAGGATTGTTAAATACTAGGGTTTAACAACAGGCTAAATTTGATTGGACAAACCAACTTGCCTCTCTCTGCTCCTAATTGGGTTGTAGATTAATTCTCGGGTTAAATTTGGGACACAAATTTTTTATAGTACCCATCCCATCGAAATAAGTAGATTTTTCTACACAAATTATTTTGTCTTATGGATTTTTAACTGAAATTTCTATTTTTTTTTCTTTTATTCTTAATTTTACACTGCGGAGAATTAAGCTGAGACCTGGAACAAAATACTTATATTTTATCCATTTGACGAAATCTTGAACAAAAAAATTCATCAAAAGCGAAAAAAGCGAGTCTAGTAAACAGACAAGTATGTCACTTTTTCTCCGAGGATCAAGGAGGAGGGGGAAATGAAAACACAAAATTTATTGGTAATTACAATTAGAAGTTCCCAGAAATTCTGATTTTTTTTTTTTTTTTTTTGTTATTTCAGGGGGTAAAGTGTGCCCATATGCCCTCCCTGCCTATATCAATGGCATTTTTTTATTTTTTGTTGCACTACGATTTACATTTTGTTTAAGACAAACCGTTTTCTAATTTCTTTCACTGAAGACTGATTCTTTTCTAAATATATATCAATTCCAGACGTTCAAAATAAGGAAATGAACACATAAACTGAAATTGACACATAAATTATAGTCCTTACCTTACAATTATAACCTTACTGCTGATCTAGATTTACAATCTATGTAAAATAATCCCACCAAAGGGCCGTTTTCACCATTTTGTTTCTCCAGGATACTGGGTAATGGCTATAGTGCATTTAGACGTTAAGTGACTGAACCAATGCAGCGGGTTTAGCCAATCAATACAACTTGAGATTTTCCACACGCATAAATCTTCGATTTCCAAAGAATGCCAAACAACATCCTGTGAATCGCCCCAATCAAGTTTCTAGCCTACCCGAAGTAAAATTCCTTCAAAGGCACAAGTTTACTTCCGAGAAATGAAAATCTAGACTTCTTTGAAGACAAGACAAGAATGTTAGTTCGGAAATGATCTCCGCTGTTTCGGATACTATGTATTAATTTACTTATTGTTTAATCAATAAGCGACAGACATACTTGTAAGCAAGGGCGATCCATGATTGTTGTTTGCAGGGGGTAAATAAGTGTTTTTTACACACAACATAGCTTCAAAATTGCACAAGAAATTTATTCATATCTATTTTTGTTACGTTTTTACGAGTCGGACAAAATTTTGGAGTAGGAGATTTCAAACTCGGTACCCCCTCCCCCGATGGATATATTTTCTCGGAAATTAGGACACTAATATTATCTGGCTTGAAAAAAAAACATTTTAAGTAGGTCACGACTTTAATAAAATTCGTCTTCCTCACTCCAACACCATTAAACTATTTTTCTTAGATCTTTTAGCAGCACCAGAAAAAAATGTTGAAATCTATCATAAGAGGGCAAATAACAGTGAAGCAATAGGAGGAACAAAATCTTGATCAAGTAAATAGACTGGACATCAGAGTTCCAATTTGTGATTGTTTTTGTATAATTTTGAAATTACTTAATTGATTAGCCGCTCTGAAAGTCGATTGAACCGTGCATTTGGACAGAGCTGAATTGATCTTTTTAAGATATTCATTTAAAAATAATTTCACTTTGGACTTAATTCAAAGTAAGTTTGCTTTTCCTTTGTATGGTCAAGGCCGAAATAAAGTCCTATGATAAAACAAACTTAAAACGGGGGCTGATTGAAAATCAGACTCTTGACCTTCTTTATGGACAAACTAGACATAAAAGTCGCTTGTAAACCTTTCTCAGTCTCCATCCAAACAACCTTTTTCAAATATCAACGAATCAATTAACATTTTTCTCAGTCAATGTTCTAAAAGCATGAAATTAAATATGTATTCCAACAGATGAAAAAAATGTCTTTCTTTTATCTTAGCACAGCAAGGTCCCTTGCTACCGTGAATTTTTTATCAAAGTAAATTTGATTCCCATAAGGGATTTTATCAAACCTAAGTTAAGACGAGCAGAAAACAAGTGGTATAATGATCCAAACTTAAAACAGTTCCTAATTCACTATCAATAAGTCAATATTCATTTTTATGCGTTTCCATGGAGGGGGGGGGCGTGCTAGGGACCCTTTTTATTTCCAAAATACACTTTAATGAGTGAAGCTTACTTCCCTGGAACTAAATTATTAATTGAACAAAAATATTCCAAGTTTAGTATAGGTATTTGTTGCACAATTAAAATAAGATAGAAATTTACATTAAAACATAAAATATTTTATAAAAAATATAAATCAAAATATTCCTGGCAGAATACATATTGAAAATTAAATTATAATATGAGAAATAACAGTAAACTGGCAAATTAATGATTCATTTAATTAAAAGCTTGCCAGTGTGGCAGCTAATGGCAACTATATATGACAAAAGTACTTGCCAGTCTAGATTACTATTTGACCATTAAGAAATGAAACAAAAAAAAGGTAAATCGAAGTTATTGATCACTACACGTAAGCTTAATCAGTAATTAGTGGGGAGAACTGGTAATTAATTGAAATAATTGGTAGGCTAAATTTATTAGTTTTTTTTCCTGAATTTTATCCAATAACAAAATGATCACTAAATGAAAAATAAAAAATTATCATGCCATAAATAATGCTTAATCTGTTTTAGTTAACCATTTATTTAATGAAATTCAAAGCTTTCCATGGTGATCTAACAAAATTTACTTACGGCAATATACAGGGCAAATTATACTTGCTAGTAAATATTACTGTTTGTAATGAAAGAAATAGTAAATAGAGCTTACTGATCATTGCATATAGCTTCAATCAATAATCAGAGGAATGAATAGGTAATTAACTGCCCACAAATTATTAATATGCTCCGAATATTATTAAATAACCAAATAACCTTGAATTAGAAATATAAAATTATCATCAAATTGACTGTTAATTACTCCTTGAATCAAAAGACTGCCAGGATGGTAAAGCTACTGTCGCTGTGAAACCCAAAGGGCGTATTATGATATCTTTATTCTTCCCAAACAATAAAAAACACATGCTTACTAAACTGTTCTTCAAGGTCAGCAGGGCAATCAAACTTTGATCCATCTAATTTAGATTACCGGCACTTTTGAAAAAACTTCATCAAACTTATCTGGCCCATTATGTCGTAAGTGGGAAAATCTCAGTTACGACCTTTACGACTTACGACTTTACAGTTACGACTTACGACCTCAGTTAACAACAACGATTTACTCCTATAGTAATATACACGGAAAGGCGGTTTTAAGCAATTTGTCTTAAGTACGAAAATGTCATATACGACCTTTAGGAGTAAGAACAACGATTTACTTCTTTAGTAATATAACGTCAAACATTTTTGGTAACAATCACCTAAGCGTGAAAATGTCAAATATGACCTTTAGCCGTAACAGCGACGATATACTCCTATGGTAATAACAAGGTAAATTAATATTTGTGGTACAATTGCAACTTTAGAAAAAGAAAAAGAAAAGGGAAGGAAAACTTACCGGCTGCGATCCAGGGAGTTGACAAGTTCGATCTACAAAAGTGGGATCCATCAAATACAAGGCTGCATTCTCTGGAGCTTGTTTAAAAAGGCCAGCAAAGAGATCGCGAGCCCATTGCAAAGTGTGCTCAATAGCATTCGGAAAATTCTTCAGAGTACAAATTGGGATTTCCTTCTCTGGTGGGTCTTGGGATGCACCATAGGACTCAGTCAAATGAGGGATTACAACTTGAGTGTTCCCTTTCGTTCCTAGAGTCCCAGACTCTAGCAAAGGCTTCTCGTAGAAAACACAACGTCTGTCCATGTACAAACCTAAAAAAAAGCAAATATGTCAAAAGCAAATATAGATCTTAGATTTAGATTAGAACTAAGGGATGAAAAAATTGGATCAATTTTGGGTTGATGCGTGACAGACAATGTCCACTGGACTTGTATGCAAAATAAGAGACTGAATTCACTTGGAATCAAAGGCGAACAAGTGAACTCGAAGCCTAATAGGCTTGGCCGCTTGTAGTCTATAGGTGGAATACCGCGTCGTAGGATTGACACATGTTGGTACCCTCCAACCACTACTTTCCAGGTCCCTATCCAAAGGTTTCGCATTCTAATAGCATTGGTTTGGTTCAAGCCGTCTGAATGATCCCAGTTTTGGGGGCTAAATTTCAGAGGAAGGATGGGACAGTTAAAAGCAAACATTGGTCACCGAAGGTCACTTAACACAAAAAAAGTTAGGACAAAATTAGAGCCCAAACCGACAAAGAGCTGAGCTTGGTCCGTCAGGTTAATACATAAATAAATATAAGGCAATATCAAGTACGAAGAGGGAAAAGGAAGAAAGGAAAAGATCAGACGAGAAGATAAAAAATTAAAGGAAGTGAAAGGGGGCAGAGAATGCCTCAGTGTTACCATAATCCAGTCTAAAATTTAAGTTCTATGTATCTTTCAGAAGTCCTACCCAATTGTTCTTCTGTTTATTTCTATATATATTTATTTCTATGTGCTTAAAAGAAAATAAAGTTAATGTAAAGTGAGTATAACACATATATTAGCACCAAATGACAAATAATTTTCTTCTTCCTTAAATCATTGTAAACTTTACTTCTATTCGATTTCTTTATAAGGAATTTTATTTTACAAATCTATATATAGTATAAGAGATAAGATATTCGGATAAGTCGTATTCGTTCACTTCGTTACATACATAGATTTATAAAGAAATGGTAAACTGCAAATTATCAGTGCTTTTGCAAGCAAAACTTAAAAACAAAGCAAGGTGTTACAACTGGGTCATGCTTATTGACGTTAGCAAACCTTCAATAAAAAAGTCTCAAAAGTGCATTTTAGGCTATATTTTATATTTTTTTTAAATTCATAATTCAATCATTTTATTTATTATTAAAGTTGAGTTTGCTCTATTGCTCATCAATAGTCTTCATATAGGAAATCCTACTATAGCTGTTGCCAAACTTATAGAAAAACACAATTGAAATATTTCAAAGTATGCAAGGAGCCAATACCTACACTTTTTTCGACGTAACACCTTAAATTAGATATCACTTTCTCATATCACACTACTGTTCTTTGACGAACACATAAACGTTCGAATAGGGATAAATTTAGACATTTAGACAGTGAAAACAGGTACAAAAGTCTAAATATTTCGATCACGTATACAGCGACCGTCATCAGTAGAAATACTAAAGTATTAAAATCGAAACTAACATATTTATTGAAAACAAAATAAATAGCTTTCGGGTCATTCAGAAAATAATTAACTTTTTTGGCTTCGTATAAAATTTTAATACTTTAGTATTTCTATTGACGACGGTCGCTATATATGTGATCGAAATATTTAGATTTTTGTACCTGCTTTCAGTGTCTATATAAATGGGTTTATCCCTATTTGAACGTTTATGTTTTCCTTATACACTAGTTATACTGCCATAGTTGAGTGGCCTTTTCTTTTTTGGTGCTTCTTCATTTAAGGAAGAAGCTTCTTCTTCCATTACTGGTTTCTCATTAGTAAGTAATTCTTAATTGACCAATTAAAAGTCTCATTAGCCTGAGAATTCTTGCCCATTGGTTGTATTACCATCATCATGCTCATTGCTCCTCTTCTCCCGTTTGGATTTCAACAAGTCCCATTAGCTTGAGAAGTCATGCTCGTTGGTTGTATCGCCATCATCATGCCCATTGCTCCACTTCTCCCTTTTGGATTTCAACAAGTCCCATTAGCCTGAGAATTCTTGTTCGTTGGTTGTATCGCCATCATCATGCTCATTGCTCCTCTTCTTCCTTTTGGATTTCAACAAGTCCCATTAGCTTGAGAATTCTTGTCCATTTGTCCAGCAATGAGCATCATCATGCTCATTGCTCCTCTTCTCCCTTTTGGATTTCAATAAGTCCCATTAGCCTGAGAATTCTTGCTCGTTGGTTGTATCGCCATCATCATGCTCATTGCTCCTCTTCTCCCTTTTGGATTTCAATAAGTCCCATTAGCTTGAGAATTCTTGTCCATTTGTCCAGCAATGAGCATCATCATACTCATTGCTCCTCTTCTCCCTTTTGGATTTCAACAAGTCCCATTAGCTTGAGAATTCTTGTCCATTTGTCCAGCAATGAGCATCATCATGCTCATTGCTCCTCTTCTCCCTTTTGGATTTCAACAAGTCCCATTAGCCTGAGAATTCTTGCTCGTTGGTTGTATCGCCATCATCATGCTCATTGCTCCTCTTCTCCCTTTTGGATTTCAATAAGTCCCATTAGCCTGAGAATTCTTGCTCGTTGGTTGTATCGCCATCATCATGCTCATTGCTCCTCTTCTCCCTTTTGGATTTCAACAAGTCCCATTAGCTTGAGAATTCTTGTCCATTTGTCCAGCAATGAGCATCATCATGCTCATTGCTCCTCTTCTCCCTTTTGGATTTCAACAAGTCCCATTAGCTTGAGAATTCTTGTCCATTTGTCCAGCGATGAGCATCATCATGCTCATTGCTCCTCTTCTCCCTTTTGGATTTCAACAAGTCCCATTAGCCTGAGAATTCTTGCTCGTTGGTTGTATCGCCATCATCATGCTCATTGCTCCTCTTCTCCCTTTTGGATTTCAACAAGTCCCATTAGCTTGAGAATTCTTGTCCATTTGTCCAGCAATGAGCATCATCATGCTCATTGCTCCTCTTCTCCCTTTTGGATTTCAACAAGTCCCATTAGCCTGAGAATTCTTGTCCATTTGTCCAGCAATGAGCATCATTATGCTCATTGCTCCTGTTCTCCCTTTTGGATTTCAGTGGTTGAACATAGATAGTATTCACTTTCAGAAGTACGAAGAAAAGTTTTCAATAGTACTTCAGGTTGCACTACTATGAGAATTACCTTTAAAGGTATCAAAGAAACTTGTTTCAATACAATTTGCAGTTCGTCTTCTGAGAACGGTTTTGCCGAAACTGAGTTACAAACACTATGTTGTGTTAAAAAAAAACTCTTTCGAATGGTGTAACTGACATTGCTGTAAAACGTCACTGCGTTCTAGATACAGCCGATTCTGAGATACAAATGTGAAAGTTTTCAAATTCGAGTATCTCGCAATTTTGGAGGAACAGATTCGGAAACGCTATCTTGCGCGAAAAAAAAAATCTCTTTCGAATGGTTTTATTGACATTGCTGTATGACGTCAGCGTTCTAGATACAGCCGATTCTGAAATACAAATGTAAACTTCGACAACCGTGTGTATCTTCAAGGATTAAAAAAGATTAGTTTTTAATAAGGAGATCTCATGTTTGGTTTGGATACCGCATTGTATACAGTTTTTGACGGTAGCGGACACCAAATTAGAAAAAGAAAAGAAGCGCGGGTCAAAATCCAGCAAGAAAAAGCTTTCTTCTGAAAGCTTCATTAGAAGCAAAAAAATCGATTTTTTTCCCACGATATTCTTCATGTTACAATAGGACACCTTAGGAGTATACTACACCTTGTAGTAAAAGTCATCTTGATGAGACCGCTAAAAAGAAAAGCTCAAACAGTATAATTAAAAGATCCGTAACTCGTAGGAAGAGGTTGCAGGATTTATTTTTCAGGATTAAAATATTAATCACTAAAAAAATGCATTATAAGGCTATATATATATATATATATATATATATATATATATATATATATATATATATACATATATAGCCTTATATATATATACTTATATATATATATATATATATATATATATATATATATATATATATATAGCCTTATATATATATACTTATATATATATATATATATATATATATATATATATATATATATATATATGTATATATATATATATATATATATATATATATATATACATATATATATATATATATATATATATATATATATATATATATATATATATATATATATATATATATATATATGTGTATATATATATATATATATATATGTGTATATATATATATAGCCTTATCTATATATTTATATATATATAGCCTTATATATATATATACTTATATATATATATATATATATATATATATATATATATAAAAGAAAAACTTACGAGCATCTATGTTATCTAGCGCGTTAGCCACACCATTGAGTTGGCTGAAAAAGTCATCGTCATAAATACCCTCCGTTTCTAGTCCAACCTTATTTTCTTGAGGAACAATATTGATGGCAGGATTCATTACTTTGACCTGTAATTGAAATGATATTCTATTTTATAATACAAACATCTAATTCTTAATTTAATAGCCAACTTCTTAAGTCTTACCTTCTTTTTTTTCTGCCCAATAGGGCGTTGAGCAGATGAATTAGACCATTGACCAGACAAAATGAACCTTGATTTTCTTTAATTTATAAATAATCTTTTATTTTTGCAATTATTATAATTTAACAACAGCATAAGATACTTTCCACAATCAGAGTTATAATATGCGTAATTTTATAGTTATACAGATGATTGAACAACACAATGCTGAACAAAGATTTTGTTGCCACAGTCCTCTTCCCTCTGAAAATGGAACTTTCGCGCATCTCTTTAGATTTATCGCTTTTTTCTCGGACATGTTTCATTTTTTGTTCAATCTTTGAAACGTAAGTTTCGAATTCTGGGATTGAAAATAAATACCTTCATACATACTTGCAATTTCAAGGTCTTTTTAAATAATGGTCTGCTCCTGCAACTTTATTCTGAAGATAACAGGGAAACGATAAAAGAAGACACGGTTTAAGAAAGCACTTCACGATTGTCTTAAAGGGTATTAAGGCCTACCAGCACCACTGGCAACGCTGCGTTACCTAGCCATAATGGAAAAATTCGAAATAAGCCTGGCTTTACTTTATATCAGTTTGGATTTCTATTAAATGGCAAAGTTCAATTTTGGAGAGCATACTGACTTTTTGCTTCTAAACTATTATTTTATTGATCATTAACCATTCTGAACTAAGTTAGCATCCAGAACTTGATTTATTTATTTATTTTCTTTATTTCCCTCAAAAAATGAGGAGTGCGCTATAATATAATATAAAGAAAAAACAAATGAAAACCTATCAAATATTGATCCAACACTAAAAAAAAACACTTGCTAAATAGATTAGCCTATAAATCATGAAGAGCCAGAACTGTTACTAAAACACGGAAATAAATTGTGGCCTATAAGGTTAATTTTCGCCTTATCTTCAAATGTTTTACATTTTTTCTTTATACAGACTACAGGATCCTTCACATTAAGCTTTAAAATAATCTCAGTGTTACTAAAAGAAAGGGGGAAACCAAGTAAAAATTTACAAAATTTAAAATAAGAAACTTTAATGGGCGAAAGATCAGAAGGTCTGAAATTTCGGAAGAGGAGGGACGGGAACAATACGTGAGGCAGAGCAACAGCGCTATACATACGACCAAGGACGTCTATTAACAAAAAAAAAGAAACAAAAAAATAAGAAGAAGTACACCATACTTACCCTACAATACCCTTTTAATAAAGGTGATTCGTTTCGATCCAAATAAATTAGAAAATATATAGAAAAAAAACTATAAGAATGGTTTTTTTATTAAGAAATATTTCATTAAGAAAAAAGTAAGAGTAAAATTTTAAATTAAACAACTGTAATTAATATTTTTATTTAGGCACTAGCTGAAGAGCCGATCGAAGGACAAACAAGATAAACCACAGTGTATAAAAATCAGTGAGAATCAAAATCCTTCTCCCAAAACAAATTTCGAACTTCAACTACTTACCTACGAAGAGAAAAGACTTGGTCCTTCTTTAATCCAAGTATTGTACCATCCACACACGAATAATTGTCTAATATCTAACTGCAACTTTTACCCAAAAAGGAATATATTCAAACAAGAGCTAAGAGCTCACACGGCCCTTGTGACGAGGTCAAAAGAGCCAAGAGCCAAGAGCTCATATGATATGCGCTCTAGCAAAATCCTAGGAATCAATGGATTGATTTAAAAGGAAAATCAGAAGCTTAATACCGGTCGGGATTTAAAATAAGAGCTCTAAGACACCAGGTCCTTCTAAATAACAAAATTCATTAAGATCCGATCACCCAATTGTAAGTCGAAAATTTTCTAGTTTTTCCTCTCCCTTCAGCCCCCTCCCCCCAGATGGTCGAATCGGGAAAAACGACTTTATCAAGTCAATTTGTGCAGGTCCCTGACACACCTACCAATTTTCATCGTCCTTGCACGTCAAGAAGCACCGAACTCGCCAAAGCACTGCCCCCCTCCCGCCCTAACTCCAACAAAGAGAGCAGATCCAGTCCGGTTACGTCAATCACGTATCTACGACATTTGCTTATTCTACCCACCAAGTTTCATTCCGATTTCTCCACTATAATCATTTTCCAAGATTTCCGGTTTCCCCCTCCAACTTCCCCCAATGTCAACAGACCTGGTCGGGATTTAAAATAAGCTCTCTGAGACATGATTTCCTTCTAAATATCAAATTTCATTAAAATCCGGTCACCAGTTCCTCAGTTAAAATGTCTCAACTTTTCTAATTTTTCCGAATTAACCCCCCCCCCCCCAACTCCCCCAAAGAGTGCGGATTCAGTCCGGTTATGTCAATCACGTATCTAGGACTTGTGCTTATTCTTCCAACAAATTTCATCCCGATCTCTCCACTCTAAGCGTTCTCCAAGATTTCCCGTCTCCCTCTCTAACTCCCCCAATATCACCGGATACGGTCGGGATCTACAATAAGAGATCTGAGACAATAGTTCCTTCTAAATTTCAAATTTCGTTAAGATCCGATCACCCATTCGTAAGTTAAAAACCCCTCATTTTTTCATTTTTTCCTCTCCCTCCAGCCCCCCAGAGGGTCAGATCGGGGAAACGACTATTTTTCCCTGTCGAATCGGATTTGTGCTTTTTTTTTTTCCACCAAGTTTCATCCCGATCCCTCCAGTCTTAAGTATTTTCAAAGATTTTAGCTTTCCCCCTTCAACTCCCCCCAATGTCACTGGATCGGGCCGGGATTTAAAATAAGGGCTCTGAGCCACAAGGTCCTTCAAATATCAAAATTCATTAAGATGTGATCACCCACTCGTAAGTTAAAAACACCTATTTTCTTCTAATTTTTCTGAATTAACCGTCTCCCTACTCCCGCCCAGATCGTCGAATCGGGGAAACAACTATTTCTAATTTAAGTTGGTCTGGTCCCTGATACGCCTGCCAAATTTCATCGTCCTAGCTTATCTTGAAGTATCTAAACTAGCAAAACCGGGACAGACAGACAGACAGACCGATCGACCGACACAATATGTCACTTGGTATACACCAAGTTTCATAAAAAACTAACATAGGAATATATAGACCATGACCCCGAGATCGGGAGTTTTGTACAGTAGAATCTGAACTCATAGCACTTGAGTAAACGGATTTCCATATATGGATTTTCTCACCACTACTATCAATTATGCGTCAGTTAAATATTTTTAATTTACATATTTGCTACGTGAGACTACTTCGTGGTCGTTTTTTTTTATCAGAGACAGACGTGACATTCCTCTCTTATTTGTTTCCTTTCCTGTTTAATGTGTCCCATTTCAAAAATATATTCAATAGGACACATAAGTGCTTTTGACACGGACACATTCGTGATTTTTATTCGGAGGCTACAAAACTATCAGAACCACATAAGAAATTTGTAATATCCATTTTTTGGGAACTTTTATGAAATATCCCCTATCTAATATTCCTCTAATATGTTTTTCTGGTGATCAATCCGAATGAAATATACTTAAGTATGATAAAAATATAATACTATAGAAACAATTTGGGCTACCACATTTCCATATTAAGGGGGAGGGGGGAGTATAGCGGGTCTGCATGCCTAATGTGTTAGGCACAATTATTATGCATATTAAGTAGTAAGGATTGTTTTCTAACTTCACATTGTCCAAATACCTTACCTCCCCCCCCCCTAATGCGCGAATATAGAGCTTAAATTATATATTTTCCATTTATTCCGTCACTTCTTTGTGTCTTGTCTCACGCTAAGCTGAAAGAAACTAACAAAAAACCGGTTCTACAATGAATGAACCCACCGGATGAATGAACCTACAATAAAGACCCACCGGTTATAAATGAATGAACATCTTAAGCGGTGGGGATCATTTCATACGAGTATTCATTTTCGTTACGTTTTTAGCAGACGGACAAAAATTTCGAGGAGAGGGATCGAACCCTGTAATGCCCCACCCCGCTGGGTATGGTCTTGGCCTTTGCCAAAGTACCAAAATCAAAAAAAGAAAACTGATAGATCTTCAATTCCATATTGCCAATGTTATCAAAAAGGTATCTTCCTGAATAAAATAACTACTATGAGAAATGAACAAATTTAAAATTCGAACGTTCCGAGTTTCCCAAAAATGCCCCATTTCCCTGGTCTTATAAATTTTTTTTCTTTTTTTTAACTAATTTTTGGAGCTGATATTTGGCAACATCAAAGACATGCTCGAGTCGCAAAAACATTTGCAGGTAATTTCAAAAGAACATTCGACTACACTCCCTAGTTAGTTATTATACCAATTTAGTACTGAAGACAGACACTAAATACCAAGGTTACCATTGAGAGTTTAACTGGGAAAATAAAATGTAATTTATCAAAAATTCTCTGGTTTGAAAAAAAAACACGAGAAATTGAAAAAAAGATAACACATTTTTGTCGTACAATGAATGTTCGAATTATTGGCGAAAAAGACAACAGTTTGGCGACTGATCCGATATCATTGGCAATAAAGAACATAAACTTAAGACTGAAAAGATGCTAGAGTCGCTGCTCAGAATTTTACAATGCCCACTTATAAAAGCCCCTGGTTTGAAAATAAATCCCAAGACATTAAAAAACAACAACACATATTTCTAGCTTGATTTTTGAGGGTAATGTTTAACCTATATTCTTTTCTTAGCATTCCTTGCAGAGGACTAAAAACCGATATTTTGGGAAAGTTCAGAGGAGTGGTAGCCCAACCAGATACCAACTAATTTTTTTTTTATTTGGTTATAACAATTAATTAATAATTAATACGAATAACTAATAATATTTAAAATAATTACACCTTATTAATTTTTGCCTTATCTAAACTTTGTTTGGAAACTACTGTTTAATGGCAATACGCTTACTCAATTTGTAATAGGCCCTTTGGCAATAGCGCACATAGTGGTGGAACTGCTTTTTTCGTTTATAATGCGGATAATAAGCACTTTAAAACGAGGAAAGCATTTTAATTCTTTTTACTAACTATCCGAAATATCTTGACAAAACTAGAAAATATCGCAAACATTTCACATGAGGTCTCCGCTCAACCGGCCTCGGAATAGGAAGAAGAATTACAAAAAAAAAAACGAAAATATAGGAAGATAGACCTTTAACATAAAAATTAAATAAAAGATGTCCTTTGACAACCAACAATGAAAAGACAAATGAATGGAACACCTGACATTAAATGGCAGATTAAATTTTTAATTGGAAATTTATTTTGGACAAGGCTATTTTGAATGCTAATCTTTTTCCAAGATTGAAGTTATTAGAGATCTCATTAAGCTGCGGATTATGATGTTATGAAAATTGAAAAAAATATTGTTACTAAATAAGAATACAACAAAATGGAGCTGGGATTAGTTTTACAAGTATTTCTATTGACAGCAGCTTTTTTGTGGATGTACTTCTTGATTCCAACTCCCTCCCAGAAAACTTTCCTAAGAACTTTAAGGGGGTGATATTGGAGTCGCCATCAGTCAAAACTAAGTGCTCAATGTTGTCACAGAAGTGTCGGATCTAATCAATCAATCGGTGGCATCAGGCCACCGTTAAACAAGTGGCTATTTAAACATGTTAAACTGTTAACAAGTGAAACTAAGTTAAATATGTCAAGATAGTTAAACTATCTCGCCAAGTTGTTTGTGGGTCCTCCCAATACAGAAACAACCACCGGAACAGAGGATGCTTTCTCATATAGCCAGTGGGGTCTTAGAAATTATCTAAATCTCGTCAAAGTTTCTCACGCCAATGCTTAGATTAATACTATGGATATGTTCCAGAAATAAATCTTTTTAATAATCAACCATTGTTTTTTATTATCTTAAGCATAAAATGGCGTAAAGCACAAAATAAACTCCTGTAATCCATACTGTACTTACAATAATAATGAAAATTTTTCTATCGATAATATTTGAACATAAATAGCTGCAAATAGTTAATGATCCCGATAATTAATTATCGGGATTACCGATAATTAATCGTTCCACCAGAAATGTCCCAGCAATATTCTACAATAAACCCTAAATTTACAAGAATTTGTCTAGTCTTTTAAACAATGCCCGTAAACTCACATTTTTCCTTTTATTACTTTCAGTTTCAAAATGCACCACCATTAGCGTTGTAATCAATAAAGCGCAACCTAATTACACGGATTACCTAATTACATGTACTGAAGTACCAAGGACACTGGAAATAGAGTCTGATAATTTGGATTGGTTGAATGTAAACTGCGACAACCGTGTATATCTTCAAAGGTTATGAAATATTAGAGATTCTGTATTAAATAAGGAGACCTCGTGTTTGGTTTTTGATACCAAACACTGATTACCTAATTGCACCGATTACACTCATTAAAATTACACTGAAAGTATACATACAGCTTCAGCAGCAGTGACAGACTTTGCCTTCTGGACATCCCAAGGACGGAACAAAAACTGCCTATTCAAATTTGACCTCTCAATCAAATCCATATCGGTGATAAATATCTTCCCATCTCGGCCACAACCAAGGCCCATGAGGGCGAAGTTCTTCAGCAACTCACAGCCAATGGCACCAGCACCAACCACAAACCATTTCTGGCCCTCCAATTTCTTCTGGAAATCCCGTCCAAAGACTGCAATCTGCCCGTCGTACCGTGAACCTTGCTATAATTAAAGTATTATTACTATAATTGAATTATAGCAACAAGGAAAATCAAATTATTACTACTAGCCATTAATAGTCAAAGAGTCACAAAACACAAAATGCGATTTAACTTGAAATGAAACCAGCACAACTTGAAAATATATTTGGAAAAGCCCTTCCCTTCCCCCACTTCCTCATCATTATCAGTAATTGGAGCATTTATAAAATTTTATATTAAATTTCTTAGCAGGTAATTCGTTAATTATATATGGATGAAGCATTAAAAACTGAAGTTTACAAGTACTATTTTATTCGGTTATATACAAAATATACAACACTTGGGCCCTCAAACCACTGGATTTTTTTTTTTTTTTTTTTTTACTTTTTATAATTTTCGATCCCAAAGATTCTGTATAAGTACCTGACTGTAGGTTCTCTTCTCAGGGACACTGGTGTATGATGTAACTTGTAACTATTGATGATGGCGATGTAATGGGGAAATTAACAGAAAATCATTACACGAGAATTTAGTAACAAGAGAGCAACAAAAAAAATATATGGTGCATTGATTTGGCTTATGTCCATCAATATGTTCTGCGTTACTGAAAGTACTACAGTACTGAATGAACAACTGTTGCGTAAGGAAGATTTTTTATCAAGCATTCAAAATAAGATAAACATAATTCCGATATCATTCCCATGTTAGATTAGAAACAATCTAAGACATAACCAATAAAACACAAATGAGATAAAACATAAAATCAAAAACAATTCGAAATAGAATTAAACCAATATATTATTTTTTGTAATTTTATGGCTTTTTCTATTTCTTTGTCTTAGATTATGTTTCTTTAGCGCTGAAGACGCCTAGTTTTATATAAGTGAAATATTCATCGTGATTGTTATCTTGCTCTTTTCTTTCTACTTCTCGTTGACCCTTTTTTTTTCTCCGGATTTTTCTATTCTTGTCTTGTTAGGGTAGGTCAGTTCGGCTCTAGATCTTTCATACCATAACCAAGAACCAAACACTTTAAGTGACTTAACTAAAACAAAAAGTGATCTCACAAAGTAAAAAAAAAGAATTAAAGAAAAAAAATACTCTATACAAAAAAGCCAGTACCCCAACGCGCCGTTACGGTCCATACACCATAATGGCACCTGAGCAACAAAAGCAAGTTAATTTTAACAAAAAGTATGTAAAAAGTAAATTTATGGCACGAAAGGTCGGCTCTGCGAGCCCAGGATGAGAAGTTGCAAATCTATATCTTTTTTTCCCAAAGAGAATGGGTAACTTTTAGAGTAGAAACTGACGCTCGTGCAAACAAAAAAATTATCAACTCCATCGAATGCTTGTTGACACTTGGCATTTTTTTTTTTCAAGCTCTGTAATCGTTTTTTGGTACGGTACTGAAATCAGACATTAAATCCTACCCTAATTTTTAATAATTCCACTAATCAAATTAATTACTCTTATTATTAAACTGGAAAAAAATGTCGAGCGTCACCAAACGCTAGATGGCATTGATAGCTTGTTTCGACACTAGCACCAGCACCGACTCTTACAAGTTACCCACACTCTTTGGTAAAACACAAAAGAAAAAAGTCAAGTCAAGATCCCATTTTTGTTTCACAAGCTTGTGTTGGAGTTGGAGTTATCATGAATTTTGTCGTTTTCGCCGTTGGGCTTCAATTTTTTGGCGAATATAAACTAAGAATCCAACATTTTATACAACTTTAGGGTTCCCTTTTCTAGAACCAATCAAGTCATACAAATAACAAAAAACGCAGTTTACACTTAAAGAGGTCCTTAGGTTGATAATTAATGTTCAAAATAACGTGTTACATGTCTATAGTTCAAAATATATTATTACGTAATAGCTCATTTTAATTTTGATTATTTATTTTTTTGTTTTTCTTTGTAGCATAATTCATTTTCAGCGATAAATTAAAACGAAATATACAAAAATCACATCCCCCATCCCCAAAGGCTCCATGGCCAGAGAGACAGGGAAGAAAGGAGAAAAAATAAATATAAAACATCGTAAAATAATCCACAGCATGTAATTCACTAATATTTTTAGGATCCAACGATGCGATATTCCAAACTGCAATAATCACACCTCAAAAATTATATGAATATTATCAGCAGAGGCCAACCCCCGAATCAACAACTTCATCTTCATAATACCAAAATGTAACAATAATAATAAATAAAAAGTTTAAAATTCAAAATTAAATTTCGATTTCAATTCAGTAAATTAAACTCTTCTGAAAGGATTGAAAAGGCAGATCCGTTGGAATCATGGGAATGCGAGGAATAAGAACAGCCTCACCCTCAAAAGGCCCTGTCAAGATTGTGGCCTCTATTAGGTTTTCCATTGTTTTTTTTACGGCAAGTCGCGTGCCATTGCAAAGCTTTGGTGGGTTGATATTTCTTAAAAGTATTATTGGTACGCCTATTTTTAGCTGTAGCACGTGTGGTGGAAACCCTGAAAGATCTATGGAATTTAAAAATTCAGATGGATAATTAACCGCTTCATTTGGTTCCAAAACTGTGTCGACTGACTTGTAAAGGACTGCCTGGTCTCGAATCTTGGTCAAAACAATATTGTTGATTTCGTGGACGTCTATATTTTTGGGTGCGAGAATCGCTCTTTCACTTAGCCATTTATTATTTTTATAATTTTTTAGAATATTCGGAAATACTTTTTCAATCAATTCATTTTTGGACGTAACTAAATTACAGAAATCAGCAGGTAGTTGTATACGTCCTGAAATTGAGTCTACTGGGAGCTTTCCGTTTCCAATTGCCAGTGTGCCCATAAATTAGAATTTTTCAGGCAAGCATTCATTTCGTCTGCAGGAGTTGATCTAGGTATTATAGGTAATGTTTGCCTGAAATCTCCCGCAAGAAATAACCTCCTGGCGCATCCAAAAAGAAAATTTCTCCAACGTTGTTATCGACACAATGCATTATCGTATCATAAATGTCTTTTTGTTCCGACGTTAACTTGGAAATGTTATTTTGTACATACGACAATAGATCCCTCGTACTGTAACTTTGTTCACGATCCAATTCTACACATGTCGAAACAGCAGCGATACGGAAACACGTTGACCATTCTGTAAATGTACCGCTAAGTGAACAACAGCTGGACTACGTTCATGTATCGGAAATGAAAGAATTCGCCAAACAGCTTCATTACTGCTTATGTATCTTCCAGCCTGATATTGTACGATTTCGTCGAAATCTTTGATTTCGGGCTTTTTTTCTTTTTTCAGTTTTCTTTTTCTTCTTTATTTTTCAGCTTCACTATGAAATACATATCGCCGAACCTTTGTTTTTTTAACTAAAATCTGGTAGGCATTGATGACCTTATCCAAGTCAAAATCCCAAACACAATCATCATCGCTATCATTTTGTTACAAAATGTAACAATAATAATAAATAAAAAGTTTAAAATTCAAAATTAAATTTCGATTTCAATTCAGTAAATTAAACTCTTCTGAAAGGAAATCCAACACCAATTTTATGTAAGCCCCAAACGAAGGAGTAACTCGCGCCGCAGCTGTTTGCAAATTCCATGCCTTTAAACTTGTGATTGCTAGATTAAAGTCAGACCGAACGCACCACTTAACAGAAATTTTTACATCCGTTTGAACTTGGAAGTTTATATGACGAAACATTAGAAAATTAGACTCTTGAAAATAGGTGCCAGTTGCCCAAAGAATAAAGAAAAAGTAAAATATGCACAGGATGAGAGATACACATAATCCTAATTAAATGTCCCTTTCCTTTTTCACAAAGGAAATACTTTCAACTGTTACCATGGTGATAACCGCTGGCTCGGTCAGTGCCGATCTTGACAGGAATTGATCTGAACGCCATACTTCACCGCCAATACTAGCTTAGAAAACAAGACATTTAGTTAAAATCAATCGTCAATAAAAGTCTAGTGAACTTCAGTTAACATTACTTGGTGTGAAAACAACTCACAGTTATAAAGTCTATGGCCGATTTCAAAAGACTAAGGGAAGTAAAACGTCAGCAAGTTGTGTTAGCTCCATTTAGGAAAACATTTTCGGAATTTATTGATCCATATCAAGCTCGAAGGCCAAAGGTTCAACTGACCGTACGTGACACAAGGCACGCTCATCCCAATTTTCCTACTTTTGGAAAACTTACCGATTATCGCTTTGTACTCGTGTCTATGGATCTTTAAAAGGACGTTAACCACTTCACACTTGACGCATAAGCTATTCAAATTGTCTTGGCTAACGCTTTGAAATTGTATAGTTTCTGTTTTTTCATGCACAAATATAAGTAAAAAAAAATCTCCCGTCTGAAGGCAGAAATGTAAGCATTCTTTCGATGTAGAGTTGGCGTAAAGTGCGGCCCACGCAAGCATTGTAAGGATACATTGGAAACACCCTTGCCAGCTTTGTGCTAGCTAAAGCTCGAATGACACAGACAAGTTTAAGTTATGCATAAAATTAAAATGTCACAAAATATAATAAAATTCCTGAAGGTTTACACCAGAATAGAGTTCAGTCTGCAATAATTTGATTTTCTGGTTCTTGACAAAGTGAAAGACATAAGGCTACTAAAGCATTCTTTAAAAAGAAACCGCTCAGGAAACAACCCATCTATAATGAAACAAAAGTGTTTTCAAGTTTTTTCCCTGGTAGAGATATGTAGATGAGCAGAGATTTTAGATATTTTGTAATTAGAGATTAGAGATTTTGCCAAGAATAAAGGCATTTTTTTTTATATCAAATGACCTTTTCTTTGACGGGGTAAAATTTGCATGGTAACAAAGGACTTTTCCGAGATAGATGACGATTTCTGCAAGAATTTCACGATTTTTTTGCGATTTTTGGTAACAGTCACAGATGTTCCCACAATTTAGAAAATAGATGTTTGAGTGGTATAGACCGATAGGGTAGAAAATAAAGATACAGAAAACATATACTATTTTTTATTATTTTAGCCTCATAAAAATAACTGTATGTCCATGATAATTTGTCTGTATTTTATTTCAAAATCAGTTCCTTTAGAATAAGCAGGTCCAGAAATTAGGGCTGTCTGACTCATCTGCGAATATGTGAAACATTTATGAGAGCTTCTTGGTGACTCAAAAATTTCAATCATCCCTTAGTTCTATCACTATTTACCTTATTTCTGCCCTAGAATGGATGGATGATAGATTTTGTGTCAACCAGTGAAAATGACATCATTTTTATACAAAATAAGGCTTATGCCAGCTTTGCCTCCAACTCAGACTATCTATCTTGGCTTTTTCTCCGATCAGCCATGGCTTGATGGCAACTTGAATTTAATTCAACTGGATGGTGACATTGTCCGTCATGAGTCAACCCAAAAATTTCGATCATGCCTTAGTCCTATGATTATTTACCTTAGTTCTGCCCTAAGATGGATGGATGACAGACTATCTATCAACAAGTGAAAATGACATCATTTATGAATTCAGATTGACATCATTGAGCATTCAGATTATCAAAAGAAAGTATTTGCCAAATCTTAGCAACGGTTAACAATATTAAGTTGTTGCTTTCAGAGAATGTTTGAAGACCCCCTTTCATTTTCCCTGAAGTTTTACCTTAACTTTTTTTGGAACACCAAAGTTCAGACATACCCCTCCCCCCCCACTTACCGATGATAAATTTTACAGGCTATAATCGACAATTTGAATAATATACGAACCTCACTCCAGAGGATTTGGGGATCATGTTATCCCATAGTTGGTGAAGATTCCAACAGTTGTGAATATAATAGCTATTTCAAAATTTTGATCTCAGCTGAGGAGGAGTACATATAAAAAACTGTAGGGAGAGAGGGAATGTTTGCCTTCCAATCACTTCTGACTCTTAATAAAGGAACTAGAACATTTGGTTTTCAATTAAATTAGCCACTCAAAGTTTCTCCCACATCTCCTTCCATTTGAAGTAGCCTTGTAAAAAAAAAAATTATACACAGAGCCATTTTCGTTCTTTACTTAATGCCTACGATATAAATAATTATTTATTATGTTACACAAATCCTACTTTTTACTGTGTTATATCATAATGTTATGGTGTAATATGCTATGATAATGGTTCAACACTTACTTCCCAGTAGGGAATCAGGTTGAATTCCTTAATAGAGTGAGGAATGTAATATGTTATTATCGCAATATAATTTATGCTTACTTGAAATAAATTTTACTTACATATTACATCTAAATTTACTTGCTGTAAACTCTGTATAGGCCTTTCATTGGAACTCTTCAAAAGTGCATTAAAGAAAATCCAAGATGTAAAACTAAAGGAAAAAATATTTGATCATTCTGATATAAAAGATATATCACAAGGAAGCCGCTAAAAGCTCGTTTAAATTGAAATTTAGCCGAAACAAGCTTATTATAGAGGACAGAGAGGTTCGGAGTGTAGAAAAGCTCTCTACACTGTAGGAGTGTAGAGATGCTTTCTATTATTCTAGAGATGCTGGGTTAAAACAAAATTTAGAGAAAGCAAGCTTATTATAGAGGATAGAAAGGTTCGGAGTGGAGAGAGAAGGCTCTCCGCACTGTAAGAGTGTAAAGATGCTTTCTATTATTCTAGAGATACTGGGTCAAAATGAAATTTAGCAAACGTCTCCTTATTAAAGAGAGTAGCCAGCCATTGCACAAAATACACTTATATTTATAAAAAGGAACTTACCGGAGAGCAGTTTTCTTCAGTCAAAACTGATCTATCACAGGGTAGGCACTCTAACGCATCAAAATAAAACCACTGCACAATTGGGTGGAATTTCTCAGAAACGGCTTTCATGACTTCTTGAGCAACAACGCCCCCCATGAACGCATCCATAGGACACAAATCTCCAGCAGCGATATTAGCAAATTGTCGCATCAATTTCCCGTCAACTTCATCTACTTTAGCTGTGCCTATAACTGAAGAGTTGATCTCAGCAGCCAGTTCGGCGAATTTATCACCATCAGTCTAAAAAGCAACATCATGTTATTTTTATTTCAGAAGTATAAATAGGAATAATAACTATTAATAACTATTAATAATAACCATGTTGATCATGATGAGTGTGATTACGACCATCTCCCCCTATCCCTCACTGTTACCCTTAATGCTACTGCGGAGAAGAACCTTCGTCCCAATTCTAGAAAATGGATTTCTAAAAGAGAATGGAACAAAGCTGACTGGCCTCTTTATTTTTCTACGCTTGTTAGCCTTCTATCAACGATTAAAGTCCCTTTTAATCTGTTGTGTACAAGCGTTGGGTCCCCACAAGCCAGAATTCAGCTTAATATTTATTATAGCCACATTGTATCGTGCTTAAAGAGGTCTGAAGAAGTAGCTGTTCCCCTATGTCGCTTTAGAGCAAAAACAAGAAGTTCAATTTGGAAGAATGACCCAGAGCTCAAAACAATAAAAAATCGGGCTAAGTTGTGGCTAAAAATTTGGATAGCTTGCGGCCGCCCCTTAAGGGGTAATGTTTTCGATATTAAACAAAGAACAAAGCTTGATTTTAAACGCTATCTTCGAAAAATTAGGTACAATGGTGCTGAATTTCCTAAGTCTCCTAGCCAGTGGAAAAAAGTGATCAATGTCGCGAAGTTTGATAGATCGCCTACGGCTGACCGAATCCCTAATGTATCATGGATCAATCATTATAGTAACATTTTCGATACAGTGATATATGCGGTTCATTTTCGTTTTGCTAAGCTCTGTTCTAATCTGTTGCCTAACAAAATCATTCAAGGTCATGTACCTCCCGTTAGTGTTGACCGTGTCAAAAGAAGTGTAGAGAGACTTAAATCGAAATCTTATGATATAGACGGGATCAGTGCTTTTCACCTCAACACCGATTCGGAGGAATTAGTTTATCACTTGCAGTTACTTTTTCAGATGTGTTTATGCTCTTCTTTAGTCCCTGATTCTTTTTTAGTTGGTAACATTACGTCAATTTTGAAACGCGGTAAGGACCCAACTAGTTGCGCTTCGTATAGGCCTATTACGGTTGCTTGTACTTTAAGTAAAGTATTTGAATATGTTTTGCTCCCTGATCTCCTGTCTAATGTAGATTATATGTCTAATCAGTTTGGCTTTAAGTCGTATATAGGATGCCAACATGCTCATCGTGCTATAGTTTCGCTATTACTTGAAGCGCATAAAAATGGTTTTGAGGTTCATTTTTGTGCACTCGATGTTTCAAAAGCTTTTGATTCAATTTGTCATAGCCAACTTTGGTATTCTTTAATCCAACTTGGTGCAAATGTGTCTATTATATCAACTCTTCGTTTTTGGTATGCTAATTCATATGTTCGACTCAAGTCAGGTGACACCTACGTTGGTAATATCCCCATCCGTTCTGGTCTTAGGCAAGGAGGAGTCTTATCCCCTTATCTTTTTAATGCTTGTCTTTATTCTGTTTTGCCACGTATTAATCCATCATGTTTTTTAGGCCTAACTAATCTTTCGTACATTGCATATGCAGATGATTTACTTTTGATCAGCCGCACTAAATCTAGCCTAATTAAGTCGACCCAGCTTGTTTCTAAGTCTTTTGAGGAAATCGGCCTCAAACTTAATACTGAAAATTGTGAATATTTAGTTTTTAATGCTAAGCATCAAAGTAGTGATCTTGATTGTGGTTATTTTTCAGTTAAGCTCGTTTCTTCGATTCGGTGGCTTGGTATTAATATTTGTTCATCTTTATCGGCTTTTCGATCCTGTGGGCTAAATGATATTAAAAGTAAACTTAAAAAAGGGTACGCGAAAATTGTCCCGAACCGAGGCAGATTTTCACGAAAGGCTTTATCCAGACTTTATTCTACATATTGCGATCATTCTATATTGTTTCTTTCCGGTTTGCGCCCGTTGTTTAATAATCAAGATTTGCAGGGCATAAGAGTTATGTATTTTCGTTATTGTAAATATTTATTGTATCTGCCGCGTTCTTATAGAAATCAGAAGATTATCAGAAAGTTTTGTGCCACTGATATTATTTTCGTTTATAAAAAACTCTATGCTAGATTAGGTGCTGAGGCCTGTCAACGCTTGGGCCCTTACCACCCTTTGATTAGACTGTATTAATTGTATTGTTTGTGTTATTTCGTTTTTCTTTCCTTAATGTTTTTACTCCGCTTAATTTGTCAAAACAAGCGGGTAACAAATAAATTATTATTATTATTATTATTTATTATTTAAGAATTAACGACACTTCTTGACTACTAAGGTCCCTGCGTCGGCCCTGCAGTGCATTCCTGCAGCGTGATTCGATCTCTCGGTCCCGTATTACCAAGCTAAGGTCAAATCCACTGCGCCACCACAGGACGGAATAATAACTATCTTCTCTTGCAATCAAATATTTAAACCTAAACTGCCGCGTTGCCTTTTTTGGATGCGGTAA
This sequence comes from Artemia franciscana, assembly GCF_032884065.1. Taxonomy (NCBI): domain Eukaryota; kingdom Metazoa; phylum Arthropoda; class Branchiopoda; order Anostraca; family Artemiidae; genus Artemia; species Artemia franciscana. The sequence continues at coordinate 24,229,817 of NC_088876.1, read as the reverse complement.
TGAAGGGGGATGGGGTCAGGTTTTCAAAACATAAACTGTGATTTGAAAGGCTGGTTCTGTTTCCAATTATTCAAGAAGTAAAAGCAATTATTTAGCATTTAAGAATTTGCGAATTTATAATTCCACATAACGATTTAAAGAGAAAATTAAACTTAAGAGAATATAATAAATGAATGGAGAAAAGATGAGACGGAGAGGGGGAGAGTAGAGGGGAAGGGGTTGAGCTTTCTAAAATAATTGTTGCACATCAAGATACCACCTGTTGATACTGGATTACGGATACAGGTACTATTATCTTCCTGCGATGACATTGAAGGAAGCACCATGTACCTTATATCTTTCACTGTACCTTATATCGCAGCAGTAAACTATCCACCCTCAGTTCAATCATTATTTTAACTCCTCCTTTATTAAGTTCACTTTCACAAATAGCCCTTCACCCCATGTTTCCCTTACCACCGCATGAAGGCATAGGGTGCTGGTTTGACAGTATAAACAAATGCTTCTTTATAATGACAAACCAGTCTCTTTTGATCTCGGAAAACATTTCCTACTGTCTTTGTCAACCCATTATCTATATCTAATTAATTATTCCAGATATTGCCCACTCCCCCAATCTTGCAAAATTCTCCTTACCTGGAACGGGAATGAACTTGTAGAAAAAACATAAAATTTCCTATTATACCATTAATATAAATTACATTATCTAAGTACATATTAATATAGGGAATTCATCCCAATTTTATAAATGTATACAAAATTGTAAATGTATTACAAAATGTATGTATAATTATACTATATGGAGTATATTACAATTATTGCGTTATGTAAACATTTTGATTTTTTATGATAATTATTAAATTGTATTTATTGTAAATATAACGATTAGAAGTTCACTTTCAATTATCTTTTTCCGTGACTCCAAACTGAAATGCATCTAAGATTATCACTGATTCAGGATTAATGTCCATTAGAAACCCGCTTTAAGCTCGATTTTTTTTTTAAAGTAAAATTAAGCCATTGATGTACCTAGAGTGTATTATTTGGTTGAAGGACTTGGGGGCAAATTAAAGAAACTAGATGAAATGCAGAGAATTTCATCGGAAACATAAGAAATTATAGGAAAGATTCAGAAATTTAGAGGTGTCGATGGAATATCGAGATGCCCCCCCCCCCCTCTGCATGTATACCCGATCGGAAGTTATCTCCATTTAAAGGGAAAAACACTAAATTTTTACCCCAGACTAAGGAAGAGCACACATAAGGACAATCAGCCAGACTTTTCGATAAAAAGCTTATGCTTTCGTGGCAAACATTTCAAATTCACTAGACTGGGATAGACTAGTCTCCCCAACGAAAATCATCACAGCAAAGTGGCTTTGATACTATTTGTCAAGCCTCGGTGGCTCAGTCGGTAGAGCGTAGGTCTCATAATCCTAAGGTCGTGAGTTCGAGCCTCACCCGGGGCATTTTTTAAAGTCCTGTGGTGGCGCAGTGGACTTGACCTTAGCTTGGTAATACGGGACCCAGAGATCGAATCATGCTGCAGGAATGCACTGCTGGGCCGACGCAGGGACCTTAGTAGTCAAGAAGCGTCGTTAATACCGATACAAAAACAACAATACATAGAAAACACCTATCTATTCTGAATCCAGTACCCATTCATTGAATTCATAATGCTACACAAACAATAGAGTATATAGCTCTACAACAAATATTTGAACCACGTTACGATTATTAGTTTTGCTGGCCCAAATTGCAAAATAAAATCAGCATTGGCACAAGTATAAAAAAAGAAGGAACGACATGTTAATCTTGACAATACTTCTTGATTAAAAGATGGCACAGCCCATCATTTGCTAGAATATAGGCCTTTTGAACTTCGAAAAATCCGACCCTTAGAATTAACTCAGACTTATTCTAGACTCTAGTGTACTTTTATATTAAAAATTCTAGATTAAGTCTACATTATAAAACGGTAGAAGATACAACCACATTGTTGAAACACGGTCGCTTCAAGCTTGAAAAACGCTATGCCTGTCCAGTCTTGAAGCTACTTGGAAGACCTTCTAGATTCTAGATTATTTCTATACTACCAACTAAGATTATCTATCTAGATAACAGTCAAAGATTGCTTTTAAATGAAGAATGAGATCCAGCTCTTAGAAACCAATTCAAAAACTTGTTAAGGATTATAAAAAAAAGATTGAATAGAATAAAGAGCAGGCTTACTTTACACCATGGTTTCGGGAGACAACCCTCTTTTTTAATGTATTCATGTAGAGTCCTGTATGCCAAGTGTAGTTGCGGAGGTCGGTCAAACTTGGAGAAATCACTTTCTAAAAACAATGGCTCATTCAAAGCTTTCTCTAAGGGTTCAAAGTGAACACGCTTCGGCATTTTCGCTTCAGTTGCAATACCACCTAAAAAGATATTTCTTCTTTTTTCAAAATCGTAGTACAAGTTGTTAAGCAAAGGAAAGGATACTTACAGATATCGATCTTTATACAATTTTTTTTTATTTTATACTCCACTTGTTATTTTGTATCTTTAAAGTTGGTTATAAAACCAACTCATTCATATGAAATGACAATAATTTAAGCTTTTTAATTTACTTTGATCCTTCATTTGATCCTTTTCGATTTTTGACCATGTCTTTTTTTAACCCCTTAATAAAATAACGGTCTATTCGAAACATTGACTACGAATCAAATGAAATCTTTTCGACATTTTTGCTAAACTATACTAGCCCAAACTACTTTGTTTTTTTGTTAAACTTTCACTAAAGATAAATTAAAAAAAAAAGAAAATCGAAAAAAAATCCGAGCATCATTTATGAAACATCATTTGCAACTTCGAAGGGCTTTACTGACTAATTCTTTTGACTTCCTTTAGCACAAAGATTTTCATAAGATAAGCATAATTTGAGTAATTCAAAACTATTCCATAGAAATTAAAACCTATTGAATGAATGAATGAATGTATTTAATACCCATCAATGGAAAAACAGATGGAGCCCAAAAAAGAAAAACAAAACAAAAAAGCGTAAGACACTAATTCATCTAACACAAACAAAACAAAAACACAACAATCAGAAACAGAGGCCGAATACTGCTGTAAAACATCTGACCATGGATGGGTCTTGACAGACGAATTATATCGGTCAATTTGAGCGCAAAAAGGACACAGCAGCCACTGAACATTTTAGGTAAAAAAAAAAATTAATAATAATTTTTAAGCAAAATTCGGCTTTTAGTTGTAGATATTGTACATGTATATTTTGGCTCAATAATAAGGTTGGTATTTTCGAGCAAGTTCCTGTGGTGATGTTCTTGGTAAGAAATTTTAGTATAAGAACTTGAATAGGAAATGTAATCTTTTACATTAGATTAGATTGAAACAAGTGCGGTAGGCCTATATTTGACAAAATGTTTACAACACCCTTGAACTATTGAGCAAATTACCACGTGTCCCTACACCTAGCTAGAAGGAGAATGATCAAGTAAAACTAACAAACTTTACAAATATATAAAATAACAAATTTAGCTTCGACACCAAAAAGAGTGAAAGAAAAAGACCAAAATAAAAGAATATTACTGATGAAAATTTCTTAAATGAATCTATGAAAGCAAAAACAAAGAAAAGAAAAAGATTTCTGCAATTCTGTATAAACTTACCAATCTTATAATCTGAGAAGCCTCTTGTATCTCCAATTTTGAATGTGTAGGGGCCAGTAACTTCTATTCGGCGGGGCTCTGCGCTATTCAGTTCTTCCATCCCTTGAACCTCACTAAATGTCACATAGTCACCATCAACAAAACCATGTCGAACTTCATCTAAACAAGTGACAACCCCTTGTTCATCCTATGAAAGATGTAAAAAATATATGATAAAAATAAGAGCTTAGTTTACAACCAGAGCAGGTGTGGAGTCAATCAAAACAGTTAAAACTAAACAAACATCTTTTCACATTTCAAGTGATAATACTGGTATCCACCTATCAGAGATGTAAAAAAAAATTATTAACAAAACATAAGCACTTCCTTTTTTCCTCAGAGTAGCTACGGATAAACTGTGTGTTTCATACAAATAAATGACAAACCCTGGTCCATTCAATCCAAGATGCAAGGAATAGATCCCTGGTTAATTCTATCACAGATGTAAAAAGATAAATATTAATTAAAAATAGCGGTCTAGTCTTTCCTTGGAGTAGTTATGGAGTAAATCAAAACCACTAAATATGAAATCCTGTCAAATTGCATCCAAATAAGAGGCATCTACTTTCACGATCACCAGACAAAGCTAAAAGATGTATTTCTTATCTACATTTAAAATAAGTTCTTTCAAAAATTTGCTTTCCAAAGTTTTATTTTTTTATAAATTGGGTATTCGGCAATAAGTAGGATTGCCAAATGATGGCAGTGAATTTGCCCCAATTTTCAAAAGACCGAAGACGCCGAAAACATCACTAGTTGGTGGGTATTTTTAGTAGATAAATTGCTACAGCAATTTTAATGTGATGATGCAACTACTGAACTGAAAATAGTTGGTCAAGTTCTGTCAATAGTTGAATTTCTTATGAAAATAAGAATTTGTCCAACATCAATCAGAAATCATCTTCAATTATCTGTTATAGTATCAATAAAGTTATATGAACAAATACGAATGAGCTAGCACTCGGAGGTGTTTACTACAAAGAAGAAAGAACTACCAATTTCCAGTACAAAACCGCCTGAGCAACACAAAGCTATGTTTCCTAACTATGTATACTTTAAGGGTCGCCACCGCTTAGATAACTACCTTCTTTACCACTTTCAAACTTTCCATCATAGTTATTTAGCCTACAATTGAAAAGGTGAGTAAAAAACGACAAAGCATTTTCTTCCCGAGTTGTACAAATAGTACTGGGCGAAGAAGTATCTTTTAAGTCTCTAGATCTCAACAAAACATGTCCCGTTCGGAAATAAATGACGAGGAAACATACTGGATCGTTATTGTGTCAATACTAAACAATTACTATTTTTTTATACTCTCAAACTTTTGTATTTTACACTGTAGTTTGTTATATTTAATTTATATTTACATTTCCTGATTTATTGATAACGCGAACACTGGAATCGTAGTTGTCGTTTCTAAATTTCAAGTCATAAACTAACTTATCAAATCAAATTTAGCTTATAAATGAATTTTTATGACCAGAACCATATGATTCATTCATGATGTTCATTTCCCTGAAGATGTACTATGCATTACTATTCGCCACAAAATTTATGGAAACCTTATTTTATATAAGACATGAATCTTTCCAACTTCATCCCTTCAAGAGACCAAAAAGACTAAAATTCATGTTAATACCCTATTGAGTACGAAAAAAAAATTAACGAAAAAAATCCCGAAGAAACAATAAAAAAAGAGCCACTAAAAAAAAGAGCTACTAGAGGCATACAATCTGTAACCTTGAAAAATGCAGAGAATCTTTGAATGGATAGCACTGATGTCCCCTTTTGATCGCCAGTGTTGTCACGCTACTCGACAATATGAGAAGGATGGTTAAGAGCTTAACCATCGTGTTGTTGTCGTAAAAATATGTTTGGGGACAGACTAGCCTAATAGGGTGTACTGATTTTTTAGTTGTTTTTTTTTTCCAGTAAAACTACATATCACTTGTCACTGTGTCATTAGAAACGTATGGTGGAATATATTCTACGAATTCAAAAATACCTTTTTGGTGTCTTCTTTAAATAAAATAATTCATTAAAATTCGTTGTTCATTAAACGTGTAAATAATAAAGATGAATTGTTAAGCATGGTGACACCAGACAAAACTCAAATTAGTAAAACTTTGACTGAGCAATGTCGAAGAACAGTTGAGGGCTAATACCTTTGTAATTGATGCAATCATGGCTGTCTGGGGTGCATCACCAGTAGTGTCGATAACAGTAAACTGGTCTCCAAAATCACAGAACACTTGGCCAAAGAGACCTCGGTTGCTAGCAATAATGAGTGCAATGTTATTTTCGCGACATTGTTTCGAAATTTGAAGCTGTTCATCCAAGGTGGAGGAGGTCAATACCACCACCTTAAACTTTTTTATGAACTCAGCAGTGAGCTTGTCTTTGGAAGCGGTGGTAGGGACATAACTATTCAATTCACCTAGGCGTTTGACACAAATATCTGCGCGACTCTGGCCAACCTCTTCTTCTCGGAAGAAAAACTGAAAAAGAAGAGAAGGAAAGATGTAGTAGTAGCTATGGATAATACTCCCCTTTCCTTCCTTTCAATTATTCACTATTATTGAAGTTAATTTTATTCATTCATTGACATGCTATTTTTGTAGGCTGTATTTTACTAATTTTGTAAATTTGGACTGATGATCATTTTGTGCATTTGACATAGTGATTTCTGTTCAGAGGCGGCTTTAGGGAAGGGACAGAGGGGGTGCTTGCCCCGGGTGCAGAAACTATAGGGGCGTCAAATTTTAAACAACTGGTCTAACGGTTATTATCATTTCGTAATTTTGAAATTGTATTGATAAAGTAGAGGGCACTGTTATTAAATCAAAGTAATTAATATAATAAAAGTAAATTAAAAAATAATTAGACAATAATAATTAAAATTGATAAATTTAAATAATTAATAATAATTCTATAATTAGTTAATTCAAATAGTGGATAAACAAATGATTAAAAATAAATTATTAGTTAATTATAAAACTGAGAAAAAATGCGTTAATAAATTAAGATTTTGTTTAAATCTGGGCTGAAAATTTTGTGGGAGACAGTGTGAGGGGCAGCCGTAAGAGAGCCCAGCACCACCACTGTGTGTATTGAAACCATTCAATGGCACCTATTCACAGAGGAGGGGGAAGAGCAATTGTTTCTTCTGATTTTTTTTTTTTACTAACATACAAAGACTACATTTTTCTAAATCTATTTTTTGGAGGGGGGGCATTTTGCTTTTTCTTTAAGTTAAACCACCAAAAAGAGTACTTTTCAAAATCTGGCAGAGACAGTTCGTGGAAAAAAAAAATTCTCCCAATCATCGGCAGATCCTAAAACCAAAAATATGTCAACTATTTGAATATTTCCCTTTATTTGTTACTTAAAATCGACAGGGCTTCTGAATTGTGAATGGTTGCTAAACTGAAATATATATTGTAAAAATCAATAAAAACACATTTGCAAACAGGCCATAAAGTGATTCCTTCTAACACTAGATTTAATGCGACTAATCCCCAAGAAAATAGGTACAATAGACACTACATGTCCTTTCTTTTGGATAGTGTGAGCTTTACACCCATGCCGAATCATAATCAAAATGCAAAATTTGAGTTGGTGAGACAATGGTTGGCAAAGAACAAGCTTTGTGCCCACAAAGGTGCAATGACCTATATTTTTTTTCACATTGGCAAAAAAAAAGGAGAAAAAGATAATCAAAGTTCAGACAGATTTCAAATCCTAATTAATGATTTTTTTCGTCATACCCTTAAGAAGTCTATGCCCTTAAGTGGGGTTAACCTGTCGATTACCATGAATTTAAAAAGGTGTTTCAGAAAAACAGTCAAATGAAGACGAGTAACCATTTGAAGCTGATCCAGAAGTGGCAAATACTATTCCAATTAATCTCAATGATAAGAATTTGTAGTGAAAACAAATTTATTGGAGTTCGAAAAAACCGCTTCGATTTAAACAAAATTTTGTCAGATCGAAATGAAAATTTTATCATTAGAATTTATATAGCCAAAAACTCCCCATAGGAGATTTACAGTCCTTCCTGAGCAAAAAGAAAATTCCCTTCATCACATGGGATGTAGTGGTGTCTCTTTTTTCGTCGCCATCCGTGGAGCATTGAAACATAACTGAGAGGTGTATTAAGGCTCGTGTAAAAGCTATGTTCATATTTACGCACTTCAGGCAAGTAAGAAAACATATGTAAAAAACAAAACATAACTTTTGTCAAAAACTGCATCTTCACATACAAGATGATAGAACACACATACCTTTAGAGAAACAGAAATAAATGATCAATTTTGATTCATTCTACGAATCAAACGAATGAACTATGAGTTCATACTGTTACTTAAACGGTTCAAATTTTGACCAAAATAATTTTAAAACTTATTTTTCGTTTGGCTTCATGGAATTAAAACTGCACAGACATTTATAACAGTCCCACAATCTGGTATATATTATACAATAATGTACCTATACAATGCAACAGTGTTCTAAGCAATAGCCAATTTTTTTCTTGATTATTCGAGATAGTACATATCACATAATTTTCAAATTAAATAACTTGAAAGTAGTTCCATAAAGCAATTCATATTTACCTGAGAGGAAAGATCACTCATAACAATGTTTCCTTCATCATGAACGGTCACGGATCGGACTCCAGCAAGGATGACGTTCTTGGCTACTTCAACACCAAGTCCTCTCATGCCACTAATGAGAACGTCAGCCGTGGCCATTCTGTGCATGGCTTCATGACCAAGTACATACAGTTGACGACTGTAGAGGCTTTCATCAATATGGGCGTGGTTGTTGCTTCCATTGGTTCCGTCGGCCATATCCTGTAAATATTATGGTCGTAATGACAAAAAGGCAACTATTACAAATGAAACCATTAGTGGCATGGCAGTGAAAATAATCAGGCTATACATATAGTCAAAATAGGTTAAAAAACGAAATTTAATGTCATAAAGTGTAACTAGAATAGTAGATTCTAATTCTGCCACAAGACTAACAAATACAGAAAAATAAAGGCTCTCAGTCTTAAATTAGGTCGAAAAGAACGGGGAACTTATAAGAGTTGGGAACTCGGTGATTTAACAAGGGATTTAGTTTAAAACCTACAAGCGCCATTGACGGCGTATTGTGAGGTGGCGCCACTAAAGCAGTCAAAAATTTAGAAACAATTTCAATTATCTGATAAAAATTAAAGTTTTAGTATTTATTTTAGTTATGGTACTATTTATTTTAGTTAATGGTACTAAAAAGTAATACTTTAGTTATGGTACTATTTATTTAGTTATGGTACTAAGTTGATTTAGTTCAACATCTGACCAAATATTCCTTGAAAGCTTCACCTTAACCCCCTTAGCTTGCGTAGCAACAGCTAAGATTGGAACATTGTAGAAGCAATAGTTGAAGTAGCAGCATACAAAATGCAACTTTGATTTTCTTCAACATCCCCCTCAATACACGCAGAAACTTATCCCATGAACTATTCCCAAAGTATTACTGAAACGTCGTCATGGCAACTTGTATGCGCATACTATGTTATGATTTAGCTCTGCACCATTTCAATATTCCTAAAATTTTCGCCTTAATGCCCTTAGCTATAGTAGCAGTAGTAATAGTAGCAACAGTAATAACAGTAAAGCAGCAGTAGTAGTAGGAGCAGTAGAAGGAGTAAGATACAGCTAGTGCCTTACGGTTAGTTGAATATCCGCCACATCAAGCCTTGTAATTTTCAACTTCACGCCAAGCTGTACCCAAGATATTGCTAATACGCCCTTTCGAGCCGTTAGTAGGGATGGTGGTACCTGGGCAAAATTACTTACATCGCGCTCCTCCCCAATCAAATATACGCAAAAAGAATCAAAGTGACTTTTTTTAAGTGGGACCCCCCCCCGCTGCGGCACCCAGGGTAGCTGCCCAGGTTACCCTCTCCTTAGACGGCTCTGCGTCCTTTTGACAACCAGCATGCAGACGGTATGTTGCGATTCAGTTCAACTTCCCCTCTCAATGTTCCCTGAAAAGTTCACCTTCAAACCGTTAGGCATAGATGTAATAGTAGTCACAGTAGTAGTAGTACAAGTACTAGCAGTACTAGCTGTAGGAGTAGTAGTAGCATTAACAGTAATAGCACTAGTACTAGTAACAGCGGCAGCATTAACATATTGCCTTTTGGTCAGCTGAACTTCCCTTCATCAGGCCATGGAAGTTCCAACTTAATATAATTAACTGTTGGTATGACATAGCTGATATGTCCATTTCATAAACTGCATATTCAGTTTTGATTAAGTTCAACTTCCTCCTCAACACTTCCTGAATTTTTCATCCTAATGCTCTAATTTTTAGCAACTGCTACGACAAAAAATAGCATTAGAAGTAGCGTGCACATATTGTCTTTTGGTCGATTGATCTTCCCCTGTAAGCCTTCCCCGAAAGTTCCAACTGAATACCGTAATTCATTCCTGAGATACGTTCTTTTGACAATCTGCATGCACAGTGTGTTTTGATTTGGCTCAAATTTACCCTTAGTATTTTCTCATAATTTCAACGGTCATACCCTTAGTCCTAGTAACATTAGTATCATAGTACCAGCGGTAGAAGGAGGAGCGACACTGTTGTAATAGCAGCAAGAGTAGTAGCACCAGTATTAATAGCAGAAATAGTAGCGCACATGTTGCCTTTTGGTCGGTTGAACATCCCCTTCATGATGCCCTGGAAGTTTCAGCTTGATACGGCGAACCGTTCCTAGGATATCACTGATGCACCCTCTTGACAATCTGTATGCATATAGGATGTTTTGTTGATTTAGTTAAACTTTTGGTACTTCCGTATTATATGGTACTAAGTCGAAAAGTGAAGTTTTGTGAATACTATTGAAATAAAACAAAATATGGTGAAAATATAACACATTGGTAACAAAATTATATATTAAATACATAACCTAACTTATCCAAAATATACCAACAAAACATTTAATTGTAGTTTTCCACAGAGCCGAAGCTAATTGTCTGGTATAAAGACAATGAAAACCGGTTATTGTTTCATCTTCGCGATCCAAATTCTCTAGTGTATACCATATAATACGGAAGTACCAAACTTTTCTATCAATACTTCCTCAATTTTTTATTTCAAAGTCCTCAGTCTTGGTAGTGCTCGCTACAGAAGCAGTGGTTGTAGTGGTAGCATAGTAGCAGTAGAACCCCCCTCGTCATTTACACTCAGTTATTCTTGGAATACACCCTCTTGACAGTCCGTATGCACATAACGTGTCCCAATTTATTTCAACATTCTCGTAAAGATTCATGTGGATGCCCTTCGTTTGCTCGGACACTAAGGTCAAACACATCCCTACCTTTCTCAATAATAAACACTATATGTAAACAATGGGCCAATAACGTAACTTGAAAGCCCTTACCCCGAATGCTCTGGGCTGCGAGTGTGTGTGTAGGGGGGGGGGCATCCCCAAAGACATAGCTACTGATCCTTTCTAATGTTTCTAAACAAAATGGTTATATTGAAAATTTTGATTGGATGTTTGGGAAATTGATGGACGTGGGGAGGGGGGCTGGTTAACATCTAATCATTTTTTACTAGGATACTAGAACTTTAAATCGAATGAGCTCCTTCCAAAGTTTCTACGGTAACTCCTCCTATACGAAGTGCCTTGGTGACAAAAAAAAATAAAGTGATAAATAACACACTCTAACCACATCGCTCTTTACTTAGGCAGCGCTATTGCGGTGCCTAGGGATTATGTTGTTCCTTGAAAAAATCCCACTGACTGCTATGTAAAAAAAAACTCTAAACCAGAGTTGTATTTTAGTCAGTTTGTTTGTTCACCTTTCTTAAATGCATAAATTTATCACAAAATACAGTAAAGCATCATATAGATATCCCAATATTCAACCTATTCGCTTTGGAATAAACATCTGAAACTCTTTGTTTCATATTTACTTTCACAAAAGACCAGACCATGCCCATGACGATATCTAGGTGTAATAAAACGAGCAAACACCCTTAAAAACCAAAAAAAGCTAGTGTAAAGCTGCGTGCTGGCAGAGGAAAGTGACCCCCTCCCCCCAATGGGGGTTCTAATTTCTAAAGAATTTAAGAAAATACTATATAATTTGAGATTTATGTTTAATGATTGGCCTCTTCTGAAGGAAACACACAATACTAAAAAAGAAGTACCATTAAACTTCTTATTTTACGTTATTAATTTAAAAAAAAACTTTTTCCACAAAACAAGTTTTTCAAAGAAAATTAAAGAGCTCCATTAAGCGAAGAATGAGCAGAAATAAAGTCAAATAATCTTCGGAGCGTAAAACTACCACAAATCCCTATCAATAAATAAATGAAATTCAAAACGAACACAAATTACAATAGCCGAATCGAACTCAAAACGAGCAAAAATTAACATGAGTAGGGATGATAACCCGCATGCCTTCTCAAGACCAGAACATAATTTGCGCGTTGCTGGAAAAAAACAAAAGAACAAATGGCCGTAGATTATCAGTTTAATTGACATATACTGATATTTATTCCTTAAAGTTTGGATTATTTTTTATTTATGAAACCAAGAGAAGTAAAAACACTTAAAACGTATTTCATTTTCAGCAAAGCGCAAATAACGTTCTGGGCAATAGAAAGCTGTCTCAAAATTTTGACTGGATGCGTTTGGAAAATGAATGGGCTTGGGAGAAGGGCTGCTTGCCCTCTAATCTCTTTTTACTCTTAAAAAGGGCACCAGAACTTAGATTTTGAATCGAATAAGATCATTTAAAAGTTTCAATGATGTTTCTAGCTATTATAGAATGATGCTGCCCATGAAATTGCTTATATGCCCTTTTAAAAACCTGCATGCATACAGTTTCTTGATTAATTGAAACTTCTAAACGTTCCATAAAGGTTTCATCGTAATACCCTTAGCGCCATTAGTTACAGGAACTGTAGTGGTAGTATTAAAAGTATACATATAGTGCCTTCTGACTAGTTCAAAATCCTCCACAACTTACCCTTAAAGATCTAAATTAATAATATGACTTGTTCTTCAGATATTGCTTTATCACCTTTTTGAAAGTCCATATGCTCACAGTTTGTTTTGATCCGCCTGAATATTCGTTAAAAGCCTCAACTTAATACCCTTAGCTTGAGCAATAGCAATAGTTGTAGCAACATTACTAGCAGTATGTGTATAGCACCTTTGGTTTCTTCAACATCCCCTTCAACACATGCTGAAAGTTTCAACTTAATATCATCAACCGTTCCTGAAGCATTTTTGATGTGTCCGTTTGACAACCAATATCGACATAGTGTGTTTTGAATTAGTTCCATACAGTTCCTATATATCCCAAATTTTTCGTCCTTATATCTAGTTTTGGAGGCAGTAGTAATCGTAGTAGCAGTAGAATTTATTGTAGTAGCGTATGCTTTAGTGGCAGTAGTAGTAATCGAAGTAGTAATAATAGTAACAGTAGCAGTAGTATGAGCACAAGCAGTAGCATAACGATGCGAATATTTTCTTTTGGTTAGTTCAACATCCCTCACAAAAAGCCCGGTTAGTTTCAATTTCACACACCAAACTGTTCCTAGGATATTGCTGCCACACCATTTGAACAGCCTGCATACAGAGGGCGTGTTCTGATTCAATGCATCTTACCACCCTCTAAAAATGTCTTGAAATTTTAACCTTCATACCCTTAGGCATAGTTGTAATAGTAGTTACAGTAGTAGTACTGATATTACTAGTAATAGTATTGAATTGCGGTAGTACTGCTAGGAGCAGTAGTATTAACCTACTGCCTTTTGGTCAGTAGAACATCTCTCTCTTCAAGTCCTTGAAGTTTGAACTCAATACAATTAGCCCTTGCTATGACATTGCTGATATGTCCTTTGGATAACCTATATGTTCATATAGCTACTTCTTGAAATTTTCATATCAAGTCGTTGCAATAGAAGTAGTAATAGTATTAGTATTAAATATAGCAGTAACAGTAATATTAGCAGTAGTGTGCACAGATAGCCTTTTTGGTGAGATGATACTCCCTTCTTTAAGTATTCTCGAGAAGTTCCAACTTAATACTAAGACCAGTTCTTGAGTTACGCTATTTTCACACGTGCATGCACATAGCGTCTTTTGATTTAGTTCGAATTTCCTAGGATTGGGGGCTGATCGCCCTCCTTTTACTTTCGACTCTTAAAAAGGACATTAAAACTTCCAACCAAATGAGCTCCATCCTATCCGAAGTATATACGACCTTCAGTTACATAAAACCATATATGCGCCGGGCATAACTTAGAACCCTTGCCCATGGGCTGTGAGGGATTGTGTCAACACTAAAGACGCTGTTATATGACTTTGGGACTATTGGTAACAAAACGGGTTTCTCATAATTTCAATTGAATGTGTTTTAGGAAAGAAGATGTCCAGGAGGGTGGCTAGTTGCTCTCCATAATGTTTGACTCTTAAAGGGAATTAAAAAAAATAATAATAATTTTTAACTGAAAGTAAGGAGCGACATTAAAACTTAAAACGAATAGAAATTACTTCGTATATGAAAGGGGCTGCTTCCTCATCAACGTCCTACTCTTTACACTAAAGTTTGGCTCTTTCTCTCAACTCTACTTTTTAAGACAGTAAAAAACTTTAGCGTAAAGAGCAGGACGTTGATGAGGAAGCAGCCCCTTTCATATACGAAGTAATTTCTGTTCGTTTTAAGTTTTAAAGTCGCTCCTTACTTTCAGTTAAAAAAAACTTGTTTTTTTTTTTTATTTAATTTCTGAACGTTTTTGAATCAATGCAGGTTTTGATTTTGACTCTCCGCAGAGGAGTAATTAAAACCAAATTAGCATTTTTTTTTTTTTTTTTTTTTTTTTTTTTTTTTTTTTTTTTTTTTTTTTTTTTTTGGCTTAATGGCTTGCTTTCTCATAGTTTTGATCGAATGATTCTGAGAAAAAAAGGAGTGGGGGAGGAATCCTAGTTCTCCTCCGATTTTTTAACTTAAAAAGGAAACTAGAACTTTTAAATTTTTGCGAATGTTTTTGTTAGTAAAAGATATACGTAACTTATAAATTAGCTTACGTAACGAACTTTTGTATTCTCATGTTTTTTATTACATATATGAGGGAGTTTACCCCCTCGTCAGTACCTCGCTCTTTACACTAAAGCTTAAATTTGTCCCAATTCACTAAGAATGACCCCTGAATCACAAAAGCCATAGAATAAATAGTTGAAATTAGGCTACTAGAAATACTTTAGCGTAAAGAGCGAGGTATTAGGAGGAGGTAAGCCCCTCATATGCGTAATAATTTCTGTTCGTTTTAAGTTTTAATGCTGCTCCTTACTTCTAGTTGAAAAAAACTTTTTCATATTTATTTTTTCATTGTGATTTTTTTTTAAATAATGCTAGACAGTCCTGCGCTCCCTTCATGGAAATTTTCTTCTCCATGACAAATTCCTCGATGGAAAGTTCCCCAAACATATCCCCCTCTTCTCAACCCTTCCCTCCAAACAAAAAATCCCCCTGAAAACGTCTGTACACTTCCCAATAACCATTACTATATGTAAACACTGGTCAAAGTTTGTAACTTGTAGCCCCTCCCACGGGGACTATGGTGGAGTAAGTGGTCCTCAAAGACATAGTTATAAGGTTTGGGGGATCAACCCTTCACTAGAACTTCTGATTCACTAGGACTTCCGAAATTTATACGATCACCTTCTATATAAGCCTTATAAGCCCCAAGGACGTAACTTACAACCCTTGCCCTGAGGGTTGTTAGGGCTTATCATCCTCCAAGACATAATTTTAAGACCTTTCAACTACGTTGAACAAAATGGATATTTCAAAATTTTGATTGGATGTGTTTGGGGAAATGGTGGGCGTGGGAGGGGGGTTAGCTGCCCTCATATCACTTTCGACTATTTAAAAGGGCACTAGTCCTTTCAATTTTTAATCGAATGATCCCTTTTCGGAGTTTCTACAATAACTCCTTCGAAACGAAGTGCCCTGGTCTAAAACAAACACAAAAAAAAAATAATAATACATTGTGCACACATTGCTCTTTATTTAGGCAGCGCTATTGCGCTGTCTATGATTCTAGATATCATGATCACTTTACTTACGATTCACTCCCTCTATCCCCTGATAGTTCCAGACATACCCCTAGGAAATACAAAAAGAGAAAAATCTAAAAAAATTCAGTATATAATATGGAACATTCTCTAGATATTCCCCTAATCTGAATATAAATTGCGGTCAGAATTTATTTTGTAAAACATTTTTAAACGTACATTTTAAACAAGAATTACTTTCAAATCAAGTCTGAAATTAGGCCTATTTACCTTTATTTCAAGCATAAATGTATATCCAGAACACTGATTAAAAATTCACAGCAACCATTCTCATATTAAAAAGTTTGTTTCACCTTCCCAATGAACTAGTTACTAGTCGCGAGCTTCACGTCTTATCTTTTAGTTGTTTTTATAGAATTTCAAAAAGACTCAATCCTGCTGAGTCACTGTTAAAACTTTTTTTTATCGATTTCGTGGCGTCATTGCTTCCCCGCGTTTCAGCCAAGAGCGTTATGAGAGGAAAATTGACGCAATAAATTTCAAATCTATGGTCATGGCTCAGAGCAACAAAGAGAAAATTTGGCAAGGGTAACTCGACAACAATAAAAAAAAAAGAAATAAAAAGGGTTGGAAACGCTAAATGCTACAATAATGCAATTATCTTATTCATATTAGAAAATTATTTTACGAGCATAGCTTTTTTGGGGAAATACAGAGTGAAATATTAGAAGCTGGGGGAAAAAATAGATGAATAGCTATATCAGTGGTAATCGTAGAAAAAGGGTATTTCTTGCAAGAATATCGCGTCTATAGAAGTAAAAACTTCAGGAGAAGGAAGAGGGTGAGGTTTAGAGACCACCATCTGTAACATCATCTTTCAATGTAAAAACTTGGGTGCTTGTGCATTGTAGCAACCACACTCAAGAAGTGAAGTTAGGTTAGTCATAATGAAATATACCAAAGTATGATGAAAATATAATACTTTATAACAAGAATATGGAAACTACAACAGGGAATTATAGAAATCAGGCCGCCGAGAAGGCATGATATTAAATACCTAATCAACTGTATATATTAAATAGTTAATTAAAATCTCCAAGCGCACAGAAAAACGGGCTTACAACAGATCAAGAACAAAAGTGTGGTCGCTTTAATACACAAGTACCAAAACTTGCAACTATTTTTGGCTTGAAGAGCAGAAATCTCGAGAAATCTTTTCAAGAAAATAAATTAAATCCAGTTCTGAAACGAAATGCTTTAGATCATTTCAAATGACACGTTCTTAAAGTGTAATTTAAAGGCTGATTTCTTTTTTAAAGTCATTACGAGCATAAGCACCCTCAAAATGTCTTGAAAGAATTGCACAGAATCTAAATTTATTGGCTTTTCGCGTGCTGGGATCAAACTGAATTCCAGTATTGGACTCCAGATACCTATGAAAGTGACAAAAATTAATGATATATTTAAAAGCATTTAACCTTCACTATCTTAAGAAAAACCTTTCGACATTCCCTCCCAGGGATGTCAACTGGACACCCCTGGGGAATTTTCTCTCTACATTTTTTGCCTCCCTCTAGCCAGGGGCGGATCCAGGATTTTTCTTGGCGGGGCATAATAGGTTGCTTTGGTAAACTTGCGAACAAACAAATACAAGCAACCTCGACAATTATGCGTCGTAAGTAGGTAGTATGGTCATAAATTTAAACTAAAATCTGGTCTGGGATAAAGTTCAAATAAATCTGTTGAAATTAAAATGATGGAAAAATACTTATACGAAAATAGTAAGTTATAAAAACCACCCCGCCATAAAAAAATAAAAAGCTGTTCATCATCTGAAAAAAATATATGATATTTAATATTTTCTGCATAATTTTTCGCCTTTGCACTCCTGGCCACTATAGCGATTGAGCTAAGCTTTGTATTGTCAAAGAAATTAGTCTTGAACCATCTTTTGGGGTCAATTATTAATTTTGACTATTTGTATAGGCCAACCCATTTAGCATGTCGCCCAACCTTATCGCATCGCTTAGTAATTGTGATAGTAATGAAGAGTAGGAAATGAGGATTAAGATACAACTTGTATCAAACAGTTCGTGGTAACGAACTGTAGTAAGGAGCGACCCGGCTCAATAGTAACCGAAACTCTAAAAAAAAGAATTTTTATAACAATAGTCACATCAAAAGAATTGCATTTTGATGCTGATTTTAAATATATAAGTTTCGTCAAGTTTAGACTTGCCCATCAAAAGTTACGAGCCTGAGAAAATTTGCCTTATTTTGGAAAATAGGGGAAAACACCCCTTATAAGTCACAGAATCTTAACGAAAATCACAACATCAGATTCAGCGTATCAGAGAACCTTTAGAAGTTTCAAGCTCCTATCTACAAAAATGTAGAATTTCGTATTTTTTGCCAGAAAACAGATCATGGATGCGCGTTTATTTGTTTGTTTTTTTTTCCACGGGTGATCGTATCGACCCATTGGTCCTAGAATGTCAAGTGAGGGCTCATTCTAATGGAAATTAAAAGTTCTGGTGCCCTTTTAAGTGACCAAAAAAATACAATATTCTAAAAACCACCCCGCTTCGCAAAAACAAGCAAACCCAAATTTTATGACAGCCAAAAAAATTAAAGATATCCAATTTCTTCGCCTCTGTGCCATAGAAAGATTCGGAAAAAAAATTTAACAGCAAAAGCAGTTAAAGAATAAATCTTTTTCCGCCTCGTTGGGACAGAACAACCCTGAAATACCATTTCGATAGCCTAAAGAAGTTGGGATTTTAAATTTCCTCTCTTTGTGGTTACGAAATGAAGATTTTTGCCTCCCAGTTGGCTTTTTTGGTAGGCTAATACGGACAGATTCCGTTGAGAAATCTAAATATAATTAAATATTTCTGGGCAGTATGTGTTATCAGTAAAATCTGACAGAGACCACAAAAGGCAACTGAAAGTTTGTTTCAAACTTGTTTGCACAGAGAAACAGTCTTAACAATTAAAAACTTATAAATAACCCAACTGTTAAAAACCAATTACAAAAAAATAACTTTCATCCCATCGCCAACCCGAACAAGCATTCCCAACCCCAAATCTATCGTTAAGGGGGCGCACTCCCTCCCCCCACCTGGATCCACCACTGCCTCCAGGTTTGGAAAAAAACTTTTTGGTATTTTCGTTGAAAAAAAATTTCTGGTATCTTCACTGAAAAAGAAACAAAATCCCTGCATACAATTTGAAAAACACATTACGCATCCCGTACATGTTCAAGAGACACCAATGCTCCCAAGTTTGTTTTAGCTGCACGATATATGTGGTTCAATTCCGCTTTCTAGGATTATAATGAGAGAAAGGTTGAGATGCTTAGGACACGTTCTGTGGATAAAGTAGGTATGACAGATTACCAAAGATCTTCCTTTTCGGCCAACCGTCTAGGGTCAAATTAAAAGCAGATTGTCCCCAAATGGGATAGGAGGAGGTCGTTCGGAGAGATTTAATGGAAAATGGTACTTCCTGGAAGGGTGTAAAGAGGGAGGGTTTTAATAGATTGGGATGGAGGAGCATAGATTGAGGGTTTTTGGCTTCATGCAACTTGGTGCTGTAGTGAGTTGTTACTAGTAATAGTAGTTGGTGTTAAAACAAGTCATACAAAAAAAGTTTAAACTAGTTTTAACTTTAACAAGATTTTCTTAAAATTAATTCTTTGACTACGTTTTTGCCCGGAGAGTGTCGCTTTAGTCAAAATTGAATGTGTAGTACAACTTCAGCACAACGAGTGAAATAGAATGCAATTAAAGACAAATTAATAAGATGAAACACTTACTAAATGACACAAAAACCAATGAAACATAAATAAAAACAAAATGAAATCACCCACGAAATAGTCTTGAGCCGTATAGCCATCGGAGAGATTCATTAAGTTGACATGACTATTGGATGTCATTATCCAGTATCCGTGTACTTTTTGTTTAATTCAAATTTGAAAATATATTAACTCTTTAACTATAAACTGTATACCCAAGACGCGCTAATTTGCCCAAAAACACAAATTGTAAAAGAGGAATATTTTACCCAAGAAAACTTCGAGCTACGGGAAACTCGAGAATATATTTTTGGAGCTTGTTGTCAAGACTAAGAATAACTGCTTATTTTATTATCTACTACTACTGTATGAATATTTGACAAAAAAAATGAATTAATTTCCCCACACTGACATAAATAGCACCTTTAGAGCCGTTCTGCCCATTCAAATAACGTGTTCAATTCAACCTTCTGTTTACATATGCCTATGCGTGCTTTTTCAGGGCACCCCAAGTTACAAATGGTCAAATCTATAGCCAAAATTTGCATTTGTATTAAAAGCCACACTTTTATTCCATCTGAAAGAGACGCAGCACCAAAAACATAGAACTAACTGGTAGAGGAAAGTAGGGAAACATGTTTATATATTCAAAAAACATCATAAAGAGTTTAATTTTGAATTTGAGACTAGTGGTCTAATTTATGAAAATTCTGGTTCTGGGGGCATTCTGCCGAGAATAATGGTCCAAAATAGCGAGAATGTTGTGCTACACTGTTACAGTGAGATTGGTGGTTTTGATCGTTCCCACTCAAAGTTTGATATTCAGATAAACATTTTACTATTATACCGTCTGACTGTATCTTTTAGATCTTCAGTAGTTTTATCTATGGTCTCCAATTCATACCTCCTCAATTCATATCTTTAATCCTTTCTCCACTGTTCTTACATTTGTCATATTTTCACATGATCTACCATTCAAATACACACGAGCTTACAACTGCCACAGCTATATCCATCACAGCCATGAATGTGAGCTCATTCCAGAGCACTTCATTGGACTAACATCTTTATAAAAGCAAGATTAAGATCTGTTGGAAGATATTCAAAGTGATGGCAGCTTTCTGCCAAACGAAAAGCATCAGAACCCTTGTACTGATAGACTAAAACCACGCTAACGAGTAAATCATAGTCAATGTCAAACCATGGCACTACCTCAAGGCAGGTATAATCGGTTTGGGGTTTCTCAATACACACCAATAGTGACATGCCAACTCACAAGAAAAACGCCATTGTTCAAACTACTTGTAGCACTACTACACATGCATTTTGAAATTAAAACCTAATCAAGACCTAACGCTAATGGTACGTTAGACTAGAGTGGAAATTCTTTAAAATTAATTTTAACTTACAATGAATCGTATTATAGCCACGGTACTTAACTAATACTTTAAATTTCAGAGTATTAGAACTGGTCGTCTAGATATAAGGGAAGAAAGTCGCCGACTTGTTCCTAAGGCAACAATAGAAAACAATAACTTCTTATCCATCGCATCAAAGAATTAGTTGGTCTAAGGAGACAAATAAACAAGTCATGAATGGATCTAACTAAATTTCAATGAAAAAAATTGATAAAAACAATAATACAAAGCCCAATCCAACAGTCCTGTGAGGAGGGAAACCGTGAATGTGAGAATGAGCCTCGAAAACCTAAATACCATATTTGTCATGCAATTTCGGTTCAAAACATTGCCATAAATTAAGTGGAGGAACAGGGCCAGCCTCCCCGACTGTAGAGGAACTCAACAGGTCAATAGGCATGAGTTCTGGGGCAATAGAGAAATTTGTAGTTTGAGGATACTAGTTCAGAAGAAACACAAACCAAGTAAAAAAAAACAAAAACAAAAAAAAAACAACAATTGTTTCACTAACATTGTTCAAAGCAGGAGGATCGACGATGAAATACGACATGAAAATCTAGTAAGGTGTGGCCAAGCTTGTGCAAAAGGTTCGAGCTTGAAAGTGAATCTTAACTAGACCTACGTTGCCTGAGCAACGTGAAGTATTGCGGCAACCTTTGTCCGGCTTCGCAGAATAAAGTGTTGCAAGAGCAACGCTTTGGTTTTGTTTCTTTGCTATTGGTTAAACGCTGAAGTTGTCAGCTTATCGAAGCTTTTAAAACGTTATGTTCAGAGAAGAATGCGATCAGTAATCACATGATCAAAGGCTATTCCTCAGCGTTGAAAAAACAACAATAACAGAAGAATATCGAAAGAAGGGACTAAATTGACTTTGCAGCCAGTTGAACTTTATCCTTTCCAATCGTAGACATCGTGACGGATCAAGACTTGGAATAATATCTTATAGAATCTAGTTGGTATTGTAAAGCTATCCGTAACTTTTCAGGATCAAAATACCATAGATGACACTCTATTAGTTATTACGAAACTGCCTCGTTGTTTTACGTTATCGTTTGTACCAGTTGCGTAAACACTTAATTCTAGGTTACAGTGAGTATGGGTAGGCTACACCAACTAGCAAAAGTTACAAACCCCTCTTCACTAAAGATGATTGTAGCCTAACAGACGATTATTACTTACAAGTCCCCTACATGTCTTACCACTGGAACCAACTCGGTCTTACCATCAAATACACTGGAAACAAATAATAGGTACACCAAATAGCAAAATTTGCAAACCCCGCACTGCCGAAGATGATTATGAGCAAACAGCCGATCTTGCCTTACAAGTCCCCTACATGTCTCACAATTGGTATCGGCTTATTTTTGGTTTCAGTGTGTACCCTACTACTGAAGTTGTCAGCCCCTCGAGACTTTCAAACTAGTATATATCATGGAGGAATTTTTGTATCAAAAAATGGATGACATATACTTTGATCAGCTCATCAAGAGCTATCGATTGCCGTCGAAAAAAAAATTATATCTGTCTTAGTTTAAAAGTTGATTTTTTTTGCCTCTATCAAATTATTATAATAATAATATTAGTCATATTTCAAAAAGAATATCAACAATATTCAATCAATGAAATGCTGTGTACTTTGCATGTGTCTGTCTGGTCCCAAGAGTGCCATTAAAAAAAAAAAGGTGCACTTGAACCTTGATACATGTATGATTCATCTCCATACAGAGCCAATTTATGGACTAACTTTATGCTTACCATGTATTTTAGCATAACCAGCACCAAGAAAATTTTGTTTGTCAACACAAGAACAGAACTAACAAGTAAGAACTACAACAAGACAGAAACTAGTACACTTACGATACTAAAGCAAATAACCACTAAATTTATTTATTTAACAAGACTAAGGAGGACAATGCCAATTTTAACATATCATTTCGACATCCCGGTATTTTGTATATTAAACCCTAGTAAAGTCCCATTGATACCAGCTACAGCTTATTCTGCTCTCTTTTCGGGAGTAAACGATCTGCGTATCCAGCTAAAGACTATTTCTAATCAGTTTTATGTGTTTTCCAACCATTTCCCGCCATTACCACAGCCTGGAGCCTCGAAACCTGCCGATAACCACTCTACTATTGTTGTCTCTAAATTGCCACCATCTATTAGAGATCCGACAAGCCGCAAAGACTTTATCGATCAATTAAGTGGTCATGATTCGGTTGCTAGTATTCGGCCGGTGGAAGATAAACTGTTCGTGAACATTGAAAAATCGGTAGCTTCTGATTTCTGTGAGTCTGTAGTCTCGGGTATTGGCACGAAGAAACTGCAGAAACGTTACCTTGGAATAATAAAAGAAGTCCCGCTGTCATTTAATGCTTCCGAATTCAAAATGCACTCAGGAGTCGTTGACGCAAACCGAATTGGTTTGTCCCAAACTGTCAAGCTAGACTTCTCAGATTCGTTTGCAAAACGTGACGCTATGAAGAATGGAGTAAAAATAGGTTACGAAATTTTCAGAATTAATGATTTCGTAAGTGTACCGCGATGGTGCTTTAAGTGCAGGTCTCCTGATCACTTTATCAACGATTGTACCAGTCAGGTGGAAAAATGTGCGCGCTGCGCCGAAAATCACATTTTTTCGAAAGATGCGCCCTGTACAAATAGACCTAAATGGGCAAACTGTGGCGATTCTCATACTTCATATAGTTTATTATGTCCAGTGCTCAAGTCTCGTATTGCGACCGCTATGAAAAAATGATGTCACAAAAATTCTCGGTTATTTCGTACAATATAAATGGAACACGTCAAAAAGAGCACATCATTGACGAACTTTCGAGCAACTATGACATCGTTTATCTTCAAGAGCACCTTTTATCTTCAAATAATACCAACTTGTTGAAACGGAGTGCAAACCATATTACTTTTGTGAGTGCTGCAAGATCTACGTTTGGTAGACCTTCCGGAGGCCTCGCCTATATACTGAGACGTAGCTCCTTTTCATCCACGACGCCTGTGCTGTTCCATAGTGACGAAAACCTCTTGGCCGTGCAAATTGCCGATTTAATACTTATAAATGTGTATTTTCCTTGTGATCGTAAGTCGGTTCAATCACTGAACAAGTTTGCCAAGACCTGTAGTGTTTTGAAAAAAGTGACAGAATCCGCATCATCTCTCGGTTATCAACTTGTTGTTGCCGGGGACTTTAATGCTGATTTACTGAATTCAAATATTCGGTCTGATATGGTTTTCGAGTCTTTATCTGAGTTTAAGCTAGTGGATAAGAATCGTCTGTTTTCTTACATCCATCATTCTGGGAGCCTTACTAATATTGATCATGTTCTTTGCCCTCCTAACTTATTTGTTTCGACTGTTCTGTACATGAAATAGAAAGCGATATAGACCACCTACCAATTTCCTTCATGCTTGGTATTTCTCTGTCGCAAGAAAGTTCTAATAGACGTGGGAATCGTAGACGGTTTACCAGACGAAATTGGAATAAGGCTAATTGGGCTCTTTATATTTCTACCCTTACAGCTTTTTTGTCTAGGATAAAAGTTCCTTTTCAGCTACTTCAGGTTGGATCTAAATTTGTAAATGATAAGAATTTTCTGAATAAATATTATTTTGATATTATATCATGCATGAAGGAAGCTGAGAGGGTGGCTGTTCCCGAAGAACGTGTTGAATTTAATACGCGGAAGCCTGAATGGTCTTGGGATCCGGGTCTAAAATCAGTGAAAAATAAAGCCAAATTTTGGCTACGTATTTGGGTTTCTTGCGAACAACCACGTAGCGGTGTAGTATTTCAGCTTAAACAGAAAACTAAATTAGAGTATAAAAAGTATTTACAATCTGCAAAATCTAAAATTTGCAAATTCCCGTCAAGTAATTTCGATTGGAAAAATGTGGTAAATTCAAATAAAATCGATGACTCTTCATCAACAAGTAGCCCAATTAGTCCTGCTGCTTGTTGCAAATATTACGACCAGATTTTCAACACTATAAACCATGTTGTTCATGCTACTTTTATGAGGTTTCTTATTTCTGCGCTTCCCATATCACTCCGCCAGAACCAGATCCTCCCAGTTAATTTAGTTTCGGTGGCACAAGCTATAAAAAAGCTTAAGTCTAGCTCTATTGACTGTGATGGTATAAGTGTTAAACACCTAAATGTTGAATGTCCAGCTCTAGTCCAACATTTACAACTTCTGTTTCAAATGTGCTTATGCACCTCGGTTGTGCCTGAAAGTTTTTTGTGTGGAACAGTTACTTCGATCCTGAAAAGAGGAACGATTCCAACTGACTGTGCATCTTACAGGCCAATAACGGTTTCCTGCAATATAAGCAAAGTTTTTGAGTATCTTCTCCTCCCATCAGTTAATTCTTCGGCATATTTTGGTGAAAATCAGATTGGGTTTTCAGCTGGCGTAGGTTGCCAGCAGGCTCATCGAGTTTTGGCTACTGTTCTTACCGAGGCTACTAAAAAGGGATTCGAGTTACATTTATGTGCTTTGGATCTCTCCAAAGCCTTTGACACGGTTACGCATTCCCAAGCTATCTTTTCCCTTTTTAGTCACGGTATCAACACATCGGTAATTTTTTTTCTTAGATATTGGTATTCAAATTCCTTTTTGTGGATTAAAATGGATATGAGGGTTTCAGATAGTAAAATTCCAATACGACGTGGGGTCTGGCAAGGTGCTGTCCTCTCCCCCTCTATTTTCAAACTTTGTATATCATCTGTCCTTTCCTCTATCCCACCTACTTGCATCCTTAATTCTGTAAATATTTCTTATCTTGCCTATGCGGATGATATTCTTTTGATCAGTAGGACTAAAAAAGGGCTCTCTTTGTCTGTTTCAACAGTAGCATCTAAACTTCATGCGATTGGACTTTCTCTTAATCTTTCAAAGTGTGAATATCTTTCATTTAATAGCAATATCACTACTCCTCTAATCTGTGGATCTTTTTCTATCCTGTCGGTTTCTTCATTTCGGTGGCTGGGAATTAACGTTAGTAAAACTCTAAAATCCTTACGGACTCTTACTGTTGCTGATTGCAAGAAGAAAATCCAATTAAGTTACTCTAAAATTCTTGCTAACCGAGGTAGATACAATAGAAAGTCTCTTGCTAAATTATACTCGGTTTTTACAGATCATTCGGTTTTGTTTCTTTCTGGTATTTACCCTATTTTTCATAAAAAAGATATCAGTTCAATTCGTTCTTATTATTTCCGGTTTTCCTGTTTTCTATTGTATCTGCCTCCATGGTATAGGAATAGGAGCCTTATATCTATTTATAGTTTCCCGGATATTGGGTCGAAGCTCACAGAGCTTGCTGGCAAAATACCCCAGTCTACTTATAAGTATCTGGCCGCCCACGGAGGCCTTACTCGTTTGCTTTAGTTTCTTGTTTTTTCTGTTTTGTGTAGTGTTTGTTTTGTTTCTTTTATTGATACTCCGCTTTGATTTTTGTAGCGGGTCAAAAATAAATTATTATTATATATCTTTTAAAATGGATTTAAAACAAATGTACATATGACCCTTCCCCCTTCCTATCATATAAAGGTCTCCAAAACAAAATATATGTTTAACAGATTTGTTGGTTGTCCTTACACAACTTTGTTGCACAAATAAAATGACAGCTAGTAGAATGAATGCAGATAGATTCTTCTTTCAAATGTCTACACAAATAATGTTTATTTGTTTGTTGTTTTTTTTGGGTAGACTGTATCGACCCAGTGGTCCTAGAATGCCGCGAGAGGGCTCATTTTAACGGAAATTAGAAGTTATAGTGCCCTTTTTGAGTGACCAAAAAATTGGAGGGCACCTAGGCCCCCTCCCATTCTCATTTTCCCCCAAAGTTACCGAATCAAAATTCTGGCAAATTGGCCTCCTCCCCGGCTCCTTTTATCTCAAAATTATCCGATCAAAACTCTGAGGAAGCCATTTAGCCAAAAAAAAAAATATTTGCAAATTTCGTATTAATTATTCATGTGCGGAGAGCCAAAACTAAAACATGCATTAATTCAAAACATTCAGAAATTAAACAAAAAACAAGTTTTTTTTAACTGAAAGTAAGGAGCGACATCGAAACTTAAAACGAACTGAAATTATTCCGTACGTGAAAGGGGCTACTCCCTCCTCAGCGCCCTGCTCTTTACCCTTAAGTTTTTTACTATTTTAAAAAGAAGAGTTGAGAGAAAGAGTCAAACTTTAGCGTAAAGAGCATGGTACTGAGAAGGGAGTAACCCCTTTCACGTATGGAGTAATTTCAGTTCGTTTTAAGTTTTGATGTTGCTCAAAAATCTTGTTTTTTTTTTTTTTAATTGTAATACTAGAATTACCAAGCATAGCATCTACATTCAGCCGAAAAAAGTGTCAACAATGGTAAGAAAATAGGTTTTGAAAACCGATGATCATTTTGTCTCAGGTGTTGCTGTGGGAATAGATAAGCAAAACAAATTAATTGAATCAGACAAGCTTTTTGTCCATAAAATTCCAACATTAACATATCAAAAACTAATTCCCAAACATCTACACCTTCAGAAGTAAACTTCTTAGGCTATTTGGTGACACGTGCTTTTAATCTGTATTTTGCGACAACCATGTAAGTCACCCCTTGACAAATTAAAACAATCAAAAGTCATTTTCTCTCTTCTCGGTACCCATAACACTTATATTCATAAATGTGGCATCACATGGCATCTTACTGTGATAATGCCTGAAATACATTCAGCAAACCGTTAGAGACTTGACTATAATAATGAATGTGAATCACTTACGATTACGTTTGTGTCGCCCAGAGACACCTTCTTTCTCTTAGCTGGAGGCGACAGACTAGATGGAATTCCACCTGTGGACATCAGCTAAATCAACAACCTGAAAAATCTACAATGTGTAAGCATATGAAAAAATACAAGGTATTTAAACCATTTATAAATGAATACACATATATATAACATTAAAAAAAGAGCCAATATCTCATATGACACTAGTGCCGAGGTTGGAAGAGCCAAGAGCTTCTTCCCACCAAGTTGTATTATGATCTCTCCAATCTAAGCATCTTCCAAGATTTCCAGTTTCCCCCTCGAACTCCCCCTTAATGTCACTGGATCCAGTCAGGATTTAAAATAAGAGCTCTGAGACACGAGGTCCTTCTAAATATCAAACTTCACTAAGATCTGATTACCAGCTCGTAAGCTAAAAATACCTCATTGTTTCTAACTTTTCCAAATTAACTATCCTTTTACTGCCCCCCCCCCAGATGGTCAAATCAGGGAAGCAACTATTTCTAATTTAATCTGGTTGGGGTCCTGATACGTCAGTTAACTTTTAGTGATTGCTATATTGATCATGTATCTAGTTTTGGATCTTCTTCATGTAAAAATTGGGGTGGTCCAGGATTAGTTCTCTCCAAAGTGTTTTCCAAGATTTCTGGTTTCCCCCTCCAAACTCCCCCCAATGTCACCAGATCCGGTCGGAATTTAAAATAAGAGCTCTGAGACACAAGGTCCTTCTAAATATCAAATTTCAAAAACATCTGATCACCTGTTTGTAAGTTAAAAAAAACCTCATTTTTTTAATTTTTCCAAATTAACCCTCTCAACTCCCCCAAAGAGAGCCAATCCGGTCTGGTTATGTCAATCACATATCTAGGACTTATGCTTATACTTCTCACCAAGTATCATCACAATCTCTCCACCCTAAGCAATTCTCAAGATTTCTGGTTTCCTCCTCCAACTCCCCCCATGTCAACAGATCCAGTCAGGATTTAAAATAAGAGCTCTGAGATGCAAGGTCCTTCTAAATATCAAATTTAGTTAGGATCCAATCACCATTCGTAAGTTAAAAATCCCTTATTTTTCTAATTTTCTCAAATTACATTCCCCCTCCCCCAACTCTCCCAAAAAGAGCAGATCCATCCTCTGACCTCAATTTATGAGACATTATTAGAGAAACATCTAATATTAATCACAGTAGACTGGTTTTATCTCCCTTTCATAATAGATTACATACAGTGCTATATTACCATCTGAAAACCCTTATTTTTCTAATTTTCTCAAATTACATTCCCCCCTCCCCCAACTCTCCCAAAAAGAGCAGATCCATCCTCTGACCTCAATTTGCGAGACATTATTAGAGAAACATCTAATATTAATCACAGTAGACTGGTTTTATCTCCCTTTCATAATAGATTACATACAGTGTTATATTACCATCTGAAATCAGGTACCTTTCTTCTCAATAATCATGGCAATTGATATTAACCAAGTGACATATAGCAATCACAAATTCTGTCAGTCTGTCTGTTAGTCCTGGTTTTGCTACTTTAGGCACTTCCAGGTAAGCTAGGACAATGAAATTTGACAGGCGTATCAGGAACCAGACCAGATTAAATTAGAAATAGTAGTTCTTCCAATTTGACCATCTGGGGAGGAGTGGAGGCCCATTAATTTGGAAAAAATAGAAAAAATAAAGTATTTTAACTTATGAACAGTTGATCAGATCTTAAGGAAATTTGATGTTTGGAAGGATATCGTGTCTCAGAGCTCTTATTTTAAATCCCAACCGGATCTGGTGACATTGGGGGGGGGGTTGGGAGGGGGAAACCTAAAATCTTGGAAAACACTTAGAGTAGAGGGATTGGGATGAAACTTGGTGGGAAAAATAAGCACAAGTCCTAGATACATTATTGACATAACCGGAACGGATCTGCTCTCTTTAGGGTAGTTGGGGGGGGAGGCTTATTCTGAAAAATTAGAAAAAATGAGGAATTTTTACTTACAAATGGATTATTGGATCTCAATGAAATTTGATATTTAGAAGGATATCACGTCTCAAAGCTCTTACTTTAAATCCCAACTGGATCTGGTGAGACATTGGGGGGAGTTTGGGGTGGGGGACCTAAAATCATGGAAAACGCTAAGATTGGAGGGATTGGGATGAAACTTGATGGGAAAGATAAGCAGAAGTCTTAGATACATGAAAACATACTTGGAACAGATCCACTTATTGGGGGGGGGGTAATTCTGAAAAATTAGAAAAAATGACATATTTTTAACTTACAAAGGAGTGATCCAATCTTCATGAAACTTCATATTTAGAAAGACCTCATAACTCAGATGTCTTATTTTAGATCTCAACCAGATCCAGCATCATTGGGGGGGAGGGGCAGAAATCTTAGAAAATACTTAAAGCATTGAACAGATCTACAGACTAAAGTCTGCCCCAGGAAAGTGTTTTGAAGTTACCATCTCTACTTCTTCTCTCTCTAGAGAGCACTGACCTTTGAAGACCTGTAAAAATCATTGAAGACCTAAAATAGAAACCTTGCAAAATAGATCTTCTGCTTAAATGAAGTACAAGAAAAGGATGTTCAACTTCACAGCTTTACTTTATCCCAATTTATGAGGTTTCAATGATCTGTAAATATATTTGCTAAATTAAGAAAAATCTATTGATAAGCCTTAAAATTCTATTCAAATAGCAGGGATTGCATTTTCAAATTCAAAACCAGAGAGAATGGAACTGATTACTGAAAGTTAAGGTAAAATGATGTTTTGTCAAAAATTCAACAGGTATAATAGGTCTCCCCATTTGCCTGTAAGTCCAGGAGACTTGCTGGTCAAGTGTCAATCTTAAAACAGGGTAGTCTACTGGAGAATTGAAGCAGGCAAGCCTATGATGCTTAGGTCACTTTTTTGCCTGTAAGTCCAAGCAAATTCAACCCCCCCCCCTTATTGCATAAGTCCAGTAAACATTGTTTGTCATGAGTCAACCCAGAAATCTCTATCATCCCTAAAATTCTATGACTATTTACCTTAGTTCTGTCCCATGATGGATGGATGGATGAAAGAATATCTAAAAACATGGGAAAATGACATCATTTTCATACATTCCTGAAAAAGGTCTATGCCAGCAGTGCCTCTCATTCAAACTATTAACCATCTTGGGTTTTACTCCAATTAGCTATGGATTGATGGCAACTTGATTTTAATTTAAAAATCAATTATATGCAAAATAGGCAAATTTTAAGACTTAGAAATATGAAGAAGGTTAACACGGAAGCTTGGCAATTACTTTCCAAAGTATTTTTGGCCCTACATTCATTACTGAAAGTTCAAATTCCCTAATCTAACCTGTTTCCAAGATAGCAAAAATAGTTAAATCATAACTTTACCAAAATCAGAAGCAAATTAACATATTAGCTGGGTTATACCATACCAGGTTTTTTTATCTTGGATTCATGGCTGGAAGTTTCATTTTCCTAACCTAACCCTTCTCAAAGATAGTCAAAAGTAGCTAGTCTAGAATTTAATTACTAATATAGAAAACATATTTAATATTTGTTAAAATTTTGCTGGGTATAGACCTCTCATTAAGCCAGAGTGGATAAGGTTTATTATTGACAGACTATTTAGGTAGCCTAGCTAAGAAACAAACTTATCTCTAAAGTCAGAGTTGCATCCTGAATCCAAATTTAACATGCATTTGCATTAGAATTGAACTTTACCCTGTCTCTATATACAAGAATTGAGGGTAAAATTCTAGTTAATTGACTTCTTGCTATCTTGGAAAGGGTTTAGGTTAGGAAAATGAAACTTTCATGGATGGATCTATAGGCTAAAGTATGTCCCGGGAAGGTATTTTTAAAGTATGCACCTCTACTCCTTCTCCCTCTAGAGGGCCCTAAAATTTGCCTACATGACAGGTCTATTACCTATTGAAATTTTGAAAAAACAACATTTTACCTTAATTTTCAGTTACTAATTGCTTTTTCTCTGCCTTTAGTTCTGAAAATGCAATTCTTGTTCTTTGAGTAGGATTTTGAGCCATATCAATGGGTTTTTTTTTTCAAAATTTAGGAAATGTATTTGCATATCTTTAAAACCTTATAAAATGGAATTGATCTAAGTTATGAAGCTGAAAACAATTTTGTTGTACTTCAATTAAGCAGAAGATCTCTTTTGCAAGGTTTCACTTTTATAATACACATATTTTAAAGGTCATCAAAGGTCAGGGCTCTTGAACAAAGGTTGACTCTAGCTTGGCAATGTGTAGTGACCATGCATGAGAGGTGTAGCATAAGTGGGAGACAATAACAAGGGCAATCAAAAAGATAAAATTAACCTTGACTTGATGTCCATTTAATTGGACAATCTGTCTTGGCTTTTTCCACAATTGGCCATGACTTGACTTTTCCCACAACTATTCCCTTTTAAATTTGACTCTAGAGGGAGAAGGAGTGGAGGTAGTTGCTTCAAAATACCTTCCTGGGACATACTTCAGTCTGTAGATTCATCCCTGAAAGTTTCATTTTCCTAACCTAAACCCTTTCTGAGATAGCAAGAAGTCAATTAACTAGAATTTTACTGAATTCAGGGTATATACTTGGATATTAGGGCAGTGGGGGTAAAATTCAAACTTACCTCTATAATCAGAATGGTAAATTTTGTACTGTTCATATTATTGACTTTCAAATAAAGTGAACATACAACTTTTTTTTTAAGCTCTCTACAAAAAAAAATAATTGTTTCTACTGCAAATTCAAATTTAAGCCCCTTTTGAGCTCTTGAAAATGACCTAAATATTTCTAGTTTTAGAGTGTAATAAGGCTTAAAATAGAATAATCTAACCATTCTACACTTTCTTCTATAAGCTTTCATATTTTATAAAAAAAAATGCAGTCAATAATATGAACAATGAAAAATTTACTGTCAGAATTGTATCTGGAATACAAATTTAACATTTATTTGCATCAGACATGAACTTTACCCCCCACCCCTGTCCCCTAATGTGCAAATGTATAACCTGAATTGGAATATCCCCCAAATTGGTATAAATAGGAGTGGGGTAAAGTTCATTTTCAATACAACTTGCATTTTAAATTTAGATTCAGGGTGCAATTCTGACTACAATTTATTTATTTAAGTTTATTTCTTATCTACCTGAATAGTCTATTGCCTGCCAGAGCAATCTTATCCTTATTAATCAGGAAAGGGTAGAGATTGGCTAGCCTAGTAGCCTAGCTTGGCAATGCTTTCTTAGGGTATATTTTAGGCCCTGGAATCATTCCTGTAAATTTCTTTCACTTAACAAAACTACTTTCCAAGGTATCAAGAACCCCCCTAATCTATAATTTTGTCAGGAGTAGATAGCCTATACCAGGGTAGCTTGGAAACCCCTTCCTAGCATAGGCTATCATTTTGGCACTGAGTTCAACCACCTTATTCTACTAACTTGTGAGATTGTAAAAACCTCATCATCTAGAATATTTAAATCACTATTTTGGTTTGATTGAACTCTGATAAATACCTCTTAAGATTTGTTCTGTATGTATCAGAAATTCTTGTATTCAGTTTTGTTACTCAAACTATGTTCTTTTCTTCTCTGATTGAATAATGACAGTCGACCGGCAGTTTACTAGTTTGTGCATGGGAAAAAGATGGCAATGCTTCCTGACACTGTGATTCTTAACTTCCAATACAATTTCCCTTGAAATGATTCTGAACATCGCTGGGTGAAATCACGTTAAAAACCAGATAGTCCGCTCAATTTCAGGTCAACAGTTACAGATGTTATTTGACAACGAAGATGGCAATACCTAGGGCACGTGATCCGTGCGAAGGACGATAGGCGACACATTGTGGCTGCCCTGGGTACCTCTGGCAGCAGAGGAGAGTCTCAGTTAGAGTTTAATAGAATATTTTAAGAAGGTTATCGAAAGAAAAAAAACGAACAGAGTGCTTGTAAATTAACCAAATTATAAAGTATAATGATTACTGAATACCTTTTTAGAAGAAGAAATTGGAAATTTCCCACTGACATTTTCATACCTCACAGTTCGAATTGATATTTGTTCTTCTTTTTTTAGAGTATTAGGATAATTTTTCCGCAAGAAATTAATTCGAAATTAGGCTAAATAATTGAGTCCCGTTTTTGTGACTTTTTGTGAGATAAGAGATAAGCTTAATGTCGCTAGAGAATAATTTAAAGCCTGAAACGAGGCAATAAAACAAGAATAAGTTGCTTGGAAGCAATAAAAAAGAATAAAAAATAAATAAATCCAATAAAATAAATAAATTAGCAATAAAAAAGAATAAAAAATAAATAAATTAACGTTTTTCTTTCAAACCTAAGCATTGGATTTGAGTTAAATCCTGAAAGCACAAAAACAAATCAATTCAACTCTCTCGAAACATAGATGTCTTTAATTTTTCCAAAAGGAAATGGTTGAATGATGAAGTTGTAAAAATTTAAATTTCTAAACTTATGAATAAAAACACTGACATGACAGTTTGAACAATAACATAAATCAAACGTTATTTATGAATCATTTTCTATATCTTTTAATTTGGAATTTCTAAATTGCAATAATAGCCTAAGATTACCATTCCATACTCCAAGCAAACCAGCTTCGATGAGTATCTAACACTTCTCGTGAGATGCGTAATTCACTTCTTTTGCGTTTGGATTTTTATATTATAATGTTAGTCTGAGGTTTTAATCGACAATTGTGAAGTCATTAATGCCAGATTTAATGAAAATTAACACTTTTTAAACATTCAATTTAGCCGTCTCAATTTTGAACTTTGCTGCTGCAATAGCAACATCAGAGTTACATTAACGAGCTCATGGACTTTTAAGGACTAACTTTGGTGGAAACCACACTAAATCTGTAAAATGTACACTTAATTCACGATACTGTATGATCTTCTGCGGATTTTAGTAATTAAGGTTCAGATCGTACAGGATTTGAAACAAGTCAAAAGAGTTGCAACATATTGCTTGCAAGAATTAGTTAGGGGGAACGAAGGCAATTTGGCGATGAAACAGGGCATAGGGCCACTTTGAGTTCTCTATTTTCCCAAAATTACAGTCATTGCATGCCTATGATTACAACAAGGGGTAGAAAACGGATGTAAATGCACGGTTAATTTTAGATTATCACAAGAGAGCAGTGTATTTTCTTCTTCTTTTTAAACTATATCTCATTATAAATTTACAAGCAGTCAGTAGATCTCATTAAAAGTCAACATATTCTGTAGATAGTTTGGTTGGCGAATGTTGTTGATGTTTTTTTTTTTATTTTCTTTTTAGAAAAAACTTCTTGCTTTTATGGGTGCTTATACTTTTGGAGGAAGAGGTTAAGCTATTTTGATTTGATCCTAACAAAACAGTATACTCAAAGAGTCATGTTTTTTTTAATCGTCCAACAGGCCACCATGACATTTAGCTCAACAGGCAATCTTTGGAGGTTTTCAAAAGGCACCATCCAGCAGCACAAATCCGCTTTGGCTGTTGTCCAGCAGTTTCAATAGGCACTCATTGGCTGAACGGACATTTTTTAGATATCATCCAACAGGCTCTTTGGCTAGAATGTACTGAATCACAGATCTCTTGATAGAAATCAATTCCTGTTACTTAGATAACTCATTAACAGCAGCAGCAGTAGACATGGTAAGAATCGTCACAGCAAGATTAGTAGTGATATTACTGATTGCCGTACTGCGTCCTTAAAGCTTTAGTGGTAGTAAGACTGGATGCCTCTTGTCTCCTCATTGTATCATTCTTTACGCTAGAGTTTGACTCTTTGCCACAACTCTACTTTTTAAAACAATAAAACTAAGCGTGAAGAGTGAGACGCTGAGTCGGGGGCAGCCCCTTTCGTATACGGAATAATTTCTTTTCGTCTTAAGATTTAATGTCACTCCTCACTTTCAGTAAAAAAAAAAGCTTGTTTAAAAAAAAAAAATAAATTTCTGAACGTTTATCAACTAATGCAGGTTCTAGTTTGGCTCACCGCACATTAAAAATAAAAAAAAAAATTCACATTAATTTAGGCAGATTTATTCCGTAAATGAATGGTTACCCCCTCCTCAATACCTTGTTCTTTACGCTAAAGCTGTTAGCACTTTTGAAAAAGTTTCTTATTCTAATTAAACGGCCTCCGTGTTTCAGTAGACGCTCTTATAAAATTGGGACAAACAGTCAAGATTTAGCGTAAAGAGCAAGGTATTCAGGAGAGGACAACCCTTCATAAATAGAATAATTTCTGTTCGTTTTTCAAATAATACCGGTAAATCTGGCTCACCCTCTGTGAAATATACCCTTCCCCCTCACGGAGAACTCCTCAGTGTAAATTTCGTCAAACGTAAAGTACATCCAGCCGTCAAATTCTCTCCAGACAGCTCCATCCTCGCTGAGAATCCCCTCTCCCTGTAGAATTGCTTGCCGACGATTCAGCCTGAATAGCATTCTTTCATTTACATAAGATTTTAATCTCTAATCGGTTTCTCGATAACTCTAGAAATACCTCTTCCGTAAAAATTATTTCCTGGAATTCAAAAAACACGGAAAAAAGCGCCTGGATAACATCCCCGGAACATCTCCACATAGAAAATTTGTAAAAAGAATGCAGGACACTGTCAAATCCCCCGAGTGCAAAATTACCTCTCGAATATTCACCCCCCAGAAATCTCCCTCCCCAAGGAAGATTCTCTCTATAGAAATCTACCCCTCGCACAATTCCCCCCCCAGAAAAAAATATATGTATATTTTCCAATGACAAATACTATACGTAAATAATAGGCGAATTCCATAACCTACAGGCCTCTACCCACTGACTGTGAGGGGCAATTTTACACCTAAAAACCATAATTATTTGATCTTTCAACTATGGTGAACAAAATGGCTATCTTAAAATTTCGATCAGATATTTTTGGGGAAAAAATGGGCGTGAGACAGGGCCCAGTTGTCCTCCAATCTTTTTGGTCATTTAAAAAGGCCACTAGAACTTTTAATTTCCGTTCGAATGAACCTCTATCTTCTAGAACCCTTATTTCAATACAATCACCCCTGAGAAAAAAGAACAAAAAAAAGAAAACAAATAAACACGCATCAGTAATCTGTTTTCTGGCAAAAATAGTAAAATTCCATATTTTTCCAGATACAAGCTTGAAATTTCTTACGTAGGGTTCTCTGGTACGTTAAATCCAGTGGTGTCATTTTCATTAAGATTCCTTTAATTTTAAGGGGTGTTTCCACCTATTTCAAAGATCAGGCAAATTTTCTCAGGCTTGTAACTTTTGATGGGTAATACTAAACTTGATGAATCATACATATTTTAAATCAGCGTAATAAGTTGATTCTTTTGATGTGTATATTGACATTAAAATTCTGTATTTCAGAGGTTTGGTTACTATTGAGCTGAGTCGCTCCTTACTTACGGTTTATTGCTACGAACTGTTTGAGCAGATTTTTTGAATACCTTGGCAACCTTGTTTTTTCAAACCAGAAAAATCTAAGTAATCTTATAAATCTTGACATTTTTTTTTTTTTTTGGGGGGGGGGGTCATTTGATAATATAAAAATTTGAGGATCCTATTTCCTAATAAAAAAAGGAAAATATACTTTGGTTCAGTTTGAATCTCTTTTTCATCGTCAAGTCAAAACTGGCAAAGGTGGAACATTCATTACACGAAAAAAAAAACAAAAAAAAAACTGTAACTAAACTACAGCCAGATGTATAATAAATCTTGATATATAAATTTTGCAATTTGTTATTTTGTTTATCCTATCTATTCACTATTATATAAATTAAAAGGAGAAATATATCAAAGATAATAACAAGTAGACACAATGCTGAAATCTATTCCTAAAGCTAAGCCGTGACAGAAGACGGTAAATTCTGATTAAGATAATTAATTTATATTTATCGACTATAATATACAGCAAAAGGAGGAACATAACAAAAATAAGAACAAGTAAATAGCATAGCTGACACCGAATCGTAAAGTTAAGCTCTGACAGAAAAACGACAGATTTTGTCAAGATCTGATCAATTGAGGATGCTAAGGGTGTTTCCCACCACTTGATTTGTTTTTCAATGCTGCTCTGTTTTGAAGAAACACACTGTTCTTAACAGAAATTATTAATGATGTTCGTAACTAGCAGACTATTACAAAATAGGAACAAACCTAAATTAGTTTCGGCTAAAATTTGCAATTATTGGTAGTTTTCTAGAACTCAATTATCCTAAATTCCTAAATGATGGAAATTATTTGCCGTTACCTTTAGCCTGTAGATAACAGAGAAAAGCCCGTAAGATGATTATAAACAAAAAAGGGCTAACACAGTATTTCCTTCTGAACCAAAAGCAACACAAAATTCATATTATTTATTGTTATCTGTTATCTTGGAAAGGAAGTAATAATTATAGGCCCTATTTTCAAAGTCATATTAAGAGTCATATTTCTTTTCATAGAGTGACACAAAATTCAGTCGATAACACTGGCCTATGATGTTTCGAAGGGAAAGGCCACGCATTGTCCCATTAGGATGGATGGGAATTAAGTAGTAATAATTGAGTTCTGGAGCAAATAATCTGTTAAATCTGGCTGATATATCTAATTGAACGCCAAATTGTCAGTGGTTCTAGAAAAGTAGCAGAAAAAGAAAGACAAACTCTGTCCGTCAGAAAAATAAATTTTTAAACTTTGATTTGAAAGAGAAAATAGGAAAATCTAGCGTCGATATCACAAAAATTTTCTCTCTTCAAGCAATATAAAATCCTGTTACCGAAGTAAAATTTGACTCCTGTCAGAACCTAGCCTATTATATAAAGCTTCTTTATCGCATTGGTGAAGTTCCAAGAGACATCGGAGGCGATGCCATCGAAGACAAACTAGTTAAACTACCATAGCCTAGTGAACCAGCAGTCGATGATATTTTGTCATTCTCCATGTCCATTTGGTTTTGACGAAACTCCTGCATTGTCGTTGCAAATCGTGACCATTCATCGGGTCTGGGCAGAGCAAGATTCTAGAATTGAAAACTTTTAAGAGTTCTGGAACAAGAGATTATCAGAGCTCAGAAGGGCAAGATACTTACGAAAGATTCTACGCGTTGAAAAATGACACATCGTTAATACCAAGGCTAAGATACGATTTTCTAGAGTTTTTAAAATGAAGGGGCTAAAAACCTCAGGATTTTGTACCATGGAAATTCCAATGGAATACATTTTCATTTTACTCTGGTGTCATGATTGAGGGGTTTCAAACTGTTTTCATAACTCCCATAAATTTCTTTTCACATCAGGATGAACCGAAATAATAGTTATAATTGCTGGACTGTTTCATTTCTAACGAGATATATTTCTAACTAGACAGGTTTCATTTCTTCTTCTTTTTTAAGAACACGTTTTCAAAGTCTCGATTACTCTGTGGTTCGCTCTGTACTAAATTGCAGCTACAACAATGTTTAGTAACATACATTCAACAACAACAAAACAAATAAATAAAAATAAAATGCAACGAAAGAAATTGTTTAACTATTTTGAGAAACCAGTAATTTTTTCTTATATTTTCTTTTTCTATTGCTTAGTTAATTATACAATATCTAATAAAATTATAGATATCAAGCATACTGAATGGAAAAGAAAAATATATTCAACTGATCGCTCTTAATCTGTTTCAAAGTTAAACTTATCCAGCAGCTCCCAGTAATGTCAAGTCAGAAAAAAAATGGAAGTGAAGGCAAATTTGTTTTTTTTTTCCAATGAAAATAACAGAAATTGGTATTTTAACAAATATTGATCTATGAAAAGCTTTTTTAAATTATAGGAGGTGTACCCCCCCCCCCCCCAATGAAACCACTGGTAGCTCCATACATGAGTCAAACTTAATTTAATCAATAGTACGTTTTATGTATTAATTGGGCTATTACAACGCTACTCATAAGCTTGAATGCCTAGAAACGGTAATACAATTGAAGTTCTTGACTGTAGTATTTATTAAATATGTCTTTATCTTACGCCAATTTTAAACAGAGAAGTTTTACTGTTACAGCTTTTATCTTGGGCGACGTTTTTACGTGGACTCTTTTGAAACTGATTGAATAAAACCGCAACATTTGGCAACACTGGATTTATAGAAACACACCTACAGACTATTGAGCTCACTGGGGGGTGGGGTGGGGGTGAATGTCTAAATTTTCTATTGTTGTAGCTATGTTGTAAATAAACAAGCTTGAACTATGCTCTTTGACAGCCTGGCCAAGCAATTTTTTGTTTCTTTGAGCTTAATGTGCTGCTTGATATGCTTAATATGCTGCTATGTTTACAAACATATATGAAATATACTTATACTTGACATGCTGCATGAGGGCCTGGCCAACCGATATTTTGTTTGAGCTTAATATACTGCTTGATATGCCTGGTCTGACGGTATGTTTATGCGGAATATGTAGCCCATATATATCCCTCATTAGCAAAAAATTAAACAACATATGCTTAATATGCTGTAATGCAATATGCAAATTATTTTTAAACTTGACATCCTGCTTGAAGGCCTGGCCAAGCGAATTTTCTTGTTTAAGCCTTTGTACTTTACAAAGTAAACTACCGTTAAAATTCAGTCTTTCTTGTGGAAAAGACAATTTAGCTGTCGCACAAGTACACCCTCAAAACGATAAGAAGAAAAGTTTCGTCTTTCCACCCTTCTGTAACTACCTAGATTTAATTAGCATTGTCTTCATAGAGAGGCTGCAAAAAATGATTCAACAACCGATAAAAAAAAATTTGTTTCGTGAAGGCCTTCAAAATTTGTCAGCCAAAAAAAATAGATTTTCAACTCTAATCCGAAAAGAAACTGAGCCAGAGGTCGTAGAATAGCTTTTCTTCACTTTTCTGGCCGACCGGTGAAAGAACTATGGCGGGGGAGGTCCTACGTCTAAGCAACGCACTTGTTGCTTCGACAGTAATCTGAACATTTTGTATTGAGCGAGGAATGTTTTTGTTATTTTATTACGTTTTTTTTTGACCATCAGAGTCAAGGAATAGTTAGATGAAGAACTTCATAAAGAACTTAGCTTTTAATCGTTTAGATATTATTTTAATTTAAACTAATTTAGCCAATTAATTTAGAACTTACTTTATTTTGTTCTGAATCCAAATTCAAGCTTATAAGACAATGTTTACTAATTCTTTAGCTTTAAAAGGCTTTGAATGTTGTAATGTTTACCGAAACAAAATTTGCAAATTAGACATAAAGGAAACAAGCGAAATTCGAGATTAGATTCAGGCAATACATAGGAACGGGTAAATTGGAGAGAGGGGGCATGTGTTGGAATTCCATTTCTGCGTACATAGCTGATTGAAGTTTTTATAAAAGAGAACTTCGCTCCAGCTGCTGGTTTAGAAAGACTATAAATGCAAGTTTAGCTTTGGAGGGATTAGGAATGCCGACATATTGTAATCCTAATCCCTTCGGAGGGGTTGAATAGCGATAGTTTTTAATTACGAAACCTCTGAATATTAGAATTAATTTTATTATTAATATTAATAAGTAACATTAATTCCTTACAATAACCAACAAAATACCCATTTATTTCTCCTACTAATACGTTTCAATCATTTACAAGTTTTACCGACACAGAAAATCGGTTCTTAGATCTGTATCAAAAAGTGCTTTTACAACATGCTGCTTTGAAACCACCGGCCATAAAAGAAAACAGTTGGCCACCAAAATTGATTCATTAGCAGTATCTACGGTTTGTTTTTAACGTCTTTCAGTGATTTCTTATAACGTTTATTTATAAGTTATTTAACGTCTTGTAACTTTTTTCCGGATCTTAGACCTTGGGTATATGAGACAAAAGCAACAGAAGCTTAAAAAAAAGAATGTTGAAGGGCTATTATGCTTGTTGACATTTTGTAACATCAACTAAGGCCAAATTCATTAGAATTGTATAATAAAAACAACAGGGGCATTAGACCCATACCCTTCCCCCGGAACTTTGAATGTAGTTGAATTTTACCTTTATTTCTGTTTTGCAGTTCCAAAATAATTTGCCGTTTTTCATTTTTTTTTCAAGTCATGCCCCCCCCATCGAAAACAACATTCACGAATCTACCAGAGATGCACAATTGCTATACCGAAAATACAAATTCGAGAGAACCGAATTTTAACCCTTATATTACTAGAACGATGCTCCACCATAGAAAAATAATTTATTTTTACTATACTAATAAAGAACACCGATGCAAGACCCAAAAAAGGCAGAAAAAAAAAGAAGAAAAAGCAGACAATAAAAATGAACCCGCGTATCTTGTGAGGACATTTTCTATGGCTGAAAAGCATAACTAGGTGTTTTCTTTTTTTTTCAAATTAAATAAAGGCCAATTCTAAGACTCAATTTCTGAGCCTGATATCTTACCTCACCCACATCGTACACCCAGATTTTTCCGGTATCGTCACCAACGGTAACATGGAGACCAGATTGGGTCCAAGATACCTTATTGAGAGCGTTAGAACCTTCAATGACGACACTGGCACTTGGAACCTGAAATAAATGATGATATAGTTTGATTATGATCAAATATAGTTTGATCATTTGATCATATAGTTAGATCATAATAAATCATGATAAAGTTTGACTCTTTGTCACAACTCTACTTTTTAAAACAATAAAAAAAACTGTAGCGTAAAGAGCGAGGTGCTAAGGAGGGCCTTTCATATACGGAATAATTTCTGTTCCTTTTAAGTGTCGCTCCTTACTTGCAGTTAAAAAACTTAGCTTTTTTTTATATTTAATTTCTGAACGCTTTTCAATTAATGAATGTTTTGATTTTGGCTCACCGCACATGAATACTTAAAACGAAATTTGCAAATTTTTTTTTGCCAAATGGCTTTCTCATCGTTTTGATCGGACGATTTTGATAAAAAAAGGGTGGGGGAGGAGGCAGCATTTTTGGACATTCACAGTACATTATATATTTCAACCGAAATTTGATTGTTAGATATATATTATGAAAATATATATTTTAACAGCAAATTTTGACAAAAATTTATTTTACCTTAGCTGCGTTCTTACTTTTATAGCTGCCATATCGTACATCGGACGTTTGGTACACATATAGTGCTGAGATCTTCTTTAAGGCGCTACAAATTCTTGCAAGTAAAGTAAAATTTGTCAAAAGTAAAATCGAAAGTATAAAATAAGTTGAAGAAGTCAAATAAAATGTAAAATAAATACTAAGTAAAATCTAAAGTGAACAAAAGGAAAATAAAATTCGAAAGACAACGACTAAGTAAGTTTTTAACAGTAGCTGTGTATTTTAACTGAGGTTTGCTTTTATCATTCTAGCTGTCTCTAGCTGCCATGGGTCTGTACCTGACGATTCGACATGGCAGTGTCGTATCTGATTTTGGTTGCGTCCCTGATTTCTGGCAGAGCAACAGTCCATCGAAGTTTTTGTTGCAACTAGGTTTAACTACAATTTAATTTTGTTATAATAAAAATTATATGGTTAGGCCTATATTGACATGTTACATGGTTTTACTTACTGTGCTCAATTAAAATTGACATTTAGTAGCGTCAAGACAAGAGAAAAAGTTTGCTTTTAAAAAAATAACTTGACTCAAAAGCTTATCGTTCTTTGTACTTGCTTAAAATTTGATGCCAAAAAACAAAAATCAGGTTGGCATTTTTTTAATGGTTAAAAATTTATATAGCAGCAATGGGTTAGAAAAGGAGCAGTTATTTGACTTCCCTTTCAGATATATGCTTAGGGAATAAGAAGATTAGTCTAAGAAAATACTTCACGAAAATAAACCAATGGAATTAAGGCACACATATAACAAGTATGTATGGCAGTTTTTGGTTCTGGATTGAAAAGAAGCCACTCCATTATATGCTTTGACTGTATATGTTTTTAAAAAATTTTAATTTTGACTTTCTTTCATAATTTATTGCATTTATTCGGTTTTTATTTTTTATTTTTTCTCATAAAATCCTATGTATTTTTTCATGTAATTCCTCTGTTTTCACAGTTACTGATCAAAATGTTTTCAGAAGAGCATAGATAAGATAAAATTTAATGCCAAAAACCTGCAGGCCATGGCAACACAAAATACAAAACTCCAATCTTAGTAAAATTTGTCTAATATGTTTAATATATACAAAAGAATCCTGAAAATCCCCTGAAAATCAGTCTCTAGGCTTAAATAAACTTAAGATGAGTCCCGAGAAGGGCGTGGGGGTGGGTAGGACTGGAGTGAAATGTTCTATTTTGGTGTCCTTCCACTTCAAATTCAGTAAGATCTTAATGTTTCAACAGAAATAGAAATTATAATATATTACAAAACTGTCTTCAAAGTAGCTACACTGCCTACTTAAGCTGCTACTTATAACCTAAATAAG
This sequence comes from Artemia franciscana, assembly GCF_032884065.1. Taxonomy (NCBI): domain Eukaryota; kingdom Metazoa; phylum Arthropoda; class Branchiopoda; order Anostraca; family Artemiidae; genus Artemia; species Artemia franciscana. The sequence goes on along the minus strand of NC_088876.1, from coordinate 24,185,592 downwards.
CGTATGCTGGATACAACCTGAATATGACTGAATATGCTTATAATTTTTTGCTGGAGCACTAATGACTAATCCTTAATTATATCATCTTACACAATAATCCTGCACCCCTCCACCCCCACACATTTTTTTTTTCACAAGCTCTTTGACGTGGAGCCTAAATTGGTTTTCAACAAGTATATATGTTATCTTCACTTTAAAGAAATTTCCGGATTTTATCCTCCTTATAATTCAGCCGACTCGTTGTTACCCTGCTAAAACTCATTGTATTCACCGAGAGACTTGGATGCGGTAACTATTTAGCTTCAGTTGACGCAATTAGTTGAAAGGATAGCAGATAAAGCTGCTCATTATTATGAAATTGGTAACGAAAACCATTATTGGAAAGGTATACATTTAGTAGGGTGGATGTTTAGATATAAAGTGGTTTTACGAAAAGTGTGGTTCAATCCCGCTTTCTGGGGCCATAATGAAAGAAAGGTTGAGATGGCTAGGCCACGTTCTACGGATGAAGGATGACAGATTACCGAAGATTGTCCTTTTTGGCCAACCGTCTGGGGCTACACGGAAAGCAGGTCGTCCTTGTCTGGGTTGGGAGGATGTCATAAATAAAGATTTAAAGGAAATGGGAACTTCCTGGGAGGGTGTAAAGAGGGAGGCTTTAAAAAGATTAGATTGGAGGAGGAGCGTGCGTAGCTGTGTTGGCCTCAGGCGGCTTGGTGCTGCAGTGAGTTATTAGTAGTAGTAGTAGTAGTAGTTTGTATGCTTAGTCAAATTGATGCTTGCATAATAACATTTTGGATTTAGACCGAGGCAAACTGAATATATCAGATTCTATAGCTGTATATCATGATTACATTTTGAAAATTTCAACTGATCATTTTGGTTTAAACTGTTATTCGGATTTGTTTGAGTTTCAATTCTTGCTAGCTTTTTCTTTTAAAGCCCAAGTGGTTCAGCAGAGTTTTATTTTCATTAGCGCTGAAGAGCCGAAATATTTTCAGCATTTTCAGCACACAAAATAACAATTTTATATTATAGAAAATAAGAATAAGCTCGACTAAACAATTTTGGATAGTTAGGATAATTATGACTTCTGACCTGAATTAAGACTACAATGGTTAAGTTAAATTGCATTAACAGTTTTTCACACATAAACCAGTCCCTTTCCAATAGGCAAACGAAAAAATTCGTAAAACTATCGTAATCATCATCTTAGAACATCATAATTATCACAAATAAATTATTCAACAATTGCAAATGTAGGATAGAGACTAAAAGCTCTATTCGAATGTGAAAAGTCTTTTAGAAAATTTTTTTTCTTTTTTTCAAAATTAATTAATTGCTCATCCACAAATTCTATCTTTTTCCGCTGCTATGTTGAAACTTTACGTAACCTAAACAAACTTACGCAATGTAAAAAACTAGCTCGAGTTTGATTTAAAAGATAAATCAGAGATTTAAAATAAGATCGGGATTTATAATAAGAGCTCTGAGTCCTTCACGATATCCTTCTAAATATGAAGTTAAAAATACCTCAATTTTTCAAATTCTTCCAAATTAACACACACCCCCCCCCCAGCTCCTCCAAAGAGCTAGTACAATTATTTCAATCACGTATCTAGAATCTGTGCTTATTCTTCCCATCAAGTTTCATCCCGATCTCTCCACTATAAGCATTTTCCAATATTTCTGTTTCCTTCCTCCAACCCCCTATGTCCCCGGATCCAATTCGAGTCGAAAATGGAGCATCTAAGACATAAGATCCTTCTATATATCAAGTTTCATTAAGATCCGATCACCTATTCGTAAGATAAAAATACCCCAGTTTTCACGTTTTCTAAGAATTCCGGTTTCCCCCTCCAACTCCCCCCAATGTCAAAGGATCTGGTCAGAATTTGAAATAAGAGCTTTAAAGCACAAGATCCTTCTAAATATCAAATTTCATTAAGATCTGGTCACCTGTTCGTAAGCTACAAATACCTCATTTTTCCGAATTTTCCCAACTCCACGAAAGAGAGCGGATCCGGTCCGGTTATGTCAGTCACGTATCTTAGACTTGTTTTTATTCTTCCCGTCCAGTTTCATCCTGATCTCTCCGCTTTAAGTATTTTCTAAGATTTCCGCCCCCCCCCCAATGACGCTAGATCCGGTTGAGATTCGAAATAAGAGATCTGAGTTACGAGGTCCTTCTAAAGATGAAATTTCATGAAGATCCGATCACTCCTTTGTAAGTTAAAAATACGTCATTTTTTCTAAATTTTCAGAATTAACACCCCCCCCCCCCCCAATAGATCGGATCCGTTCCAATTATGTCAATCACGTATCTAAGACTTCTGCTTATTTTTCCAACCAAGTTTCATCCCGATCCCTCAACTCTAAGCGTTTTCCATGATTTTAGCCCCCCCCAAACTCCCCCAATATCACCAAACCCGGTCAGGATTTGAAATAAGAGCTTTGAGACACGATATTTTTCAAAATATCAAATTTTATTGAGATCCGATCACCCGTTCGTAAGTTAAAAATACCTCATTTTTTTTTCAGAATTAACAAACCCCCTTCCCCCCAATACCCCGAAGAGAGCGGAACCGTTCCGGTTATGTCAATCGTGTATCTAGGACTTGTGCTTATTTTTCCCACCAAGTTTCATCCCGATTCCTCCACTCTAAGTGCTTTCCAAGATTTTAGGTTTTCCCATCCCAACTCCCCTCAATGTCACCAGATCCGGTCGGGATTTAAAATAAGAGCTCTGAGACACAATATCCATCCAAACATCAAATTTCATTAAGAGGTTAAAAATACTTCATTTTTTCTATTTTTGCCGAATTAACCGCCCCCCCACTCCCCCCCAGATGGTCAAATCGGGAAAATGACTATTTCTAATTTAATCTGGTCTGGTCCCTGATATGCCAGCCAAATTTCATCGTCCTAGCTTACCTGGAAGTGCCTAAAGTAGCAAAACCGGGACCGACAGACCAACATAATTTGCGATTGCTATATGTCACTTGGTTAATACGAAATGCCATAAAAAATATGGGCGTAGTTTTAGAAGAAGAAACAAAGTAGTATCTTTGTGTCCTAGTTAACATTCCACAAGTCTAACCGCTCTGTTCTAAAGATAAGATAAAAATAATAAAATATAAAATATACATAAAAGATATGGATGACTAGGGGAGCACGCTACACCTAGACAAGAGTAAAATTGGAAAAGTCGGACCTTGGTAGCTAAGTAGCAAATATAAAAAAGCTAAAAGATGCATTGAATTCAAAAGAAGAAGAAAAAATATAAAGAAAAAAGGAATACCTCAGTGTCCTGGTTAAGATTCCATAAATCTAAGCGCCCTGTTCCATCTACCGTAGCAAAAAGAGCTGGGTGAACGGGGGACCATGCGACGTCATAAATATAATCCCCATTGTCTTCAAATGAATAAATTGGTCGATTTTCCTGAAAAGAGATTAAAAGTTGAGACAACGAAAGCCTAGGAATAATGGCCTTCAAATTAACGTCAATAAAACAAAAGTGATGCGTTTTAATGCGCTTAAAATGGACGCAACTTGTCCTGAACCCTGCTTCCCTGCCACTTCAAGTGCAATTATTCTTGGTGTGACTTTCTATTTCAATTGACTGTTCTTTCACCTACTATGTTTCTAACCTTGTGAAAATAGGCAACTATGCTTTGCGATCACTAAATATACTGTATATATAAATATAAATGTAATATAAATAATGTACTATAATATAAATATACTAAATATACCAGTGAATCAGTTACGACTAGGCTATAGCTAAATATAATATAAATAATATAATATAATATAAATATACTAAATATACCAGTGAATCAGTTACGACTAGGGTATAGCTACTATATACGTCCCTTGCTAGAATACACGTGCCCTGTTAGGGGACCACATGCACACAACATTTGACTACTTAAGTGATGATCTCGCTCAAAAACGTGCGACATACAATCATATGTAGCCCCAAATATAATACGTATGTAACTGCAATTGTGACGTTGAAAATACCAACGATGAGAGAATGGAGATTCCATACCATGTGTAAATTTGGACAGTCGCTACTTGCTAGTGAAAAACACAGTACGTTGTTGTCTCCTCTTACCAAAGCCAATACTCGACACACGAATAAGTTCGAGTCAATAAGATGTAGAACGAATCGCTTCAGCAATTCTTTTATTCCTTTTGATACAAGTGTCATTAATAATGTTTTTTCTTCTTCTTTTTGTTGTGTTGTAAGAGATAGCGTAATTTAGTTGAGGCTTTTGCCAATACTATGAAAGCTGTTTTAAATAAATGAATCTTGAGTCTTTAATGAAACATCTACGTGATTTGACCAGAAAGTCATTTATATATATATATATATATATAATTAGTAAATGGGCGGGGGGGAAGGGAGGCGGGATTCTAATTTGGCAAGTAATTTCGCTTATATATTTTTAGGATTTTTAAAACAACTCTCATAGCACACCGTTGCCTTTTTTGTTAGACATTGAATCTGTATTAAGGATTTTATCCTTCTTTTTTTAAATAAAATTATACTAAACAACTAAACGTGTGGTCATAAATAATAAATAATATGCATAATACTGGAAAGCAGTATACCCGAGAATAAAAAAAAATCACATGCAGACTGGAAAAAACACACAAAATAGATCTTAACTTCAACCGTGTTTAGGTGTTTATAATGAATCTATACCTCATTTCTATATATCCCTAGAAATACCTGATAATGAGAGGAGGTGGCTCCCTTTGATATTGGTAAATAACTATGAAAAATTACTGCCACATCAGACGCCAATGTAATAGTCCTTGACAACTATAAGTTTACAAATAAGTTCTTAAAAACAAGGCCTATTTTGAATACTCGACGAAAGAGTAATGCATATATTTAGATATCAAGGTATATATTTAGATATCAAAACTGAGTATAGATATCAAGGAAATAGGTAGCCTTGGCCAGTTTAAGTCTGATTTACGTGTGGAGTTGCTCGGTAGGTATGCTTTTGAAACAGATTAACTAAAATAAATTTTACATAGGTTATTCATTTGTAATATTTATGTATTTTTTTGTTGTTTTTTTTTGTTGTCTTGGGGTCACGCAAGGTAGTGTATTGTTTATGTTTTTTTTTTTTTTTTGTTGATTTCGGTATATGGTCTCATTCTCCATATTTTCTTATTCTCCATGTTGTCTCTTTATTTTCTTTGAATTTAGCACAGCCTCGCAAGCTTCGCTTATGTTGTGCTATTGATTAAGAAATGTTTATTTCTAATAAAATTGTTCTACTACTACTACTACTACTACTACTACTACCATTTGAATATGGAAATGTTGGATATTCTCAAAAGAGTATCCAACATTTTAAGAAATAGGCGAATTACAAAATTAGCTGTCAATGATATTGTCAATGTCAATGATATTCTTAACCAAGATTTTGACATAAAAATATCAACCCTCAGTCGAGTTCCAATCCATTCCTTCTAAACGTTAATCAGGAACTCTAAAACGTGAGCTATCAGATACACTCTCAGAAGGACACAGTTTTTTTGTCAATTGTGCTGTTAGTCATGTCCTGTTCACTATCCCAACATAGCAAAACTTAAACTCTTTACAGATTTCAAGCTAAGCTTCATGGACTTTGTATCAAGCCTTATCTTTAAATATAATTAAATAAAAAACAAGCTTTTTTAAAATGGAAGTAAGGAGCAACATTAAAACTTAAAACGAACAGGAATTACTCCGTATATGAAAGGGGCTTTTCCTCCTCAACGCTCCGCTCTTTACGCTACAGTTTGACTCTTTCTCTTAACTCTACTTTTTAAAACAGTAAGAAACTTCGTTATCACGAACTGTTTGATTTTTTTGTCTCATAATAACTCAATATACTGATATTTTTTTAAGATATTTTTTAAGTGACAAATAGACAAAAAATAGAAAAAAGATACAAAATATATAGACACAAAAATAGAAAAAGACACAAAAATATAGTTCACAAACAGAAAAAGAGACCCCTTAGTTGAGGCCCATTAATAAAAATTGGTTAGCCTCATCTAATATTTAAGATAAGAGATCCAAGATTCTTCATCAGCTTATTCAATAAACATCAAAAACAAGAAGAACAATAGGGAATTATTTTCGCAAGACAGTGGAATTCTAATTCGACTGGTTAAACTTCGCTAAAGTAAGGATGCTGGGACTGTTTAAAAATTTTCATTTTAGTTTTAATGGTCATATGCTATTGTTAGTCTCTTTTCTTCTACTTATTTATGTTTTGCTGGAGACGGCCCTTGGACATAGGGCCGAAATATTCATTCAAATTAGAATAAATTAGAATAAAGACAGTCTGATCTTCGTCACTATTTAAGGCTTATTCCATACTTTAGTAAGATATAGCCCTAATAAGCACACTCTAAAATTACTAGCCTAAGGTCTTAAAACGTTAACAAAAACCAGAAGAATCATAATCAGGTGCAAGGGTGCGTCGTTTACAAGTATAAAAATTTCCTTGAGGAGCTTCAATCCTCAAGGTTGCCCTGCAAGATAATTTGCGGTAGCGGTTTCGTAGGTAAACTCGTGAAAGGTACCCCCAAATTATTATGAAGCCCCGCAAACAGGTTATCCTTTCCTCGGATGGGACGAAGAAAAGAGCTTGTGACGAAGATGTGATCATAAACCATTTCCTAATACCGGAACTCCAGCCTTTTACACCTATCTTATTCTCGCCAAGACATTCGCACATGGGTGGAAGTAAAGAGTGAAGCTTTAAATAGATTAGGATGGACGAGTATTTGCATTTGTGTTCGCCTCAGGCAGATTGGTCCTATAGTGAGCCGTTAGTAGCAGTATTGGTTAAGAAGCCCTGGACATGTACATTTTTGTAGGGATATGTTTATCTATTTTGTAGGTATATTCAATTCGATTCAATTTATTTCTGACCCGTCAACAAAACAAAAGAGGGTTTGTAGCCCTAGTGCCAGAGTAAGAAAAAAAAAAAAAAAAAAAAAGAGAAAATAAACAATCAACGAAAAGCGACCCCGCTCTTTACGCTAAAGTTTTTTACTGCTTTAAAATTTAGAGTTAAGAAAAAGAGTCAAACTTTAGCGTAAAGAGCAGGCGTTGAGGAGGAAAAGCCCCTTTCAAATACGGAGTAATTTCTGTTCGTTTTAAGTTTTAATGTCGCTCCTTACTTTCATTTTAAAAAACTTTTTTTTTGTTTAATTCTCTCGAATATATCCAAGTAGTTGCGTGGTAAATATTAAATTAAAGTTTACGTTAAAAATTTAATGAGATGGATGTGCCTATTTTTTATTGGATAAGAAATCAAATCTTGGTGTAATGTTTGAAACTGCTGGACACAAGACCTCTTCAACATTTTTTATCGCTGAACGATATTGGGATTTAATGTGTGTTAAAGCTGAGAAAGTAACTTCACATAAATATGTGGTGTTGAATGGCAGAAGTACATTTAACGCCATATCAGCGATTGTGGGAAATTCAGTTCTAGTTCAGATCCAGAATTCAGTCAAGAGCTTTTTTTGGAATTGTAGTTTTAAGTTTGAGTCACACGAAAACTCAGCAAATTCCTCTTGAGCTTTAAGTGGCAGATGATCAATCTCACTTGAGCCAATCCAAAACGGCTTTTGAATTCAAACTATTTTTTGTAAATCAATATTTAATATAAAATATGTCTGGAACTGTATTTCTAACACTTTTAAGTGATCTACAATAGTTTTTGCAATAAAAGTTTTACGATGAATTTTCTCAATTACAAAATTGTCGACACCGGAAAACATTTCGAACGAATTTTTTTCGACCCTACTGTTCCAAATGCTGATCTTTTAAGTAAAACTTCCAATTTCGTCGTTTGAAGTAAATATATCGCAATTTTTTCCTTGAAGAGACAAGTTAAGATCGTTTAACTTCGCAAAAATATCGGAAAAATAACACAGCTTGAATAGCCACAAGTCATTTTAAAAAAAAACAGCAAATTCACATTTTCGTTCAGTTAAAAATATTTCGATCTCGTCCTTCAATAACAATAATCTTTTTAAACTTTGACTTCTTGACAACCATCTTACTTCTGCATGTAATAACAAAGTTGTGTAGCTGGAATTCGTATCCTTACAGAGATTTGAAAATAAGTGACTGTTAAGGGCATGATTCTTAATCAAATTTATGACCTTAACAGCATCCTGAAGCACATCGTTCAATTCTGGTGCTATTGATCAATTAAGAAGCGCCCATAGCATCTTTATATGCCGGGACTGTAAGTTTCCACCGGTCGCGAAAGAATTAAACTGACTAATTCGAAATAACATGCACTTCGTTCGCAATCATACAATGTCTAAATGAAAATAACACCAAATGTTTATACAGTTTCTTCAAAATAACACTTAGAAATTTTGTTGATAATATTTATCAGGATTATTTCGGTTTTATGAGACTGACAAAAATAAATCGACATTTTTTATAAATTTCTATAACATCTTCCGATTCATAGTAAATTTATACAAGATATTATAATGATCGGAATAGAAATGCTGGTATAAACAGTCTTTCCGAACCAGAAGATTTTATGATACATTTATCTACGATGATTGTTATTTTTCTTTATAACAATAATTTTACAAGTTAAAAAAAAAATTTTTGTTAAATTATATTTTTATCACTCGCGAACCCATAATTTTGCTACGCGACCCCAAATGGGGTCGCGACCCATAGTTTAAGAAGCCCTGCTTTAGAATATGGGATTAAATTACCTTTTGACTCCATAGTTTTACAGTCCAATCAAAGGATGAAGTGAGGAATAGGTGAGAGAAGTCAAGAGGCCCTGAGGCGCCATGACTGCTAATCCCTGTAACAGGGCCATAATGTCCATCATATAGCTCCATAACGCCAGATTTGCTACCGTGCCTGCAAATGTATAGGGTATCACTTGTTAGGCTTAATTCCTATATCTCATCATAATTTTTTAAATTTTATGTATTATAACTGTTGTGAGTTACATTCAAACAACTTATGATTATTTTGACTTTAGTTCTTAATTTCATAATCGGGCGAATTCCAGTATGGATTGATCCATAAGTTACTTCCTTTTATAAAAGTTACCTCCTTCCCCTGATGATTCAGGTAGCTACATATGAATTACAATTTATTCGACATTTTGATTGACATTACTTAGCAGAAAAAGCCCTTTCTAATTTTCACCACTGGAAAATTTATTTATTCTCCCCCTGAAAAATTTCCTTAGTGAAGCTAGAGTCCTAAAAGGCCGTGCTACTAAGGGACAAAAATTATCTTACTATTATTCCTGCAAATTCAAGGATTATCTAATTAATTTGATTTTGTTTACTTCCGGTATACTTTTCCCAAAAAGTCAGGAAAAAAAGTCATAAGAAGAAATTTATGAAAAAAAAGGAAAAAAGTCAGATTTATGAAAAAAATTTATGGGAGGGATTTCAGCTCGATCTGCAGGCCACTTGCGAGATCACAGATGCGTGTTTATTTTTTTCCCCAGAACTTATCGCATCAAGTCGATGGTCCTACAATATCGAGAGAGGACTTATTGCAACTAAATTCAAAGTTATAGAGCTCTTTTAAAAGTACCAAAGGGATTAAGCCACGGAAAATTTCGTGGCACATAACTACAATTTTGCTCGCGAGTTATATGCGGTCGGCCTACAGCTGGGGAGGAAAAAGAAGTCATAAGAAGAGATTTATGAAAAAAACTTTATGGGAGGGATTTAAGCTCTCTATTGAATGGAGGCACAGCCGGTAAAGCAATGAATTTCAGTTGGAGTAGTCTCTATCCAGGGGTTCCCAAACTACGATCCGCAGGCCATTTGCGGTCAACTGGAGCATGGTATAAGACCTGGAGACAAAAATCTGTTGCAAAAATCTTAAGCCGATCTGATGTTCCTAGTCGGACTATATTTCTCGCCGTGCTTCTATACTTCCTCCGTAATCACATTTCCACTCAATCAGAATTAAAAAATTTGATTAGCTAGGGTTCAATTTTATACAGAAAATTTTGTGACTGTTATAATATAGAATTTAATCAATGTAGACATGAAACTAATAAAACATTAAATTAATTAAACAATTAAATAAATTGAATCATAATGAATTAATACTGAAAATTCAAGATGAAAGTCATGTGTTCAATGAAGAATTGAGTATTTAAAAAGTGATTTAATAACGTTGAAGACAATTTACATTTATTGTTAAGTGTAAGCAAAGTAGGCTATAGTGAGTATATGATGTTCCATTAGCAATCAAGCCTACAATATTGCCCTCCGAGTAAAAAGTTCGCCCATGCCCAATCTAGACTCGTCAAACCTTCCTTGAGTAAACTACTGATAATAATATTAGTAACTTGCCTGCAAGCACTATAGACAGAGCCATCTTCAGATCCTACAATGAACGTATTGACGTCAACTTGTGGCTGCGGGAATGTCATGCAAGTGGCAGCGACAGACTTGCCCTGCCTGTGATGCAGCTCTAACGTTTCTTGTGGAGATGCTAGCATATCAAGACTCCAGGAACAGAGCTTACCGTCTGTTGAAATAGATACTAAGCTGTGTGCATTTGAAGTACCGACAACACTCACACAATACACAGGATGCTAAAAAAGTGGAAATTAAAATAAAACGATAAAGTAAAGAAATTGCTAAAAAAAATAATAAAATCGACGTTTGACACTGAAATTTAAAAATCCATGCACCAATTTAAGAACAGTTCAGTTTTGATGACCGTTATGATAAATTGATATATTTCCAGATTTTCATCACCGGTTAAAAACTAGTGCTGAAAATTTAGATAAGTAAGCATGAATGATGTTGTTTATTCAATTTTGCATGTCCGTTTATCAATAAAAACCGATTCATAAAAAACATTGCAGACTATTTTGGGCTACAAGTATGAATTTAAATCAACCTTTTATCAATATTTTAAAAAGAAGTGAATATGTTTAGAAAAGTTATACACCCCCCCTAGGAAAAAATACATGAAAGCGGTTACTTTCATATATACTATTTAGAATATATTAACTAAAGTAATTCGAAAGTGTCTCTTGTTTGGTGTCTTTGAAAAATTTTATTACAAATTTTTTTGCTTTTATTTAATTTTCGTTTTATTCCCTTGGAGAAGGTTATCCAAGAAAAGTTTTATATACAAACAACGTGTGTAAGACATCCATAGAGTCCCTCCTATTAGATAGAAAACTAACAGGATAGAAAAATAGCACGAGAATAAAGACTAATAACAAAGAATAGAAAATAGTGAAAAACTAAGAGTTTAATAGCAACTTAAGAGTAGAAACATTAAGAGAAAAATTAAGAGTTAAAAAAACTAACGAAGGAAATAAATCGACACGACACAACCAATATGTTCTGGTTTTTGGCACTGGACAATTCGGTGCTGGAAAAGCACGTAAAGGCACACCATCTTTTCGGTACTTGCATGTTGTAGCATCAATTTTTCAGGCACGTTTTCCAGGTTTTGGACTAATTATTTTAACTATGAATTTTACCTCCTCCTTCACTGACATTGTTTTGTTTCCTTGAAACAGTCACTTTCTAGTTTTATTAATAAAAAAGCAGGTACCGTAAAGACAAAGAATGCGTGTTGTAGCAGCCATACTCGTTGCAGTATCAATAAAACGAGCAGTTTTTCTCTTTTTTTTTTTTTTTTTTTTTTTTTTTTTTTTTTTTTTTTTACTATTAATGTTTACTATAATCAATGTTTTCCTTGTAAATATCTCTACTCTTATTAGTGAATAAAAAATGTACTGTAGGGACAGGAAATATATGCACTATACATAATAGCTATATCAACTAGTTACAATCTCACGAAAGCAAGCAATTATTTCAATTTTGGAACCTTTTTTGGTTATTAGTTATTCTAATATAATTTTTTTGGTTATTAGTTTTTCAAGAAAGAAAAAGAATTATTCTTTCGTGTCTTTTTCACTATCTATGTTTTTTTTTCTGGTCAAATCTTGACAACCACTTTTCTATTCTTAAGAATCAAGAAGAAATAACAGTGGAAAAAAAGAGAAGAAAAACTTACAGTATGAGTCGTGGCCGTTAAGGGGCTACGTTGAACCGGTGTTTTCTTTTGCGATCTGTTATCCCAGAGAACTAGCTGACCTGAATAAGTACCACCAAGCACCAAGTTAGGGTGAAATTTGGCAAAAGTGGCGGCGGTGACAGGCGACTGGCAGTGAAAAGTGTATTCGGGTGAAGTTTTCTTGAAGCGAGTGTTCCAAATGAGACAAGCACCGTCGGGATCATGAGGCGCATCCTCACGACTGTGGTAGGCAGCCAAAAGTAGTTCAGGATGTTGTGGTGACCAGTCTAAGAAAGAAAAGATGAAAAGATAAATAGACATAGCTATCAGAAGTTCATATTAATGCTTTACATGCTCAGGACTACCTCCTAAAACAGCAGGAAATCCAAACATAAACGACACAGCAACATAGCAAAATCTTTACATCACTCACATACCCAATAACTTTTGAAACCGTCATCGAAGACTGAACTTATTAGCAAAACATCATCAAAAAATTGTCACGGATAAAAACAGGAGCAACAGTAAGGAAAAAAACTGAGAATTTATCTAAAACAGTGAAATTTGTTCTGAAAACATATTTCGGCTCTATACACAAGAGTCGTCCACAGCAAACTAGATATATAAATTAGATAAACTTTATTACATATAATGTCGACAATATTTATATGGTTTAATATAAATTAAACAGTAAAATGAGATCTTTAAAATGAAATTGGAAAGTTAAAACAGTCTCGAATGGTTTGTTTTGTATTATGGAAAGGCAGTGTGGTCTTCGTCATTTTTTAAAGATCATGGACGAGCTTTTTTTTTCCCATGGATGATCGCATCGAACCAAGAGAGCCTAAAAGGTTGGAAGAGGGCTCATTCGAAGAAGCATTAAAAATTTAAGCGACCGAACAGCATGTAGGGCAACTAGCCCCCTTCCCCTGCCCTTATTTCCCCCAAAAACATCCAAATCGAATGGACACAGCCATTTGATTTATCATAACTGAGAGGTACTGCAAATACGCCTCTGGGGATAACAAGACCCCCAAAGTCCTTAGAAAAAAGCTATAAGTTTTGCAATTTGTCCATTATTTACAGATAGTATTTGTTATCAGAAAACACATAGCCATTTGTCAAGGAGGTGTTTCTTTCGAGGGGGGATTTCCTGAGGGAGAATTTTCATTGGGCAATAGATTTTTGCGAAGAATTTCCCCAAATTCATCTACATAATTATTTTTACTTTTCTTTCTTCCTTTTTGGATACACAATTTTACATATGGAGAGAATGTGGCGATACAATTGTCCGGGGGACATGTTCAGTAACTACCAAATAGTCTGGCAAGATTTTTCTGTGGTAAAATGTGCGTAATGTCAACAAGGGTACTGAAAAGTAGCACCTTCCTATTCTTATTGCACAAAATAGTGTCAAATGTTTATTTTAATGCTTAATTTAACTGATGTGATTTGCGTCATAATACAGTTATGTATTATTAACGAGGGGTGGTTTGTCTTTTTGTAGGGGAGGAGAGAATCCGAAAAGGAGTACGTTTCAATTGCCTAATTTTCTAAGACTCATTGAGCCTTTAGATGAAAATTAAATGAGTTTCTGGGACTTGTTGTCTAACCCTTATTGGTTCCAAAGTACGATTTTGGTCTACACGCTGAGGCGGGGAGAGGGGAGAAGTAGTCTCCTAGTCTCCTAGTGTTCTAGCAGTGATCAAGTTGATTCAGGTTATTTTTGATTGAATTGTATACATTGAGGTATAATTTCACATTAGCCATTACGAAGGAGTGTCAGTGGGTCGTTGCAGAGTAGGGTGGGGGAGGAGTACAATATCATACCGGGGGAGATGGATTCCTGGCATGATGTTGTTAACGGTCGGAAATTAAGACATAAAAAAAAAAGTTTTTCAACTGAAAGTGCTGAAAAACATTGAAAAAAAATATTCCATATATAAAGAGAGCTACCACTTCCCCAATCTCTTGATCATTAAACTAAAGTCTCTATTGTTTTGAAAAAGCTTCTTATTCCAATTGAAATTTTGGATGTAAACTCTGTGTAGCAGCTTTTTGGCTGTGTAGCAGCATTTGGATGTAAACTCTCTGTTAATTTTGGGACCTAAAAGCATCTAAATTCAGGATATCAGCTTGGGACTCGTGTCATTAGTAACCAAAACCCGAAAAAAAGGAATTTTAATATCAATTAATATGTAAAAAGTTTTATTAACGGTGATTCTAAATATACAAATTTTATGAAGTTTAATGTTATTCATTAAAAGTTACGAGCCTGAAAAAAGTGTCCTGATTTTCAAAAAATCCTGAAAAATCACGATTTTTCTCCAAAGAGAACCAAGTTATCAGTCGAAAATTCAAAGAGTACCAATCATTTTAAAAGTATAAAAAATCTATATATCAAGCTCCCAGCTGCAGAGGAAGCAATGTCGCATGGCGGTGTGTTCGTAAGTAAAAATTCATGTAGTCCAAACATGACAAATTGTTAATATGAAAATTTATCTTAATGTTAGATTTAACTCAGTTGATTCAAATGATTTTTCATGAAATTCTGTTTGGTTATGCATAATTGCGAATCAGGTACTATAAAGAAAGAGCGATGGGTCCCTATGTACGCTGGAGAGGGGAATGTACCAGATGTTTAAAAGAGCACATTTCAATGCCAAAATTGTATGATTCTCTTTGAGCCTTCAGATAGATATGGGAAGGGTCTAGCAGGGATAGGAGTTAATCTATTATCTCCCTTCGTTTATACTAAGCCTTGATAAGGGTGCTGCAGCAAGATGCCTCCCTTTTTATTGCACAAAACATTTTTTATATTTATTTTAAAGTTTCTTTTAACTAAACTGATTTTTCTCATATTTCTTAAAAATTATATGAAGTGATGTGTAAGTACACATCAGCTATATGAAGGAGTGGCGAGGGATAGGTGCCTCAAAGAGTGCAGTTTAATGCCGAAATATTTTAGCTCTCCTTGAACTTTCACGTAAATATAGAATGAGTTTTGGGGAAGGAAGAGAGGTAGGAATCGATATCTCGATCCCTCCTGATTCACAAAAAAGATAGAAGCTTCATGTTGTTTCTGATGCATTAGAGAAAAGTGGGTTTGGTTCTTGTGATGATTTTCTAGAAGAATACATGACAGCGATAGATCCATTAGCAGTTGCTCTGGGTATCCTTCAGGAGGAAGAAAAGTTCTACTTTGGTGCAATTTACCTTGCAATTTGACCTTTCGAAAAAGAAGCTTTAAAAGCTGAAAGATTTAGTGGAATTTTGCTAGCCACTAGTATGTACCCTACTTGTAAGTTTGGAGGAAAGATTTTCTACAATCCGGGACGAGATGTTTTCATACCAAAGATTATGTAGTTGCCCCTTCAAGTCATCACTATTTATAACTTAAGTGGTTCCCTAGCGAGAATAGTGATGTAACTGTTGAATTCTTAGTAGAAGAAGCAAGAAAATCCCAAAAGCTGTTGAAGATCCCAAAGCTGTTAACAGGGCTGACAGAACTGAAAAAGCTAGCTACTTTTCTGATTTCCGAAAAGTTTCAGAAATCAGAAGCTTTTCTGAGCTACTTATTCTGATGGACACTTTCACAATGGTGACAAAGAAACTACTGTAAACAATTCAGAAAATCGTGAATTCGATGAAAATGATGTGAAGCTGGAGCTTCTTTCATATGTGGCTGATAGGCGAAAAGAACTAACCATGCTAAAAGACTACCTAAGAGTACTGAAAGTCTTCAGAGAATTTAGCCGCACAATTCCTTCGTCTGCACCCGCGGAGCGACTGTTTTCGGCTGGTGGAACAACTTTTATCCCAAAACGGAAAATGCTTGGAGAAACTATGTTTGAAAAAAACTGCTCCTGAAGGGAGAAAGCAAGAGCTCCAATTGAATTTCAGCATTAAGTGATACACATTTGATATTGTTTTGACTATCTAGCATTCTGACATTTTATATGGATCGTGTTTCTATTATCTAAGAATTCCTGCATTAGGTAATTGAAGTAGAAAGTGATGGCTTCAGCCACGTAGAAGACCAGGTCAAGCAGAATTTCCATCCACTTGAACAATAATGCCCCTCTCCTTCCACCCAAATTCCTCCAGCAGAGTTATTATTAAGAAATTATTCAACAAAACTACAGCTGATCGAAAATGTTTACCAAATAATCAAATCTTGTCCAAAATTTTATTTACAATCCAATATTTGAATCCTCAAGCAGAAAACTGACAAAGCAGGAAACTACCGACCACTTTACAATTACTGATACGTACACTTTAACAGCAATAAAAAGCGTGTTTATTAGGCTGGTAGCCAACATCGTAATTTGGTTAAGCCTGGGCGTGATTTCAAAAAGAATCAATTAACTAAAAAAAGTTTTTTTTCAAATGGAAGTAAGGAGTAACATTAGAACTTAAAACAGATGATATTCCGTACATGAGTGGCTACCCCCTCCTCAGAACTTCACTCTTTATGCTAAAGTTGGACTTTTTGTCACAATTCTTTACAAACTGACAGCTGAAACACAAGGACCGTTGAACTGGAACAAGAGCATTTTTGAAACACTTAATCGGTAACAACTCATTAGACAGCAAATGATTTAAAAGCAGGATAAATCTTCAAAAAAGCACAGAAGCTTACGATTTCCATTTGAATGAGCCCTCTACAAAGTTTATTCGATTATTCTTCCTATAAAAGCTTTATATCTCAACAATAGGCAACTTGTTTAGCTTACAATCTTCGCACCAGGGGACTAGGGAGTTTTTAAACCCGGAGGCAAGGTATATGACCTTTGGACTATTTTGAACAAAATAGTTATCTTAAAATTCTGATTGGATACGTTTAAGAAAAAAGCGACGTGGAAATTTGGCTTGTTACCCTCCAATCACTTTGAACTCTCGAAAGAGGCACTAGAACTTTTAATTTGCAATCGAACGAGCCCCTCCAAAGTTTTATGCCACCACTCCTTCCATACCAAGTGCCTCTGCGAAAAAATGAATAAAAAATATTAATACTCTGAACCTCTATGGCTCTTTTGTGGCAACACTATAGCATTGCTTCTGACTTAAACATGTGAGTATAACTTTCAATTTCCCTCCTAATGAACATCCGGAATTATCCAGGGATAATATGGGGGAGGGAGTCTCCTAAACCCCGAAGAATTTTATCAGAATATGAGGATGTATTCAATCAACATCATCAGCGAAAGAACAAAAAGAAGAAAAACTAAAAAAAAAAGATCCCTTACTTTATAGAAGCTTAACTCACAGACAAAGATAAGCTTTTAGGATTATAAAAGAAAGCATATTCTCCATCTAAAACTAACAAATGTTGTCTAGTTGCTCATTTCAGCTGTGGCAGCTCCTACCTGCTTGAGAAGGGGGAGGTTGGAATCTAGCCCCAGAGTTTGCACATTCCATAAAGATTGTAGGCTAAAAACTGAACATATTCAAGTGTTGGCCTAACTACTTAAGTATCCTCAAATTCCTTTTCTTAATAAAAACATGTGGATAAAATTCCGTTTTTTTTCATGCAAAAGCGACTAAAGGTGGCATTTGAATTGCGTACATATATCCAGCCCTTAGAGGAGGAGAGGGGCTTAGTCATGATACCTATATTACAGAATAATTTAAGATTTCATAAACATATTCATAGCAAATTGTCCTATCTTATCAAATTGACATAGTCTTATCTCTGGGTAAACTTGAAAAAATTACTCTTCTCTTTCCCTGGGATAGGTCTTGAATTACGTTATCAAGACCTATGATAATAATTTAAGCAACTCATTTATTATAAACACAATGAGTAGATCCGAACCACAGCATTTTTGTAAAGAATAACTCTGCCCCACCACTAAGTCTTACTCCTAAGCTTAACCTCAAACAACTTTCTTTGCAGTTTTCCGTACATTTGGCTTACATTTTTCTGTAGATTTGAAAACTGAATCATTCCACGTCTTAGGAAAAGAGTGTTTTCAGTCTTGCGAAAAAAAAAGAAACCAGTGAATATGCCAAAAAAAATAAGCAACCAACACAAACTGTCAATAAAGTTAAACGTTGATTAAAAGAGATTGCAATACTGGTTTAACTGAACTAAAATTACGTACCAAGGCAAGTAACACAGCGATTCTTCGACCATTTTTCGTCACAAAAATATCTATTCAAAGATAGCTTATAGCCAGATTTATCGTCTCTGAAAAGAAAAGAGTTTAAAAGAAAAGATTCCCATTCCTTTCCCACTCTGAAGTCTGGTTAGAAACATATGTGAACACTACTAAATTAGATCTATTTATTATTTGTTGAGCAGTGTACTTATGACTAGCAGTGTTATCATATATATCTAATTGGACCTCAAATTTAAAATCCAGGCTTGTATATCCCCAACACATATGCAAGGGAGCAATGAATAATAATCTTTGAAAAGTTATGTTCCCAAGGGTTTTCCCAGTCTGTTTGGTTCAAAACTATAGCAAAGACAGTTTGAGGGCGCCATATCTATTGCATAGTTTATTTTAAAGTTTAGGAGTTAAACACATTTGTATATATTCTTAACAATGGTACTCATTCTTCTTTTAATGATGATTCATCAACATAAGCGATATCTTATTAAGTGCTTTGAATGACTTTTCTCAAAACCAATTTCCACAGAAATTCTCACACACAAAGTCTTTCTAAACAACAAAACTATAATTCTTGATTGATAGAAATGACCCATTTCCGAAATTGAACGGCAGAGATCTTCACCTTCACCGCAATTTGCAAAGCTTAGACTTATATTTCTAATAAATTTAAACAATAGAACCTAAAGACACTTTTAAAAAAAGTTCAAAAATTAAAGCTATTCCTCTTGGTGCTTAACACACTTGTTCTGGCTCTATGACAATTGACTATAAATTTTTAAGTCAATATTATTATTATTATTATTATATATATATATATATATATATATATATATATATATATATATATATATATATATATATATATATATATGCAACAATTTGTAACAAGCTTGGAAATACTCATTTCAACCTAAAATCGAAGAGAAGACCCCCTTGCCCTTATTTTGCTTTTTATACAGCTTCAAATCTAATTTCTGCAAAAAAGAAAAGGAAAAGCAAAAGCTACCGCTTCAGGGGATTCTCTTCAAGATCTTGTGGCTTGAGTTTGTTTTTCAAAAGCAAATATTATTTTTTGTGCTGTATATATTCCACCAGAGTCCAGTTCACTTTCGGAAGAGGATACTTGGACAATTCTTGAGAGGAAAAAATGTGTCTTTTCAAAACTGTATCCTGCCGGTTGTTATTGTTTTCTAGGAGATTTCAACGCTAATATTGGATCGACACGGGAGATGCTCTGGTCTGTTCATGACTGCACGGATGTACCAGTGGGAAGAAACTGGGATGATTTTGATATGGTTCTTCAGCAGAGGGCGAATAGGGATCACCTCCGCAGAAATAATAATTGGGGAAGGAAGTTTTTAGAATTTTGTAATAATGATGAGTTGGTAATTTTGAAGGGAGAATAGGAATGGATTAGGGTAAGGGAGAATTTACTTGTTATATTGGGAGGTCTCAAGTGTGGTTGATTTTATTATGGTGGATTTATCTCTTTGGCCTTCATGTGTTGATTTTGAGATTCGGGCGCTGGCGGGGTCTGATCATATGCCGATTAGAGCCAAGATAGAATTGAATTTAGGGAAAAAAGGTGGAGACAAAAAGAAAAAGGAAGTAGGTTAATGGGTAAGAGTAGGGCAGGAGAAAATAGGGAAGAAGATGAGTCAAAACCCATTTCAGGAGAAAATAATGGAAGAAAATGAGCAAAAAAGTTTGGAGAGAAGCATCATATTAGCGGAAGATGGAGAAGTTGAAGGTTCTTTAGGTCTGTTGAGTCAAGTAGCATATTCAGTAGGGAAGAAGGTTGCAAGTGGGAGAGAGAGGTCTGAGGAGTTTTTTTTTACAACGAGAGTCGAGCAAGGAGAAATATACTGAGCAGTTTGATTATATTAGTAAAAGAGTTTAAAAGGAAGGAAGAGTTTGATAAATATTATGAGAAATAGGAGGAGAGAGTATAAAAGGTTTATAAAGGAGAAAAAGAGGTTTATGATTATGAGATTATGAGAGGAGTAAAAAACAAGAGCCTAAAGCTCATATGGCACTTGTGACGAGGTCGGAAGAGCAAAGAACTCGTATGGCATGAGCTCTAGGAAAGTTCTAAGACTCAATAGATTCGTTTAGAAGGAAAATCAGAGGCTTAATGCCGGCCGGGATTTAAAATAGAGCTCTGAAACACGAGGTCCTTCTAAATATCAAAATTCATTAAGATCCGATCACCCATTCGTAAGTTAAAAATACCTAATTTTTTCTCTCCCTTCAGCCCCCCAGATGGTCGTATCGGGTAAAACGACTGTTATGAAGTCAATTTGTGCAGATCCCTGACACGCCTACCAATTTTCATCGTCCTAGCACGTCCAGAAGCACCAAACTCGTCAAACCACTAGAACCCCCCCGCCTCAACTCCCCCAAAGAGGGGCGGATCCAGTCCGGTTACATCAATCACGTATCTACAACATGTGCTTATTCTTCCGACCAAGTTTCATCCCGACCTCTCCACTCTAAGCGTTTTCCAAAATTTCTGGTTTTCCCCTCCAACTCCCTCCAATGTCACCAGATCTGGTCAGAATTTAAAATAAGAGTTCTGAGACATGAGTTTCTTCTAAACATCAAATTTCATAAAGATCCAGTCACCCGTTCGTAAGTAAAAAAAAAAATCAATTGTTCTAATTTTTCTGAATTAACACCCCCCCCCCAAATCCCCCAAAGAGAGCGGATCCAGTCCAGTTATGTCAATCACGTATCTAGGACTTGTGCTTATTCTTCCCACCAAGTTTCATCCTGATTTCTCCACTCTAAGCGTTTTCCTAAATTTCCCATTTCCCCCTCCAACTCCCCCCAGTATCACCAGACACGGTCGGGATTGATATAAGAGCTCTGAGACACGATTTTCTTCTCAATATCAAATTTCATTAGGATCCGATCACCCATAAGTTAAAAATACTTCATTTGTTTTATTTTTTCCGAATTAATCCCCACCCCCCAACTCCCTCAAAGAGAGCGAATCCGGTCTGGTTATGTCAATCACGTACCTAGGATTTGTTATTATTCTTCCCACCAAGCAAGCCTACCACCCCGATCTCTCCACCCTAAGCGTTTTCGCTTTCGCAACGTAAGCGTTTTCGCAAGATTTTAGGTTTCCTCCTCCAACCCTCTCCAACGTCACCGGATCTGGTCAGGATATGAAATGAGAGCTCTGAGACACAAGGTCTTTGTAAATATCAAATTTCATCAAATTTAATCAAGATCCAATTACCCGTTCGTAAGTTGAAAATACCTCATTTTTCCGAATTATGCCCCCCCCCCAGCTCCCTCAAAGAGAGCGGATCCGCTCCAGTTATGTCAATCACGTATCTAGGACTTGTGCTTATTCTTCCCACCAAGTTTCATCCCGATCGCTCCACTCTAAGCGTTTTCCAATATTTCCGGTTCCCCCTCCTACTCCTCCAAATGCCATCGGACCCGGTCGGGATTTAAAAAAAAGCTCTGAGACATGATTTGCTCAGATTAAGATCTGAACACCTTGTCGTAAGTTAAAAAAACCTCATTTTTTCTAATTTTCCGAATTAACCAAAATAAGCCCCCTCCCAATTCCCCCAAAGAGAGCGGATCCGTTCCGTATATGTCAATAACATATCTAGGACTTGTGCTTGTTCTTCCCACCAGGTTTCATCCCGATATCTCCACTCTTAAC
This sequence comes from Artemia franciscana, assembly GCF_032884065.1. Classification (NCBI taxonomy): domain Eukaryota; kingdom Metazoa; phylum Arthropoda; class Branchiopoda; order Anostraca; family Artemiidae; genus Artemia; species Artemia franciscana. The sequence continues at coordinate 24,163,700 of NC_088876.1, read as the reverse complement.
GTTTTCCAAGATTTCCGGCTTCCCCCTTCAACTCCCCCCAATGTCACCGGATCGGGTCGGGATTTAAAATAAAAGCTATGAAGCACGAGATCCTTCTAAATACCAAATTTCATTAAGACACGATCATCCGTTCGGACCCTTTTTCAATATTGGAGAAAATAAAAGCACAAGGAAAAAAGAAATAACGCTTACGTTCAAAATAATTCTTGACACACGATTTACATAACCTCACTAGATTGGCATAGTTCATCACACCTGAAAATTGCTAAAATATATGCATCACAGCATAACAGTGCAGATTACTCGCAGAAGAATATTATATTTACAGTACTATTATGTACTGTAATATTAATATTACAGTACTGCAATATTACAGTACTATTTTTACAGTACTATTATATATATTATATCATATATAATATCAAACATGTGTTACATCATTAAAACTGAGAAGTGTTCATTTCGTCTGCAAGCACAAACTTTAATGCTAAAGATAAGCAATATTCACACTTACAGTCCATCTTCAGATTCAGATCCACCTGCATAGTCGGTAAATATATCAACATTCTCTGATAAAGCCCGCTCAACCACACGAGTGCTGTTGTCAAAGAACCTCTGAAATTCCTCAGATAAAACCAGCATTTGTTTCTCTTCTTCGCTCAATTCTTTAACTATAAAAAACGTACATCCATGTAATTTAAAATATAAACGTAACTGCAAACACATAATCAAAACCTTTCATTTAGTTACCCGACAGAACTTGTGTGGGAATAAAGTACCAAGGACAGTTTATAATTAAATATGATTTTTGAACTGATCCAGTGGAAACTTACACAGCTATAATATACCGTAAAAAACCAGAAGTTCTATATCATAGGCACCGCAATGTCACTGCCTAAGTAAAGATCGAATTGGGCACAATGTATTTTTTTTTTCTTACCAGGGCACTTCGTATAGAAGGAGTTGTCGTAGAAAGAGCCAAAGGCGTATCACTAATATTTTAGGAACGGCCAACCGTATCAAGATGAAACTTCCCGGGCATCATGAGGGGAACCTTCAACTCACCAAAAGGTAACATGTAAATGCTACTACTGCTACTACTCCTATAACTACCACTACTACTATGATACTAGTACTATTAAAGCTATACACGTAAAGGTGAATATTCGAGAGTATATTGAGGGTAAATTGAGCTAAATCAAAACAAGGTATATGCATGCAGACTGTCAAAAGAACGTATCTTAAGATTGATTTGTGTATTAAGTTGAAACTTTCTTAGAGTGCTTAAAGGGGAGGAAGATCAATTGACCAAAAGGCAATATGTACACGCTACTACTAATACTAGAATCACTGTTACTTTTACTACAAATACTACTTCTATTGCAGCTAGTTGTAAGGGTAAGACTATTAAAATGAAAATTTTCAGGGTGTGTTGAGGGGAAACTTGAACTAAATTATAATTACGAATAAACAGGTTATCAAAAGGACATATTGATAATGTCATAGCACCGGCTATAAGTATTAAGTTGAAACTTCCGGGCCTTCATGAGGGGGTGTTCAACTGACCAAAAGACAGTATGATAGAACCACTGCTACTAGTACTAGCGCTACAATGGTAATACTACAACTAGTACTACTATTACAATTACTACTACCGTGACTACTATAACAGCTATGCCTAGGATATTGAGGTGAAAATTGAGGAATACTGCGGGGGGAAGTTGAACTGAATCACAACAAACCATCTTTATACAGGTTATCAAAAGGGAGTGTTTACGTATGAAGTTGAAACTTAATGGGCTTGTAGTAAGAGAGGTTGAACTAACAAAGGCAAATATTTGCATACTACTACCATGTACAAATTATATGTTGAGTAAAACTATGGTACCATATCAACTTCTATGTCCTTCACGTCGCAGCCACCATTCTTTAAAGATTGATGTAAATATTGCGGTCCCAACTGTGCCCCATAAAAACTAATACGGGTTAATGGGGATGGTCTGATTTCCCTGAGTCAAAAGAAGCTAAACTTCGTCGTTTTTGGTACAAAATATGAACAGATTGATATAGACTTCGTTCAGGTATAGTTTTCGGTTTGGTTAGCCTAAATAGACAAAGCATAATTTTCAGAAAGTTGTGGAAAAATTAAAAAAATCAAGATTCGAAAATTTATCATAGTCAATATAGAACAATCAGCAGCTTTTGCGGAGAGATGTTGATAAACTTACATGTTCTACTTCATCTCTGACAAATAGTATTACCAGTACTGAATAGCATACTCACTTTTCCCCAATATTCGCTTCGTGACCCATTCCTAATTAAAACAGATTTTCACACAGCAGAAACAGTTATATTTTACATTATTATTATACCTTCTATGTTATCTACTCATATTCGTCTTCAGAGGAAAACCCAAGTACACACAGTACGGTAAAAGTGGGCTGTTCCAACACCTAGTTTTGGTATTCCAGAAAGTTTTGTCCCAAGAGTAAGTCCTAAGTCACTATGATACATAGATAGATTTATTCACACGAAAGCCCTATTGGGGCATGATTACAAGCAAAAAAGCAAAGAAAAAAAAATACTACAAAACATATCTTAACAAAACACTGAAACTGATTATTCATTATGAAAATAATTACAATGCCCCATACCTACCCGGAAGAACATTCCGATATTATTTTTATCTAAATATCAACTACTTTTAAAATTTCCAAAATCCAAAATCTTCTATACGTAAACTTAAGTGAACACATGTGTTACTAAGTAAATTTTTTTACTGTTTTAAAAAGTAGAGCAGAGAGAAAGAGTCAAACTTTAGCGTAAAGAGTGAGGCGCTGAAGAGGGAACAGCCCCTTTTCTATACGGAGTAATTTCTGTTCGTTTTAAGTTTTAATGTCGCTCCTTACTTTCAATTACAATTTTTTTTTTTATTTAATTCATACAAAAACGGTCTGCATAATTTGATACTAATAATTTTTCAATAATAATAATTCTATAAAGAAAAAAGAAAAGGAAGGATGGAGGAGGGAGCGAAGGAAAGAAAATATATAGCACGATAAAGAAAGAGAAAGATAGGGGAAAAGGTAGTTTGAATAGGTAATAGTCTTTACCAAAATTAGAACACGACAAGGTCGTGTTCTTCAAGGTCATTAGAACACGACAAAGAGAGCTTGCAAATTTTGCTCCTGATGAAGACATTAGTCGGCGAACAAAAAATAAAAAAAGGAAAAAAGAGAAGGAGAGAGAAAGAGAGACAAATAAATAAGATAGAGATAAACGAGGACTGGTGGTTTGAGTTTGAAAGACCCTTACTAAAACATGAAGTGCGCTAAGGTCTCATTTGACTACAAAGAGAACTTGAAAATTTTGTTTCTTATGAAAATATTAATTGGTGAGCAAAAGAAAAACACAAAGAAGCATAATTAGCTGGACTCACTCTGTCTTAGAGGCTCCTGCTTGGCTTTCTCCACATCTGTTACAGCAGGCTTAACTTCTTTAACTTGGGGCATACCCGATGGAAGAATTCCAGGTGGCAGCATGTTCGCTCGGCTTCCAAGGCCGCCATCTATGGGAGGGAGAGAGCTATCTTCGTCGTGATCGTCGAAAGTAAGAACTATTTTATTAATATAAGCAGCTCATATTCATAATAACACTTTAAAAAAACAATAAAAACATCCACGTTAGACACATCAACACAGAAACACTAAAGAATCTATTTACTTGCAAAAGGAATTCATAACAGATTATATTAGCGCTTTACAATATATAATTGTTTAATGTGACCCCTTATTTTGACTAAATTATTTTATATCGCAAATAAAATAAAAATGTCCCAACTATATAGGAATAATTGGCAAAACTTCTATACTTCGTTCTTTACATTGTAGGAGTTACTTCCAAGAAAATTGGTATGTTGGCTTAATCTTTGCTAAACAGAAAAGCTTGAATTTTAAAGCTATTCTCCTTTATTAAGTAAAAATAGGTTACCTGCATTGAGAAGAATAAATCCTAAGTTAGTTGACTTCTCAAAAGGCGTGTGAAGGTCTATTTCCTCAATGCATGTCTTTAAACAGAAATTTTACAAACCCCTCCCCTCCACCTCTCTCCACCACAAATACAAGAAATTCCACGGTTCTCCCCATGATTTGCTGAAATTTTTAGATCAGTTGCTCTTGCTGTTCTGACGATTCCTAACCCCGGTACGAAGAGCCTATACATCTGGCTTTCGCAATAAGTTTTATGTTTTAGTAATTTTTTTTTCACCCAGGCGTTTTGGCTTTGTTTTTGCCGCTCAATATCTTTAAAAAAATTATATCAGAAATATTACCACTGTCACAAACCCAGGCTAAAACCTAAGGGGGTCTTTGTCACCCCATAATTTCATAAATTATCGCCAAAAAAAATTGTCCAATTCATCACACCTAGAGTTAACCCTAAGTGAGCCAGCGTTGTTAATTGAAGTAAAATTTGACATTCAAAAGTCAACAATTAGGCAAACCTTGATAGGGAATAAGGTTAAATGTAATAAAGTATAGGAAAAACAATGTTTCAGGTGCAATAGTAGCATGCGTAGTGAGAAAGCGATATAAAAAAGAAATCAGAGAAAGCACAAACGTATAGAAGGTTCAACCGTGAGGGGATTGCATCTTTCTGAATTCAAATATTAAAACTCAATTCTACATCAGCAAATTATCTCATGCAAAGCTATTTTGAAGTCTATTAAATGAAATGGATTATTATCGTTGGCTCAAGCTTGCGACAATTCAAATAGTATGGTGACAGAGGCGGCTCTAGCAAATATACCTGGGTCTATTGGAAACTGGGAGACCGAAATGAGGCGTGAGCAGTTTCTAGTGGAAGGAAAACATAGATGACACTATGTATTTCCTACATTCAGGCTGAGTTTCTCAACATCATTCATATATAAAGGTGTATAAGGATCATCGGATGGGGAAAATAATATAGATGGAAGTAATATATCCATCCGAACAAGTTTTTATATAATTTTAAATGCCATCTATGGCGCAACCCAGACAATACCTAAAGATTTGTTCAAGACGTAGAATTTTGGAGGAGCAACAACACCACAAATTTCTTGAATTATGTGTATATTAAACGAAATCATAAAGAAAATAGTAAAATTATTGATATTCTCGAAGGAACAGGGTTCGCAATTCCCCTCCCCGGCGTCTTGTAAAAGATAGCAACCCAAGAAACTGCTTCTCCTACCTCCTGAGCTTATGTCGAATTTTTTTTTAACAAGTTCGCATTTTGACCAATTTTCGGAAAAAGTATTTTCGATTTCTAGCTTATCAAGTCGTCATTACTTAACTTATTAAGCAGGTCTACTCAAAATAAAAGTCTCAGAGCCGCTTCTGAATGTGAAAACGTCCTAAGGACGGATGGAGCAAAGGACAGGAAGAGAAAAAAGGCGACGTGCCAGAAAGCAAACCTACCTGGGAACTCGTCATCCCATTCTAAGCCCGGATTCAGATTGTATGCATCTTAAGAAAGGAGAAAAAAAATTTAGTTTGTAATCGGAATAATAAAATATCTATAAAAAAAGAGGAATATTACACATAAAGCCCTAAAGTTAGGTCTGCAAAAATAAGACAAAATCGAAATCTGGTTTAAATACTCAATATTAGATAAATTGATCCAGAGGCGTAGCTAGAGTTTTCAGCGTCCGGGGCCAGTGTGAATTTTGCCCCCCTCAACCATCGCTACCACAATATAAGTAGACCATTGTATTGACAAAAAAAAAAGTTTGGTGCCCCTTAGAGGCTACGCCCAGGGACAGCCACCCACCTTGCTCACCCTAGCTATAATATATGATATATTTTGTCAAACTGCCTTTTACTATATATGATATATATGAAAAAAATGCCTTTTAATAACACCATTTTTCACCATCATCTGTGTGGCGGTATTTTATAATGAAGAACACAATATTTTATAATATTATTGCATTATTATATTTTTAACAATATAATATTTTACACCATAATATTCTATAATAGTTTCATATACATATATATATATATATATATATATATATATATATATATATATATATAATATCATTGTTTGTTGTTCATTTAATTGAGTAATTGAATTGCAGTTATAATTAAGATAGTATAATAAATATAATTAATATTATAATTAATTGATATGAATTTTTTTTTCTTCCTTATTTTTTTTCTAGTGCTTATTTTATGACGGGTTTCTCAATCAATAATAATAAAAAGTGATTTGTTCAATGCCGAGAAAGGTTTTAATAGTTATTTTGAGGTGAATCCAAAAGGCGTTATGTTACACAACATAGAATATACACATCGGCCATAGGAAATAGTAGAGTTTTAGCAAAGATCTTATCCTTGTATGGTATACCAGACATATACATCAAATTCATTAGTGCTATGTTCGAGAATAAATCTGCTACGGATAAGGCAGGAAATGAGGTTAGTAGTTAATTCGTATGAGATCAGAAGTTAGGCAGTGTTGTGTTCTATCCCTCTTATATGGATCATTTTAATGAACTTTGTCTTAAGGAGCATAGGAATGGCAATGGGAGAACACGGAATTAAATGGGGAAGAAAAACTTTTCTGGACTTTGATTATGCTGATTTTTTAAGCCTAGTAGATGAAATAGACGGTGGGAGCAGCGAATATGTTAAAAGTAGAATAGTCAAGGTTCAGGGTTTTTTAGTTTTTTTTTCAGAGTTGAAAAAAGTTTGCAAGAATAGGAAGATAAGTCTGCGAATCAAGATTAAAATATTGGAAAATACAGTGATGACAGTGCTCAAATATGGTTCTGAAGCACAGGGACTCCGAAAAACGGGAGGAAGATTTGATTGATATTTCTTTAGGTTGGTATTTAGATGATGATTGTGTTATGTTCATTTGTTATGGTGATGCAAATTAAGCAGAGATTATGGCGGAAGATGTGTTCGCAACCTCACAATAATCATTGCTACATCCGAGATTGGAGTCTTTGTTTGTACGATTTTGTTGCTTCGTTTGTGTTTAATTTGTTTTGTGTTTATGGAAAATACCTAAGAAGGAAGTTTATTCAAATGACATTTATGCGTTATGGAAAACCTAATTTATATACCTTGCTGCCAATTATTACGACAAGTATGTATAGTTAGTGCTTCTGATACTCAGCACCTTCCTTTTCTGGAAGAAATGGAAGAAAAAAAAAATCTTTTTCATTACAAGGAAAGCCTGTTTTTTTGGTTTACACCTAAATATTGTCTTCAATAATATAAATTTACTATATTAGTTATTATAATTAAATAACAATTTTATTAGAATTATTTTAAAATTGACTTAAGTTTACATGAATTTTTTTTTTGATTTATTATAGCGGTGAAGGTGAGGAAAATAAGGTGAGGATTAACACTGTAAAATCATGAAGGTTTACTGAACTTCAGTTCAGAAATAAAGGGAAATAGAATAAGGACTAAACGAGTGCTTTGACAGCCCCGAAATTTTTCAGGATTTAACCAAATCCCCCCATTTAAAAGTTGTACTTTCCGACAACTCCGTGAAAATTAACGATTTGTATTTTGCATTAGCGTTACCCTATTTAAGAACGTTTATTTTCAGGGATGTTTCGGAAAAGTCACTTTTAAGAAACCACTTTTCGGAGAAACCCTTTTTTCGGGCAAATTCCGAGAACTTCGGGGATAGTAGAGGCATGGCTAATAGAAGTTAATCTATATGGCAATGCTGAACTAGAGCATGAAAATCCCTTTTTAATTTATTGAAATAATGAAGATTTACCATATGACAATCAAGAAAGATGCTATTAAATACTTTAACTAACCAAAGGTTGCTATAACAGACGATTATGAAAATAACTGGTCCAGGCCTATTTTTAAAACAGTAACTATTATTGAAACAAAAAGTTGTAAATGGTTAAAATGGAAAATTTTTACGCCAATTCAGAAAGATGCTTTCAATTACCCTAAGAAGCAAAAGTTGCTGTGTCCACCAATTTTTAACTAAATAATAGACAATCATAAAAAAACTTGGCTAGGGTTATTTTTTCGAGCAATAAATAAAAATTAGAATAAGAGTAATACATTTATCTTCTTCCTCATTTGACAAGTTTTCTTAATTTTGTTTTTGACCAGGGGCGGCAATGTAAGGGAGGGGGCAAGGATGTTTTCGTTTTTTTTATGAAGACTCCAAAAAATCCATTTTAAAAACCTTGGGGAGAAATCTTGATATTTTTTTTAGCTTTTGTTTCCAACAAAACATGAACAAAGCAATTTGTCAAGTTTTAGGTGGGTTAAATTGCCCCCTCTCCCAAATCAGCGACCCTGCTTTCGACATTTTAACACGTCTGAGGAACTGTGCTACTTAATTATTAAAATATAAAAGGGTTAATGTATTACTCATTCACACCATAGATATAGTAAATTGTAATACAGAGCCAAACCTTGCTTATTTTCATTAGAAAGCTTTGGGAGCCAATTTCTTATTTTCTAACAACAACAAAGGCTTCTGAAATTAGTCAATTTCTTATTTACTGACAACAAAGGCTTCTGAAATTAGTCAATTTCTTATTTTCTGACAACAAGGCCTTCTGAAATTAGTCAATTTCTTATTTTCTGACAACAAAGGCTTCCGAAATTAGTAATTTACATTTTATAGAGTAACTTTTATATCATAATTATGCTTATAGTATTCATATTAAATACAAATATAAATATGTTTACAAAACTGATTTGCATCCATTGCCGACGTTTTAGGTTTATGGACCCTCTGGGGCCTGTGATTTTGCAACAACAGCTGCAGGTAGGACCGGCACTTGAATCAACGAATTCATTACTTTTAAGACTATCCATTTTACTGAGGCAGATTTATAGTATCCCTCAGACTTTTCTTACAGAATAAACTAAACTTGCTTAAAAAGATAAAACCAAACAAAGATAAAGCTTAATCTCCGCTACCCAATGATTGCAAGAGTGTTGTCTTAGATTGAAAAATTATTAACACGAAATAGACAAAAAAATGCAGTTTTCTTCTGAAATTATAGAGGAATTTATTAAAATATGAGCATTAGTTTTCAAACGGGCCCTTAAACAACTTACTAAAATGTTCCAGTGCCCCACTAGCAGCGGAGAAAAAAAGAAAAAGGATAGAGAAATATCTATACTATGCAAGCTGAAGTATGATTTTGTCTGGTTTTTAAGACAGGGGGGGGGGGTTAAGACCTCCGGGTTAGAGTTTTCGACCATGGCGATTCTGATCACATACTCATCATTTTAATCCGACACCATTCTCGAGGGGTTTCTACCTTCTTTTCGAAACTCCCATAAATTTGTTTTCGCAATAGCATTTTACTATTAAGATAAACCAATGTCGTTACTATTCCTGAACTACAATTAAACGACAAATTTTTCTCAATCGATCGTTTTTTTTAAAACTCATTTTAAACTTTCGATTACCATGGACAGTGGTTCAGTCTGTACTAGGTTGCGCTAACAAAGCAGGAAACGGTAGAACTAGAAGATGATAACATATCAAAATTTTGACAGGGAACATAAACTAGTCAGATAAGGTCAAACCAAGTCCCATAAATCACCGTTTTATTTGGCTCTATATATTTACTATCCCAATGGTCCATACACACATTTTAAGAGAACACAGCAGACAATAATTCTTAGATTAGCATATATACATAAAAAGAGAGCTTTAACAATTTTTATACCTTTAAAGCTTTTAACTTTAATGATGAACTGACACTACGTGAATATTAATGGGTATCCATAGTCTTAGTACCCACAAATCTTTATAAATTTTTTTAAAGAAAAGAAGCTTTGCGGGGGGGGGGGGGCTAAAACACTCAGAAATGATTTCTTATTACAACGATATGCACGGATTGAAGCCCATTCAAACGCCTCTTCCAATCAGTATTATCATCATATCTAGGGACTTTTTAGCTTTCCCGAAACCCTGAAATGTATTTTTGAAACTAGGATAAGCCGTTCATTTTTTTTTATACTACCCATCATAGTCTTGAAAATACTTTGGGAAATTATATATCTCTCTTTTTATGTATGATTGACCCTTGTAGTTAATCAAGCTAGCATTCAAACCCCACTGTTAAAAAAAGCGCCCGGAATAAAGCAAGCAAGAGAATATGTAGTGCTCACCGTAATAATCAAATCCATGAGCTAGAATAAGAACGACAAATTAATACAGCTTTGAGTTTGAAAAGAAACACAGTACACAACATATGGTTTCAGATCATAGAATTGGATTTACATAAAACAAATTCATGGAATAAACATTTAATCGATGCATAATTTGCTCCTGTTCAAGGGCATAAATATTTATTATGCCCTTTAAGCAAAGGCCATAAATACTTGAAGAAAATAGAAAGTCATAGAGATACGTAAAAAGGAAGAAATAGCGTAGAAATAGAAGAATGTCAAAAAATAGAAGGTCGTCATAGAAATACGCGAGAAAAAAAAAACAAGTCAATATGAATGTAAAAATTAAGAGGAGACGAGGCAAAAAGAATGGGACTTAAGACCATTAATTTTTTTTTTTATAGAAACAAAATTCATGGATGAACAACTAATCAAAACCCTTCCTAATTTGGTTTATACACTGAAGCTTAAATGCTTCAAGGGCCTAATACCCAAATACTAAGGATATACTAACCTAAAGCAGATACCAATCGTAAAGATATCCAGAGGTTTTGTTTTTACTTCAAGATACATTGTTTTTTGAACCTTTAAATTTGACTCCGTTGGAAGATTAACTTCAAAGATCAATTCTTTGAAACATCGAATATTCCAAAGATATCATATCTCATTTACACGTAAGACATTCATCATATACATCTAAAACTATTGGTACTGATCCAGCTACGCAGGGAAATTTAAATTTGCTTAGAAGAAATTTGATAACTCGGGTATGGGAGAGGGGTTGGTGGTGCAAATACAAAACATTTTATAACTATTCACGGACGACTTTCTACGTCATGGTCATAATAATCCATTTTTATTAGTGGATTTTGAGCTACCTGATACACTAAAACGATTCTTATTGTTACTTTGATGATGCCCTTGCTTCTTCGATGGTTTTCCTTGCTGTCAGCAGAAACGCTGCCTTAAAGCCCAGTATAGAGCAAACACCTTGAAATCCTCCTGCGCATTCTCCGGATGCTTGTAGGACAAAAACTGTCATTTTGACAGGAATTTGCTGTAAATAACAGACTAACTGTAAGCGTAAAAAATGAATAGATTTAATGAATCGTGACAGCTTCTCTTACCTCAATTTTATCTGCAGTATTTTCCGTATTTATTAAGAATTGATATGGCTGAAATTGTGTTAAATTGATGGTTGGAATTGTGTTAAATTCTCGGCGAGAAACTACATTGAGAACACGAAGCTTTTCATAGAGTAGAAAATGCTGTAGGAAAAGTTGAAAACATGCTAATCCTTTTTATTACACTTCATCAACGGAAACCACCAGGATTAGCAGAGTCAGGACCCAATGTACCATTTGTATCAATTAGCTATAATATCTTCCGCAACATAGTATAATTGAAACAAAGAAGCTTGGATGAATGAATAGTTTTTCATCGCAAATAGTAAAACACTCCAAATTGCAAAGCAGCCATTTGTAGATTCAACCCTGAAATTACTGGTTTAGCTGAACATAGGCATTATCTAGAATGGCTCAGTTGATAGTTATATTACTACTACTAACAACTCGCTGCAGCACCAAGGCGCCTGAGACCAAAACAGCAACGAATGCTAATCCTCTGTCCCAACCTATTTAAAGCCTCCTTCTTTACACCATCCCAAGACGTTTCCATTTCCTTTAAATCTTTCCTTATGGTTCTTCTACCCCATTCAGGGACGACCTGCTTTTCGTTTGGCCCTAAACAGGTGGCCGCCAAGGACAGTCTTTGCCAATCTGTCATACTTCATCCGCAGATCATGTCCTAGTTATCTCACCCTTTCTCTCATGATAGCCCTAGAAAGCGAGACTGAACCAAATTTTCTGTACAGCTTACTTTTTGAGATGCAGTCAGTCAATTGCGTACCCAAAGCGTTCCGTAACCAATGTTTCTGGAAAACATCTAACAAATCCTTTTCCGTTTTGCGATAGTTATTGTGGCAGGATTAAATGCTTTAATGCTTGGAAAAAGTGAGGTTCAATTGCAAAAACCCACGAAGAGCGAGCACCAAATAGCAGACTAACGAAATATACTTTTTTGACAAAAGAAAAAGCTCTCCCAGAATATAAAAGTAGGTCGCCTTACGACTTTCGAAATGTTTGTTTCTATTTTCAAAGATACCCCTCCCTTTCCTTAGCAGCCTCAGTTTTTTCTGCGGTTAAACTTCACCTCTGTGGATTACCAAACTCTGGTTCAAGTCTAGATACTTTACCCAAATCAGCCAGCATAAAAACTCAAACCAGGAACCATCTAAGTACTTGGACTTTTAGTGCTTTTACGCACATGAATGCAATTTGCACGCCAGTTTTCAAACTCCGCACATTCACGGGCTATCCCACCAAAAACTGATTATCGATTTTTTTTTATGACAAATAGATGCCGTTGCTAATATCTGCTATTTCGTTGAGTCCCATCTTTTTCTTGTCTGGATGGCCATGATTTTTTGCCTTTACTGGATTTTTTTTTATTTTTTTTTTTTAATTGTAAAGTTTGATTTGTAAATACTGGTTTGGATGATTTTTTGTTACTGAAAGTGATTCAAGTTTACTAATGATTGATATTTGACCTTTTTTAATCTCAAACCAACATTTTATCCCTAGGTGCCCCATCATAAGCATTATTGCCTCATGATCGCAGATTTCAACCGTCTTTCCAATATGACAACTGTGCCCATCGTGACAACTGTGTGCGTACATACGTGCCCATCGGTAAATAACTAACAGAGCATTGAGCTTAGAGATTTAAAAATCCGAATGAGGTAGTATCAAATTCCAGGGGAAGCAGTAGATGCATCTAGCTATAAATGACTCTGGGTAAAATACTGTGAGCATACTGTCACTTAATTATAGCTTGCTCCAGTTAACAGACCCGAATCCACTCTATGACTAGTCATAAGCCCAGAAGACACTATTTCGGCTGTAAGTATGACAGGTAAGACTAGGCAAAACTTTTTTTTGGCTTGGTTTAAGCAATTAAGATCAAGTTTAATGGAATTTGAGTTCCATGGTTTTGTTCCAACACCCTACAATACATGCACAGTCACACCTAATAATCCTTGGTTGGTTTCAGATTTCAAGTATTTGAGTATTAATCGTTAATTTGGATTTGTACCAATTCGGGCCAATGTAACCCTTTGCTTCGGGCCATTGGCTTGTTTTGTTTTGTTATTTATATTAATAAACCCACCTTTCCCTCTCTCTCTCTCAGCGTATATTGAAACATGACTCCCACGGTTCTATATATCAGTCTCGGGCAACAAAAAGCTATCAATCCTGAATCGCTAAGATGGACCAGCGTTGCCAGATCATTAAGCTGTATTTGAAGGCAAAAACTATTATCAGATCCATTGGAAATTTGTCTAGAGGATATGGTAAGCAACAGCTTGACAATGTACCTTTTAAACTTCAAGAACAAAAAAAAAAAATCTTTTAGGATAGTTATGTTTTTAATTCCAAAATAGGTTAATGTTTGGATAGCCCTCGAATTAAAATGAATAAAAAATCATTTACATTCACACAAAATAAATAATAAAATTATAATCTAAACAAAGAAAAACAAATTATGGATGGTGTATTTTGTAATACACTCCAAAAGCATAAACTTCAGGCTCCAAAATTTCTAAATAAATTAGGCTCAAAAACATTCGTGAAGCCGAATTGATACCAATAACGAATTTCCGTCCCATACAATCATATATGCCGTAGGATAGTAAAAGGGTTTTTGAGCTGATGGCATTCATTTTTCTTTGGAGTAAGAAAACAAAAGCAATGAGCATAAGACTGAATTTTAATCCCTCACAAAGTTATGGAAAAAAAAGATGTTAAAGATTCCATCATGCGAAAATCTAGAAGGTATCTAGAGCTTTCCCCGAAGATAGTTATTGAAATAAAACTTGAACAAATGTTTCCACCGTATGACCAACAGCCGTTCACTATGAAATAGAAGAACAAATTCAAATTAAGAAAACATCAAAAAATTCGAATCACGCTAAAGAGGCTCCTGTATAGAAAAAGATGTTTTTAGTTTTTTTTTACAAATTTAAAAACACTATTTTTTATCAAAGAGGTTCTTGATCGTGATTTAGATTTTTCAATGAATTTTTCGTTTTAATTTTGCTTCTATTTCGAGGAGGACGGTCATTGGTCAGCCAAAGCATTTGCTTTGCTTTCGTTTTGATCAATGTTTTCAGGAAAGTCCTAAAGCCACAAAACTTCTTGTTTTTTGGAAGATTATAAGCCTCAGGCTCGATGATCTTCCTTAATGACGCATAGAAGCCTGCTCTCTTCAGCAGAAAACGTCACAGTAATGTTGGTCAATTTCAAGCAATAATACATTCAATGAGATTTTCATCAAAAAATAATATTAAGCAAAACAAATAAAAAATAAAACAAATATTCTACCATTTCCAACCATTTAAGCAAGAACACAAAAAAACAGAAAAACTGGGTACTTTTTAGTCGGTATTCTCTCCAGAAGGATGCCTGTTAACAAATAATTATTACTTTTATAATATGCGGGAAAATTATAGTCAACATGTTTTCCAGGCACTTCTATTCACATTTACTTATTTTCCGCCTTTTTTCTGAATTATATATATACATACATATATATAGTATATATATATATATATATATATATATATATATATATATATATATATATATATATATATATATATATATATATATATATATATATATATATATTATTTTAAAGGCACTTCTATCTTCATTTACTTTTTCTCCGCATTTTTTCTGATCTTTTTTATATTTTTTTTTGTTTCTTGTTTTCTAGGCACTTCTATTTTCATTTACTTTTTCTCCACCGTTTTATTGAATTTTTAATTTTTTTTTTTGTTTCTTGTTTTCCAGGCACTTCTATCTTCATTTACTTTTTCTCCGCCTTTTTTCTGATTTTTTTTTTATTAGCCGTTTTTGTTTCTTGAATGTATGTTGGATTAACGACACTTCTTAACTACTATGGTCCCTGCATCGATCCTGTGGCGTGTTGCTACAGCTAACTCGAAATCTGGATTGCTGAAGCTGAGATCAAACAAGCTGAGATCAAAAGTGCCAAACTAGCTTGCTTTGTGATGTTAGTAACGTTATCTTCCGTGATTTCCATGGCTGAGCTCTTCAAATTTTTCCGGTATTTTTCCAGTAAGCACATGTTGACGACAAACTTTCAGCGGTCAGGGTGTTCAGTAGCAAGTCCATTTATCATAATCAGGAACAGGAGCGGCCCAAGGACGGTACCCTGGGGTACACCACAGTAAACTGGAAGGAGATCTGAATAGACATTTTTAGAATAGAGTTCTGCAGGAAAGGAAAGACGCTATTATTCTAACAAGGTTTGGGTATTGACTCAGTTTTTTAGTTGATGACCGTTTTTTAATCTGACATGTATCTGTCTGACACTGTGTGTCTGTGTTTTTCCCCTTTTTTATTTGACAAGTTTTATCTGATTGTAATACCTGACGTAAAGCACTAATTCGGCGGCACGCGCTGTGAAAGTCGTTTTTAGAATAAAACTCTCTCTCTCTCAACTACCTGTCTTAAAAATTCTGGTAATAATCGCCGTCTATTTTTTAGTTGTGTAGGTAACGTGTTAGGAATTCCAATAATTTCCTTTGAAACAAACCGCGTTGCCAGGAAAACATATATATCTAAATGCAGATTATCATGCTAGTTAACACAGCATGAAAACATAGATGACAATTACTATTGCCAAGATTGAAAATTGCCAAAGATTGGAAAAAAGAGAATGAAAGTGAAAGAACCAAGAAAATCTATTGAGTACAACTTTCTAGCATATTACGAAGTAATTTTTTTCATTAACATATTTCCATTTGGAGAGAGTATCCGCTATAAAAGTACCAAAATATTAAATGAATGATATTACGAACTTTCACACGAAAAATAATTAATAAATACAATTGAAACATGCTCCCCGTGCATTCCTCCCCCAGTGATGTGGAGATAAGCCACGCATTCTTAATAATAAGGTCATGTACCTTTCCGAGGACGCCACCAGTCGTCAAAGACTTGCCATGAAAAGGTAATCATTTGAGTTAGAAAGGGTCACTCAACATGCGTCAAAAAAAATTACACAAGTAAGACACTGTAAATACTATTCCCATCTACCTATAATTCGATATCCTGTTTACAGACAATTATTTGCAATTAATTGTGGGGGAGGGGATAATATGAACACGACTAGATAATTTAAAGCCGTAGTTGTTCAAATTTTACGACCTAGTCACTATCTCCATAAGGCAAGCTCTATAATTACGCTGCTGTCAATTTTTTTCTAATTATTTTGTGTTAGCTGTATTTTTCCAATGGAATTTAGGCCCATTTTAGTCACTTATTTTCTAAAGGTTCCTTGTAAAGATCATGGTTTAGTTGTGTTTTTTTTCTTTGTTCGGTTTAATTAAATAATAAAGAAAAAATTGCACAGAAATTGTTTGACCTTCTACTATTGGTGACGTTTATTCGATTTATTTATTTTAGGGTGAATTGTTGAAAAAAAAAAATCTATCTATTCCGACAGCAATTTAATTACTTGATTTTTTTTTACTTACGCACTTTAATGGATAAGTAAGTAAATATTTCTGTGGAACCAGTAGAACCAGGCCCAACTTATTGCTATTGTTCCACTATTCTAAAAGCAGGAAATCAGAGAAGCTCTGGAAATTGCTTAATACAAACCAGTCATCAATAAATACAATGGTGAGTTCCGCATTAGCGAAATTTGGGAACCCATTACCCATAGACTGAAAACTCGCAAGAAACTCAACCCCCTCCTACAGGCCCAACCTTTTTAAGATCTACTAGGATAGCGGCCATCAATGCCTCTACCAAAATTCAAGCGATATCACAATATTAGTTCCAGCTTCGGCTCATTATTAGTGTTTTTCCATGATCTTAGTTTTATTTATTTAGTGATTATATTTTCTGGCAAGAGACTTGAAATTGAACCTGAAGATGACAGCAATATTATCAAGCCAATCAAGCTGAATTAATAAAAATATTGACCTGTATTCTGGTATTTTTGGATTTTTTCTTCTAAATTGAAAACCCATTATACAGTGAAGGAAAAAGACGGAGCGAAAATACAAATAAATTTATTGAAAACAAACGAAACGCAATTGCATTAAAACACAAAAATAATTGTCTGCACACAGTAAATAATTGTTGCAAAAACATACTTGTCTATCCAAAAAAGTGAGTGGTATACTTAAGCTTCAGTTTTGAATTTCTTATCCATTGCCATAACAAATATCGAACAAAAATAACACCTTCAGTTATTATTATTTTTTTTTAGCAACTATACAGTTTGTATCAATTAAATTAGTGTTTTTGAAATGGGGGGGGGGGGACACAGCCACTTACACACCCGTGACACCTACATTTGAACAAAATAGCGACATCAATGACAAACCCGTCTTGTACGCATGAGGACATGGTAAATCGTGTGATCAATATAGACATGATAAGCAAAATTCATTAATGTACTTTATCTTTTCACTGTTCTAAAAGAAGGTTTAGTTTCTAGCAAGAATAAAAAAAATGAGATGGGAATAACTACATGAGTGCCAAAATTGAACGGTTCAGATTGACAATTAAGTTTCCCTTTCCTCAATTATGCATTTTAACTTAATCGTCACTATGACGGCGACGTTTTATAGCTGCTATGAAAGCAATGTTTCATCGTCACTATGACAGCAACGGTTTGTCGTCTCTCTCATACAATTTTTCAAGAGAAGCAGCTGAGCCTGAGGAAGCAGAGCCTGCAGAACGGAGCAGGAAAGCACTGCTATATATATATATATATATATATATATATATATATATATATATATATATATATATATATATATATATATATATATATATATAGGATAATTTCTTTCAGAAGGGAGATAGCTAATTTTGCAATTAAAATAAGACTTGATTTCACAATCAAATTGCCATGCAGAACCAAGTTTTAGCAATATCATTGGATTGTCAAGCGAAGATTCCTTTAGTATGCGGACATTTACTATCATATATTTTTTGACTGTCTTTAGTGTGTACCCTTGTCTATAAATTTACATTATATTGTGTGTGCATAAAGGAGACACGGTGGTATCCTATTCCTGTGTTTGAATACTAAAAAACTGTGACCAAGAAATTAAGGTTGGATTTAACTAATCACTTCCAAATTGTTGCAATTATGAGTAATACGTTCATTTATTTGAATTTAGTTCTTATTATTTATTCTATATTTTTTGACGATATGTTTATTTACGTTTTGTTAAAATAGGTAGGTTGTTCTAAAAAAGTCTATTTTACAATTTAAAGCAGCGGGCTTCAACCGGAAACTGTCTCTGTATAGTTGTTTACATATTCTTTAGGAAAAGTTTGTTTAAGTCTACGACATTTAAGTTAACTCGATTTGAATGTCCTATTTTCAACATTCAATATCAACATTTATACACAACCTATTTAATTATTTCAACGGGAGGATAAAGAACTCGCTTGATAACGTACTAAAACATAAACCTTGAATAAAAAGTTTTAAAAATGGCCTTACAGAAGTTTAAAAACAATTTTATAGTGCTAAGAAAATGTTTTAGAAACATCAAATCTTAGAAGACTTAGAAAACTTTTCAGAAGCCTTGTTTTGCATGGAATTTACGTCAGGTTTTGCTTCAAAAAAGAAAAGAAAAAATGAGCCTAATTTATATTATAAGCAACGTACCATCACGTGCAGGTCCAGCTTGCGTCGTTTGGGTTTGCTTAGCATAAGTAACGACCTCTTTTGGAGGCACGTCTGTTGTCTGAACAACGGATGTGACCAAATTTGCCTTCTTTCTACAAAAATAAGAAACTGCAATTAACAAGCTGCCATCACAAGGGATACTTTACTATACCTGTATCAAATAATCATTATTTTTCTAATTACATATACAAAATTTACGGCTCTAGGGTGACCAACCACTTTTCGAGGTTAATATATACACTCCACAGGTTTCTCAACTTCAGCCAATCCCCCCCCCCCAACTTATTTCTACAGATATCCACTTAATAAAATTCAGAACTTCTCCAATATATTCACAAAAAAAACCCAAGCAGGCTTACATACTCCCAAAAACTTTAAAAACTATTTATCTTCTAATTGTTTTGGATTCTTATGGAGGCACTTTCGCATAGTTTTATCACCAGACTCAAATTGCGTACCCCACGGTGAGTTGCTGCAGCAAAGATCGGACTCCAGGTCCCGTATTACAAAGCTGTGATGAATTCCACTACGCCACTACAGGACGCAGTAACCTAAATCAGTTTGTGTTATAGTCTACCAGTATTTGATTTCTTTACAGTCAAATTCTTTAAAAATACTAGTCTTATTTATAACGTAAATGCCTTACAGCGACACACCGCTTTGTGGACCTTACATTTGGAGATGGGTTGGATGTATGAGTTTGAAAACGCATGCCAATTCCGTATTTTGCCTGAAGATACAGTTAAGGTTTTAATACTATAGGTCAATTTCTGTTAATTTTCATGCAAGTTAAACCCCAGGAGAGAGTGATGCGTTGGAGGCGGGCATTCCAAAACTTTCACTACTTTAGGCAGAAGATCCATTCCTGAGAATTTAATTAACCTAGCTCAGCAGCTTTTTTAAGAATGCAAAAGCCCCTAAACTGGTTTTACTTTTTAATTCTACTTAGTTATTACCATGCATTACGTTATTTTACTAAGTTACTTTACGTATGTTTACGTTATTTTACCAAATTCTATAATGCTATATTTTAAATTTAAGCTATATTCTATTTGTTTATACTATATTATTTATTATGTTCCATATTCTACTATAATTCTTCTTTTGATTATTTGATTCCACGTACTCAATGCTTAAGCTTTTTAAATACGGAATCCTAAGTAACTGAACATCGAACTCTGCTGAATACATTCTAAGACCGAACAATTAACAAGAATCTACAAACCTCAAAGCCTCAATAAAAAAAAACTGAATTCTAAGTAACTGAGTATTTAACTCCACTAAATACTTTTTAGTGGAAAAACCTCAAAACCTCGAGCGCTGAAAAACCTCAAAACCTCGATCTAAATTACTGCATTCTTAGTAGCACACTATTGATCCCCGCTAAATAAGTTCTAAGGCCACAGTGGCTATACACAAAAAAGAAAAGAAAAAAGAAACCAGCGTTATTTTGAGCCAAAATAGCCAAATTTTGAGTTGAAAAGAGCCAAGCAGAAAGACAAAGCAGAGACTTTGGATATTTAATCCATGTTATTAACTGAATAACTAAACTCTTTTTGCATTGCCGGTTTCCCATTATTAGTTTATTAATGACGCTCTTCGTAAAATAAAAGCCTCGGTCATTGTAAATAGTTAAAAGAAAAATCAACTCTAATATATTCTTTATTTTATTTAATAGGGCCCAATGAGGCCACTATCAAGAAGAGCTAACAGACTTGGAACATATAGGAAAGATTTTAAAATTCATAATCTAAAAAAATACATTAACTCCATCTGCGTTGTCTGTTTAGATGGGACTTTTCAAGGTAAAATCAAAGTTACGTATGGCTTCGCCACCAATTATGTGTCCCTTTCCTAATATGCCGGGTTGAACACCTTTGAACTCCAGAATTAGGATGTGATGCATATTTATTTTTTTTTTAAATTAAAAAACATGGAAGTCAAAAAAGTAGTTTCTTGTATCTGAAGACAGATACATATTGCTACTGGCGATATTTGGAAAAGATGCTAAAATCTTAAATTTGGGCAAGTATGAAGTTGAAATCGAGGAAAAAACATATAACTCATTAAAACTTGGCTTTCTATGGGTAGGTATGACTATGGTTTGGATCGGGATTACAGAAAAACGGGCACCTACATTCTTACACCAAGAGTATACTAGCAGAGGCTGTTCCGCGATCCAAAACATGTTTTGGGTACAAAACATTTCGTCAACCGACAAACTTGAGCTAGTTCTTTGACTAATATTTCTTTTTTTGCAAATGTCACAAATATTTTTTGCTAATAAACTTCAGTTAATTTATTCACTAACAAAAACAGGGTAACGGTGTTCGGCACGGGCCAAATTACAAGTTGTAACGATTGCAGTATATGTTTTTAGAGGAAGTGTTTCTAAATACCACATTGAAGTTTTCCAATGCAACTTCGCACGAACTGAAGTTTTATGTTAGTTTTGTTGCATAAAAGCTATTTGAAATTTTGTGCGACGATTTGATTTCAGCGCCAAATTCGGCAAATTTTGAATCAGAAAAATAAGATTCCTTACAAATAAGAAGAATAAAAAATAGTTTTCTATTTTCATAACACAAAGAATATTTGATTATTGAGTATCAGCCTTGGACGACAAAAGATGAAACTTGAAGGGGGAAAAAAGAATACCTGGCGAATTTTAATGGTAGAACGTTTATAGCTCATGTATAACGACTATTGAATAACCCATCTGAAATATTTAGGTTAAAAGTGAAAGAAACTGCTACAACAGAAAAAAATAACAGGAAAATTGTATGATATCTATGGACGACCTAATAGGCATCGAAGCCATGCCTATTATTGATTTTATCTTAAAGATTATCTACAAGGGTCCCATCTAAACAGACAACACAGATAGCAGTTTATATTTTTTTTTCTGGCCTTAGTATCTTGTCACTTTTGACATATCTGTGATGACAGAGAGTCATCACCTAATATAAATGAGCTAGAAATATTCTACCATTAAAATTTGCCAAACATTCTTTTTTTCTCATTCTAAGTTTCATCTTTCTCGTCCATAGTTAACATTAAATAACGCCAAATATTTTTGCAAATAATGACAAAAAGTATTTTTCAAAAATCCTATTTGCAGCAAAAAATTGGACGGCAAGAAAAACTTCAATAACTGTATTTGTTCCGTCCCCTGGAAAAACACAAATGACAAGAAGAAGCAGTAGAAAAGAGTCCTTACCTTCTTGAAACAACTGTAGTAACAGACTGTGGGGAAGATGCATGAGCATGGAGGCTTGAGTCAGGAGTCCCTTGAACACTTGCTTCTGGAGTCAAACTATTTAAAACATCTGAAAGATATAGAGCAAAAATGAGAAAAACTACTAAAGTAGAAAAAAATTACAGCAAAATTGCACGAAAGCTAGACTATTTAAAAATAATGACAAGATTTTTTTTTTGGGGGGGGGGAGGGGGTCTGAGCCAGATATGAATTAACACAAAACTTCCTCCATGAAGTAACACGAAAACCAATCCATTTTTAGCCTAAATCACTGGATACAAAGACAAAGAATTCCCTTCGTTTGTACTAAAATGCCTGCACATAATATACCTGATTGATGTGGACATCCTGTCGATAGAAAAAATAAATTATGCATTTAATTCAAGGCATATTGACAGAACAAGCGTCGAAATAGTATATGTAACACGTAATTAATCACACACAAAAAAAAGTTTATTTTCTTTTTCAACAGGGAAACCTTACATTTGTGCAAAAACTTCCGAATTGGAACACTTTAGTTCTCTTTTAGCATTCGTCCTCTCAACACCTATCAAACATCCAGTAGAACTTTTGAATTTGCAGTGCCAACCGCATATAGCTATCATTTCCATTTACTTTTTGGGGGCGTTTGATTTTATTCAAAGAGATCCGTTGTGGATATTTCTGCAAAACTTCGGTTTCCACAGCAAGATTGTCATTAAATTATATGAAAGTCCTTCAGTATGAACTGTGCTGTCTCTCACGGTTGCATTTTATCTCTAATGCTCTTTGCTAATCTCATTGACTATATCCCTTGAACGAGTAGCTTCCAAAGGTGGAGTCCAATTGAACTAGAATCAAAAGCTCTATAGTGGGAACTTTCTTGATTTCCTTTTCGCAACAACGCTAAAAACAATCGGCTTCTGAAAGCTGGTGCTGAGGTCTTTCGAGAGGGTGAGGAATTAAATCTGATGGGAACCATGAGTGCCAAATTATTACACATATTGCTTGCACGGGAAATACCTTTGACAATTTAAGGGAAGTGTCAGAACTTAAACTCTGTCTCTGTAACAGCAACTTAAGTACCTATTTTCCTTTACCTGGTTCCTAACAACAACCACCCCTATCTACTGAGTAGACTTGATAAAGAGTTCCCTCATAAGGCTGGGCCAACCCCTATTGGCATTGCTATTTCCCTGCTCCTTCCCAGCACCGTTATCTTATCTACTATTCTGAGGGAATATTAAACACCTCATGCCAAACCAGTGACTAGGAACTGTTTTTCTTGACCCTCCTTCAAAAGAATCCATTTCTTCTCTGCATCACTTTCAAGTTCATTTATAGCGACATCTTACAACGACTATGTCACACAGCACCGCAAAGCAAGCCTTGCCACCCTAGCCATTTTTCAACGGTAGTTCTTATGGTCCGAGTTGCAATATTTTACTGAAATTATAGGGGGAGGTGATTTTTTTTCGAAATTTGAAAACAAAAACAATTTTTCTTCTTCAAAGTTTTCTATGGAAATACAGGAAAAAGATTTCATAAAAAGTTATATTACTTTAAATCAGAGGAAGAGGGGGGGGGGAGAGAGAAAGTCTTTGAAGAAATGCTACTGTCCCAGCCCATAGTTGACGCCATTGCTTGGTCCAAATTGACGCTATGTTAATTTTTCCAAAAAAGTTTGTAGGCCAAAAATAATAATGCTTCACTTTCTAATTCAAATGAAAACTCAAACCAGATAAACGACCCCATAACCTCGTGGCATCATAAAATTGAATACGAAAGAGTTCAATGAGTATTAGTGAAGTATTATAGAACTGCCATAATAAGCGACAGGATTACAGATGAGTCTCGTTTTCAGGGACCGGGTTTAAAGCGGGTTAGATAAAGGTCGTTTTCAGGTTCTCCATGTTCAGGTCAGCGAAACTCTAAAGTATCTTACGGGTTCCAAATACACTGGACACGGGTTCTTCAAAATCAAAACACGCCAGAATGGCATGGCAAAACAAAGGTTCTGAAAGACCCAAACAGGGATATTCAAAGCAATAATCTGCAAATCCTGTACCTAGCTCCTTGTTAGATATGGAATGCCTTGAAAATGGGGCTAAGTCCAAAAACATTTTAAAATAGTCTGCTTAATAAAAGGACACTTCCAGTGTTTTTTAGCATGAGACTAGACGGGCTACCGACATGTGGCCCCCCAGATTTTTTTTTCGTAACTAGATTAAGAAAATTATGGGAGGTTCAGGACCAGCAGGGTCGTATGTCTCCTTTAATTTTTTTTTGCTCCCACTGTAGGATTAAGAAAAATACCTTTTCTGGGGCGTTTTCATTAAAATTGGTATTGCCATTGAAAAAATCGAAGAAATGACATATGCCAGAAAAATGGCAAATATAACTAGCTGAAAGATTAGGTGAAAATAAAATACAGTAAATTCGACATTTGTTCTAATTTTGAAGCACAAATTTATCGGGATTCCATATTTCCTAAACCGAGAAATAAAGCAAAAATATGGTGCACAAAAGGGGAGCAGAACAAAAATGGAAACCTTTTCTTTACTTAGAGCGAGCTATTATCATAACAATCTCAGATTGCACCTAAACACAGAAGGAGGAGGAGCGCTTTTGCATAAGAATAATACCTGGATTACTCAGGTTAATTTGTGCCTTTTCTCTCTCCTCTGGACTCAGACTCTCCCTGGCCTGACTTCAATTCATTTCAACTTAGCAAGATCTTTGAGCCATATACTTACCGGCTACAACTTCCCCACCCTATAATTAGATGAAAAAATGACTTGTAGCTTTATTATTCACTCTATTGGGTATCGCATTCCTACTTCACCAGATGTAGATACTTACTCTTGGTTTAACTTTTTTTTTAATATCTACATTTGATAAGATCCATGACGATCTCTAAGACGTCTCTCTACTATAGGGGACAAAAAAGTTTTTAAGACCGAGTCTGGATCACACAAAGTAAAACTGATGATTAAAATACAACGTTGTAGTTAGACAATTTTTTTTTAATTCTTCTTGAGTCTATTTCTTAAAAAAAGATAAGAAGAACTTAGCTTGACCTGTCATTGAAAAGGTCAAAAGACCACCGATAGGCAGCATCCCTTCATCGAGACCCAAATTGATCTACACGATTTTTTAACTGATTGATGGACTTTCACATTTATTGACAAAGATATGTGAAATGGAAAACATATCACCAATTTGCGGAAGCTTAAAAAATCATTTTAAGCAAGTGGCTGCCCCCCACCCCCCCCCCATTCTTTCTACCTGAACTGAATACAGGAATACCATTCCTATGAAAATGTTATTCAAAAGATACAACGACGGAAAAATGAATCATCAAGCCTTTAATTCAAAAGCACCCCCCCCCCTAAACATCATTGAATGTGTAGTGAAGACAGACACAGTTTTGGCAGTTTCATACCTGTAACTGGAGCGACACCTAAAGAAGACAATAAAGCATCCAATTCCTTGTTCTGATCCAGTGATGTTGTCGTCCTTGAAGAGAAGTCTTCAGCCTGAAGAGAAAAAATATAACTATTAACAAAAATGGAATCAGACGTATCTAGATCAAAATCACTGGGAAATTGAGATGAATTTTAAAGTTGATTTCTGGGAAAGGAAGAAGTTAACATCATTTAAGGCATTTCCTGGTGACGTTCCTAATTAACCTTATCGATCAACCATCTGTTTTTGCACACATAATTGCTGATCAATTATTCTGTTCAGCGACCATCAGAGGTTTTGCTTATCGACATTGTGGATGAAAACAATCCACATTTGGAATCTTTGTTTGTCGAACTTGATGGTTAAATTAATCAGGAAATTTCACGGTAGAATAACCATGATGATAATTTACCTGGTAGAGGAGGAAAAATAATTACTTTGCAATGAAGGTTTTAGGTTTATTAATATCGCAATCTTCTACCTAAAATAAGACACGGAATGGTACTTCCTTTTGAACTATTTCCCATTCAAAAGGAACTCAACTGTGATGAACTTGGGCAATTTTTGTTGCATAATATTGAAAATTTCAGAATTTAATCTAGGAGAGAAAAGCGGTACAAACACTGGAATATTACGACAGGGAATATGACCCTAATTGAAAACAATAGAACAATGCTTCACTGACTTCGAAAATATTGCCGTTTATTTCAAAAAAAGGGGGGTTTGCGGAAATCACTGTTGATCTTTAGATGTATATCACAATCTGTTCTCACGGTTACTAATCGATAAATAACAATGTATTCACCAAAAAAATTCTCTACTGCTTTTTAGCAAAATCGCAAGTCTGCTTAAATTTATTTTAATTTTTCTTGGTTCATTAATTTGTAATCTCTATCCACAACCTTTATCTCTCAGGGGCGGGGTGTGTCTTTTATTGCATATGCTGATGATATTATTTTGCTGAGTCGTTCTAAAGCTAATATAATCGATAATTTTAATACCCTTTCCAGTAAGCTTAAAGATAAAGACCTTTCTATCAGTGTTAGAAACTGTCAATAATTACCAATTCATGACAATAACCAACTGAACTAAATTGCAATAAGAGTACTTCATTTTCGGTTTCTGATACTGTTCTTTATCTGGGGCTACCTTATTGTGCTTCAGCTCGAAGCTTGAAGTCAATGTCAATTTTAAATATAAAAATAAAAAATAAAAATAGAAAGGCGTTTGGTTCAATAACACGGCTTCGAGGCATCTATCGTCGTGATATTTTAGTTTCTCTCTTTAGCGCAATTGCCTTTCCTCATATTCTCTATCCTACCATTCTTTTTCGAGATTTTGCTATTTTAAATACTGTAAATTTTTACATGGTTTTGCAATTTGTGTTAGGAATGCCGAATTAGTTTTGAAATTTAAAATTTAAGAGCTGATGGAAATGGCAGGGATTAAGGGGGGTATTTTTTTTTTTTACAATAAGTCTGAAAACTTTCTTTGTATGCATAACCTATTCCTTTTTCCGGAATTTAAATAATATTTGATTTTATGTAGTTTAGCGTTTTTTTTTCAGTTGTTTTGTTTAGTTTGTTGATGTTTGAAGTCTGTTTTTTTGTGTTTTTTTTTTCTAGGTATTTATTCAGTTATATTATTATGCTAATTTAAAATCAATTGTTTTGTTTCGTTTATTAATGTTTGTTTCGCTGTTTGATGTCTGATTCCGTTTGTTTAAAATCACTCATTTTGTTTCGTTTGGTGATGTATTTCATTTTTGTATTTTATATACTCATCAATTTTGAGGGAAATAAATAAATATTGTATACACCGGGAAATATTAGTTTAGAAACTTGATGGTGCTACTTTATTGCTTGTGTCACTAGCATTATATGAACTTTTACTCTCTCCATTCAACCATAACTCTAAGCCGTTCATGCATATATACACTGACTACTTGAGCAGAAGAGGGGTATCCCACTCCTACAGACTGTCATTGACAAAAGTAGCTTTTAATTTATAAAAGAACCACATTAGAGCGTCAAGATCTTACTTAGTTTATATAAACTAAATTACCAGAAAAATGAGCATTATTCAAAACTAAATTTAGAATGTTTAAGATATATAGCATTGCCCATTTCAGGCAAAAATGCCTTCTTTGCAAACCTTAGCATTCCTCCCTTACAGAGAATTTTCCAGGCTAACTCCGAAGGAAAGCATCCATAGAAGCACCAACAGGCAGGAGGGGGATTCAAAATGAATCAGCCCTTTTAAAGAATCAAATTTTCATTTCTTTTTCTGCTGGAGATTCCTTTGGGTCATGCGTGAGCTTTGTCTCAGTAAAAAAAAAGAAAAAAAAAAGAAAAAAAAAAGAAAAAGACAGCAGAAATAGGTCATTTGTTTTTGCCAGATTTGTTTCCGTTTCAGTTCTGCTTTTTTTTAACCTGCTTTTTTGCGTTTTTGTTTTTTATTTTACCTGTATTCTGTTTTTTTTTTTTATTTTACTGAATGCTGTCGGTTGCGCTATTGTTTAAAGGATAAAGGTCGGCGAGCTTTTGCGCTGCCATCTGGCGGTGAAAGGTCGGGGCGTCTGGGTAACAGAAGAAGAGAATGAAAAGAAAGGAAACAAGCCAAGTGTGATCTTGAATAAAAAGGAATAAACGATCCAGAGAGGAAAACGGTTGGGCGTAAGCTTGAATTTGCATATTTGTGGATAAACTTGGGTGATCAGAAAAGGTTAGCCACCCCAGCTCTGAAGTGAGCTAAGCCTAAAACTTTAGAACTTCCTTAAACAGTTCTATCTTTAATCACAAAAAAAAACATTCATCTTAAAGCTGCCAGACCACCCTTCTCCAAAAATGTCTGTTCTTCTGAGTGACTGGTCCATGAGTAGGTATTTAAAGGATACCTTTTTTTTAATATCTTCTACTAAAAGAACAGAACAAAAACCTTGAAAACACAAAAGCCATTCCGAAAAATGATCTTCTATTTTCCATTTGTACCTGCTCAAGCATCAATGATTCAGAAAAGCAACAACTTTGATCAATCATCTTAAGGATGTTGACAAAATAAAGGTGAAAGTATCTGTTTCTCTATTGCCAACACCCGAAGAAACAAATAACTCAGTGAGGAATCCCGAAGTTGTTGTTTGTCATACAGAAAAGGATTCACTTTCTGATATGAGAAGCTGGAAGAACAGTGCAATATCCAAAGAAGTTCTGGCAATATCTCAAGGAGATGAAATAGAGATCTTTGCTCTATGATACTGCGCAGCCGTTCTAATCAGGTGAAGTTCATAAAGCAGTGTATCAAAACAGTACTTGTAGACAAGATACCCCTGTCTGTATTCGACAACGGTGGTATCCGTGGACTTGTTAAAACTTTGACCGGTGATCTGCTCTTTCTATCTGCTCGTACAATCAAGAGACACATCTTTCAAGCAAAGAAAAAGAAAATTATGAAGTTGAAAGCAGATATGAGAGAGGCCAAAAAAGTCTTGTTGACCTTTGACTGTTGGTCAAATACAAGAGGGGGCTACCCGGCATTAACTGATCACTACCCCAACCAAATAAGTGGACAATGAGCCGTCAAGAGATGTTTACACGTCAAGCACTTGAAAGTTAGAAACATAGCTGAAAATGTAATCGCAGCTATCAGAGATGCCCTGAAAAACTATGTAACTGAAGACAAAGTATTTTGTGTGGTAGCCGACTCTTGTTCAAATGTTGTTAAAGCTTGTTACCTTGGGGGGACTGAAAGATCTTCATGATTTGGTCATTGCCTTCGTCTTTGTGTAGCCAATACTCTCAAGTTCTGGAGAGAAAATGACGTAGAGTAAGTAGTTGAATGTGAATCTGATGACCATTCCAATGTCATACATGAAGATATTACTAACACTGTACCTGAAATGGATGACCCTGACGAAACGGATGAAGAAAGTGGATGTGACAAGGGGACCAAAACTACATGTGACTCTGGAGGCAGCACTAGTGCCATATAGTGCCAGTTTCAATAAATCCTACGCTGCAGAAATTGCGTAAAACTTAGCTACTGTAAAGGTAACGAAGTTACTGAAAAAAGTCAAATGTTAGACATGACATGTTTGAAGACCTTTGCAAAGACATAAGGCTGAGTGGTCATATGCCTCACAACATGAAAGTTTGCTGGAACAGCACACAAACCATGATTAGTTCCTCCCTCAGAGAAATTCTTCCCTTCAGAAATTTTATAACCTTAGTGTTACAGATATTAAGATCAGAAAACTGGAACTGCCATAGCAGAAATGGTTGATTCTCTGGAGCACATCTAGTTTTTTGTGCTCTTTTGAAGAGGCAACTAAAATTGTCAGTAGATCTCCCTACACAACATTGAGCAAAGCGCACAGGCTAGTGAAGGGGCTGGTAAGCTTCTCCAAAGCAAGATCAGCGAGCCAGCTAAAAAAAATTTTTAAGATTCAGCTCTTATTTTAGTTGAAGATGTACTTCGTTCACAACTCTAAATCCAAATTGGAGCTTCGGCAACGTGCAGCTTACTTGGTAGACCAGAGGTAGACTCTCTCCCTAGGTGGAGAGAGAAGTGACCAGACAGTCACTCACTAGCTCACTCCCTTAGATGAGAACAAAAATATGAAACAACCAGAGTCTTAGTGAAGTTGATCACTAATTGTCTCAGCTTGAAACAAAACAGGACTAACAACCTCTGCCAAAAGATCAGATACTACAACACGTCAGAATACGGGATACATAGTCAAAGCCCATGAAGAGAGAATTGTCGTCTATCTTGTGGAGCGCTGATGAAATGGCCAGTCGGTAATTATCTTTTTTTTTATTCAGCTAGCTCTTGTAACTAATACTTTGTTAGCTAAGAACGAGGTGTAGTCTAACTCCAAGACATTCTTTGGAGATTGAGAACCTGGAGCTCAATATTTACTTTAAAGTTGGCCCAGAACAAAACAAGAAGCTTGTAGTACAGTTAGCTTAGACCTTGTAACAAAATAAATAAGGTTGGGGAGTTTGCAAAGAAAAGGAAAAGGGTATATAGTACAAGTCAGTAGAAAAGGTGACTAGTAATTTATCAGTGTCCATATTCAACGAATTTTAGACATCATGGATGCTGCAGTAGCTGCAACCTAGTAAAGAGCGAATCTCGGACCATAGCAACTGAAAATAAAAAATGTGTTTTTATTAAAACTATTCTATGCAAAAAAATTATTTGGTGCTGATTCAGGAATGCTAACTATTACCCAATTTATACTTCAATGTAAATCTTGAGCACAAAATAAATTTCCCTTATTTTCAAATAAAAGCTAGAAACCTTTCGAAAATGATGTTAGATCGAAAAAAAACTACACCATTGTATTCTCCAGGGTCAAAAAACCCTAG
Organism: Artemia franciscana; assembly: GCF_032884065.1. Taxonomy (NCBI): domain Eukaryota; kingdom Metazoa; phylum Arthropoda; class Branchiopoda; order Anostraca; family Artemiidae; genus Artemia; species Artemia franciscana. Next base: position 24,132,645 of record NC_088876.1, on the reverse strand, counting down.
CCAGAAGAATACAGTCCCCCACCCTAAAAACCAAAGAAGATTTTATTTTACTATGGATAGCACTACTCCGTCTCCTTTATCTTTATTTTCTGCCTCTTCTTTCTCCCCCAAACGCCCAAGAGTCACTGGGAGGTCACAGAGAGACGATTGAAGGTTCTTTCAATAAATTTCGTTAACAGTTAAGGCCCTCTTTGTAGATTGAGATCAATAGCGCGAGTTTGAATTATTTTTTCAACCTTCCGCTGTGCCACTTACCAGACTTGTCATTCTTTTAGTTAACTGATCTGTTCAACTTTTAGAGTCAGAATCACATCCCGGAACTCACAGCCCATGCTATCAATCATCTTGTGGTCCCTGTCACAATTGTACCCAGTGAGCAGGCATTTAGTGTACCTGGCCACTTTGTTTACAAGCAGTGTGCTGGTACAATTAATATAACCCTAGAAATAATAATGTTTCTATGTGACAAGTTCAAAGTTTGAACTTGTCACTAAGGAAGAAGTTTGAACCTCAAAACTCGTTGGATAAAAAATCTATTGGTCATAGTGCAAATTGGATGTTAGTAATGAATTATAGTGTAGTTTGTTTTCCATTTTATTCGAGCCTGTTGTGCTTTTTCATTTGAAAGACAAGTTTCTTCCTTTCATTTTTATGCTCCATTGTTCAACATATTGGGGTGGCAAGAATGAAATTGTGCTGTGCCCAGATCCTCTAATACTTTTTGGAATCATCCTTACAGTCGATTCATCAACGCTCATTAACCAATACGCAGGAGTCAAAATAGAGCCCCCTGACGAAGAGGAAATCCTGGCAGCAATAAAGAAGCTGAAGAATCATAAAGCGCCGGGAATTGACGCCATACCAGCAGAAATCTACAAGGCAAGCCCCAGGCTTCTTGCACAGAACCTAGAAAAACTGCTCAAGAAAATTTGGGTACAGGAGGTTCTCCCAGACGATTGGAAAGTTTCAATTATCATCCCCCTGTATAAAAAAGGGGATAAAGCTGAATGCAAGAATTACCGGGGGATATCGCTCATAAGCATCGCTGCCAAAATATTTGCCATGATTTTACTCAACCGCTTCAGCTCAATCAGAAACACGACCACACGCCCAAACCAGGCGGGTTTTCGGCCAGGAATGGGCTGCATTGATCAGCTCTTTACACTCCGGCAAATTCTCGAACACCGCATGAAACACAATCAGATTACTATAGCCGTCTTCATAGATTTTATAACGGCCTTTGACTCTATCGTTAGAGATGGCATATGGGCTGCGATGCAAGAGGACGGCGTCCCTGATAAGCTGATACGCCTTATTCAGGCATACTACCAACACGTTCGTGCCTGTATACAAGCTGATGGAGAGCTGTCCTCCCTCTTCGACATCGATTTCGGGGTGAGACAGGGCTGCATCCTGTCCCCCATCCTCTTCAACTTTGTTATCGATTGGATCATGAAGCGCGCCATGCAATCTGCCAGAGGCGTTGAAGTAAGCCCTGACTTCTCCATCAAAGACCTTGACTACGCGGATGACATTGCCTTGCTAGAAAACGATATAGATCATGCGCAAGCCATGCTGTGTAATGTTGCTGCTACTGCAGATTTGGTTGGGCTGAAGATCAGTAAGGATAAAACCAAAATTCTGACAAATTCTGAGGATGTACTCACAAGGGGCATCTCTATCGACAACTCTCATTTAGAGGGTCGTTGACCAGTTCAAATACCTCGGATTCCTCATTGACATTTCTGGCGGCTGCAGTACGGAAGTCCTCAGCAGAAAATCATCAGCATCAATAGTCTTTACTCAACTTAGGAAGAACCTGTGGAGACAGAGAGACGTCCTACTAAAAACAAAAATCCAGATCTTTGAAGCAACCCTCCGCTCCGTACTCCTTTACGGATGCGAGACATGGCCCCTGAAAGCAGCGGATGTTCATGCTCTCAAAGTATTCGACCACTCCTGCCTGAGACAAATCCTCGGTGTCTCCCTCCGAGACAGAATTAGCAACGTCGAAATTCGTAGACGATGCCACCAGAAGCATGACATTGAAGCCCTAATAAAAAAACGCCGCCTAACTTGGTTTGGCCATGTTTGTCGGAGGTCAGATGACACCCTCACTAAAAAGGCGCTATACTGCAAACCCCTCGCACACTGGAAGAAGAAGCGAGGTGGACAAGTCAAGACCTGGCTTAACACACTCAAGGCGGACCTAGAGCCGATTGGTGGTTTCCGACGACACGGCCGAAGATGGGACAAGCAGTGGCTTGAAATATGTGCACCACACACACACGACCGAGCGGCTTGGCACTCAACCGTCTGCCAGATCATAGCGCCAGGGAGAGCTGAAGAGCTTGTGTCCTGAAACAAGCAAGCAAGTAAAGTAAAGTGTATGTGCATAGCGTCAATTAAAATAAAATGGATAAGCGTATTTGGGATGGTTTCAAGGCGGTTTCTTTATACTAGCTTGGTAATTGCAGCACATAATCTTGCCCACTATAAATGACAGGTTGCAACATCCTGAAAAAGGGGAAGATAAGCAAAAACAAAAACAGTTGTTCTCTTTATAAAACGGCTGTTTTCGGTTTGTCCAACAGATCACCAGGAAAAAGGTCACCTGTCTTTGACAGACTGGTTTCTGTGTCTGTTTTTTCTTTCGTCTACTTTTTTTCTGTTTCTATATTTCTAAAAAACAGAAACAGTACCAAGGTTTAGTTACAGCCATTAAGGGGATTGCTTTAGAGGCTGACCTGGGGTGGGGAGTGAAATTATGACAAAAGTGAACTCTGCATTGTTAGAGTTTTCAGGTTTTCTAGGTTGGCAAGGGTTCTAGCAACAAAACTCAGGAGGAAATGAGGCTCTATTCTTCGTGTAGGTATATGTATTATAATCAAAATATATGAGACAAGATAACATTAAGATTGACAAATAAATTTGCTATTTACAAGAAATACCCCATTTATTTGTAAAGAGCCGTTCCATTAACAAATTATCCATTTCAAACGCAAGATAAAAATAGTGAAAGCTAAGTAAATCAGGAATACTCATACCATTAACTGCCATAGTTGAGTGGACCTCAAGTAGAGTCAAGATGTTGGTTTTGTTTTAGGTGATACTGGTCAAGTGGTTTTAGTTTCTTTTTCTTTTGTCTTTTTTGAAGTGTAATCCTGTATCAATCAAAATGTAGGGTAATTGAATATTTTTTTCTTTTCTTTTCTTTTTTTTATTTTCCTTTCCTTTTCCTTTTTCATATTGTTTTTATTTGTATGTGCACTGGGGTTGTAAGCCCAAACAAGCTTCACTTCGGGCCATTTGCTTGTTTTGTTTCGTTTATTTATATTAATAAACCCATCTTTCTCTCTCTCATAAAAAAAAGGACTTACCTCTTTCCTTTCTCGTTCAAGCCTTTTTCTTTCTTTTTCTTCTCTCAGTGCTTGAAGCCTGGCCTTCTTTTTCTCTAGCTCTGCCTTTCTATCTGCCATGGTACGTGGTCAATCTGAGGAAATGAAGTATGTAGGCCTACTGTAACAAGCATCTATGTACGATTTTCTACTGCATATTAGCAGCTGTACATCACAAGTAAACTGGATAAATGGTGCAAGACAAAAAAACAGCATTTTGTCAATTCTACACTACCTTCCATAATAAAAAGAACAGGTCAAAATTTTTTTTATTAAATTATGTCAAATACAATAAGTGTCTTCATTATTATGCTATCTTCCTTTGTAAATACATTGTTTCCAAAAAGCGATACACATGTTAATTGAATTACAAGCAAAGCTTCTTGGGCTTAGCAACCGCTTTACCTTTGTAATAGTTTTTCTTTTAGTATTAATGAATTGATTGATTGAATCATTGACTGTACTCAAAGAATTTATATTTTTTAAGGCACAAATATAATTGAAACTAAATTAAAAAACCTAAGATGATTTTGGAGTTCGAGCAGGGAGAATTTCCATGATTAGCTAAATGGATTTTTTCCTAGCAAGATTACATAAATGTGGTGAGTATATACTTTACTTGACTTGGCTTCAGTGTATAGAGAACAGGGACGCTGATTGGGGGGGACAGGAAGGGGGCAAATGCCATCTCTTTAGATTTTGGAAATACCTTTTTTTATCTTCATAAAAAAATCACCATCACCCCCCACAAATTTTCTGGTTTGTAAGTACCAGGTATAATTAACTTTAGTTATCTCAAGTGTGCTCTTTTCTGGCCAAAGGTTGTAGCTTAATTGGGGTTGATGCTTTAGAAGAGTCAACCATGGATGATATATGCACATCCTTTTGCACGGTCTTCCACTGGGACGCTTCCAGGTGTTTGCAGTTGGGTCAAAATCCAAGATGAGCTGGGAGGGTATTTGAGCCGACAGACAAGGCAGATGACCATATCAAAAGAGTAAGCAAGACTCGAGGTACTCTGAGAGGGTATGTAATTTAAAGGGCAAGAGACTCTCCAAGTTCCACACCTGTCAAACATTGTGACAAATTCAGTTTCATAAAGGTGTCTTGTCTGGACAGTATCTACCTTCATTGTCTGGGTCATTGGCCATATCTCTGACAAGTGTAGCATAAGCAGAGTATAGCAGCATAAGCTAATAAAGCAGATTATATCTGTGTGCTGGTGAGGCAGCTGATTTGCAGTTTGTGAAAATACATGTAGTGCAAAAACCGATTATATAGCTGACCAATGGTTCTTTTATCAAACTGGCCCTTTAGCTTGGCAAGAAGACCATAAGATCTTCTTAGTTCCTCTTTCAAAGAAAAAATTATATGCTGCCTAGTGGATATAATTAAAGTTTCAAATGGGAGGCCTAAATACTCAAGTGAACTGGAAGATGAGACTGTGGTGGGACCAACTTGGTTTGTATCATTGGAGGCAATCTCCAGTTCAAAGACAAGAAACTCTGTTTTGGAAACACTAACTGAAAGACTGATTTCTTTCAGTCCAGAGCAAACAACATCAACAGCGTTCTGGAGTGCCATAAAATTATCAGCCAAGAGGAGAATGTCATCAGCATAAGAAAAGTGACTTGCATCAATATATGGCTCTATTAAGTACAGTGGAATCTGTCAAGTGACTACTCTAATAGAGTTACTAAATAATGCAGGACTAAGAACAGAACCTTGCTTAACACCATGGCACGCATGAATACAATTACTAACAGTACCTTGCAAACATATCCAGATTGAGGAGGTCTGATACCTATATATATATATATATATATATATATATATATATATATATATATATATATATATATATATATATATATATATATATATACTATAGCTGTATACTGGCAAATAAGCAGAAGTTTGATTGTCCTCTGTTGGCCCAGGTGTACAATGCTATGATTTTGCCTCATTATCTGTACCTTAGCCCATTTTGGTGCATTTTTAGGATTACAGATAAATTGAGATTACACTCACTGTACTACAAGTATGCAAAGTTTTTGCTTTGTTTACCACCGTGAACAAGCAATAGGTATGTTATGCACAAGTATATGTCACCAAAACTGAAGATGCAACTCTGTTGCAAATTGACCAATATAATTCATCTGTCAAGACCCACCCATGGGCCAATGATGCCGACTACAACAGTAGTTGGCACCTGTTTCTGATTTTTTTTTTTTTTTTTTTTTTTTGTGTCAGATGAATTAGTGTCTATTGCTTTTTTTTGTTGTCTGTTCTGTGTCCCATCTTCTTTTTATTGAAGGATATTAAATACATTCATTCATTCATATATATTAAATAAAAAAAAACAACAAATTTTTTAAACCAAAAGTAAGGAGCAACATTAAAACTAAAAAAAAAAACAGAAATTATTCTGTATATGAAAGGGGCTGTCCCATTTTCAATGTCCTGCTCTTTACACTAAAGTGTTTTATTGTTTTAAAAAGTAGAGTTTTGGGAAAGAGTACAACCTTAGCATAAAGAACAGGGAATTGAGGAGGGGACAGCCCATTTCATATAAGGAATAATTTCTATTTGTATAAGTTTTAATGTTGCTCCTTACTTTCAGTTAAAAAACTCATTGTTTCTATTTAATTTCTGAACGTTTTTGAATTAATACAGGCTTTGATTTTGGCTCTACATACATGAATAATTAAAACGAAATTTGCATATTAGTTTTACTTTTTTGGCTAAATGGCTTTCTCAGAGTTTTGATTGGACAGTTTTGACAAAAGAGGGGCGGGGGAGGGGGCCTAGTTGCCCTCCAATTTTTGATCGAAACGGTTTTATTGGTAATAAATATACACAACTTACAAAATAAACTTACATAACAAACTTCTATATTTGTATATTTTTATTATGTATATGAGGGGGTTCATCCCATCATCACTACCCCACTCTCTACACTTAAGTTTTATTTTGTTCCAATTCTTTAAGAATGACCCTTGAATCACAAAGGTTGTTTAATTAGAATAAATAGCTCTTTTGAAATTGCTAAAAATACTTTAGCATAAAGAGCAAGGCATTGAGGACAGCTGAAAACCCCTCTTATATGTAAAAATTTCTGTTTGTTTTAAGTTTTAATGTTGATCCTTGCTTTCAGTTAAAAAAACATGTTTTTACTATTTAGTTTCTGAATGTTTTCAAATTAATGCAGGTTTGATTTTAACTCACCATAAATTAAAAACTAAAACGAAATTTACATATTTTAGTTTTTTTTTTGGCTAAATGGCTTTCTTAAAGTTTTGATCAGATGATTTTGAAAAAAAGGGACAGCAGGGGGGGGGCTAGTTGATCTCTAATTTTTTAGGTTACTTAAACAGTCCACTAAAACTTTTAGTTTTATTTTAAGAACATTTTTATTAGAAATAAATATGCATAACTTGCAAATTAACATAAGCAATAAACTTCTATATTTGTATATTTTTGTTATGTATATGAGGGGATTCGCCCCCTCGTCAATACATTGCTCTTTACACTAAAGTTTGAATTTTGTTCCAATTCTTTAAGAATCACCCCTGAATCACAAAGGCCATTCAGTTAGAATAAATAGCTCTTTTGAAATTACTAAAAACACTTCAGTATAAAGAGCAAGGTATTGAGGAGGAGGCAAACCCCTTACACACATAATAATTTCTCTTTATTCAAGGTTTTAAGGTTACTCCTTATTTTCAATTTAAAAAAAAAACTTGTTTTTTTATTTAATTTCAGATTCTTTTTTTAAATAATTCTGGAGAATCCAGCACCACCATCATGGGAATTCTCTTCCTTTTATAAATTCCTCCATGAAAAGACCCTCTAACATAACCCCCTCCCCACCACAAGAAAAAATTCCCCCTGAAAATGTCTGTATACTTCCCAATAACCAATACTATATGTAAACAATGGGCAAAGTTCATAACTTGCCCATCCCCTGGGGACAGTGGGGGATTAAGTTGTCCTAAAAGACATAGCTATTAGATTTTTTGACTATGCTAAACAAAATGGCCATCTTGAAATTTTGATCTAATGACTTTGAGGGGGGGGGGGGGGGTGAATGAGCATGGGAGGGGGCCTAGAACTTTTAATTTCCATTAAAATGAGCCCTCTCACAACATTCTAGGACAACTGGATCAATACAATCACAACTGGAAAAAAAACAACAAAAAAAAAAACAGATAAACAAATAAACACATATCCATGATCTTTCTTCTGGCAAAAAATACAACATTCCACATTTTTGCAGATAGGAAATTGAAACTTCAACAGCAGGATTTTCTAATATGTTGAATCTAATGACGTGAAAATGATTTTCATTAACATTATATGACTTTTAGGGGGTGTTTCCCCCTTTTCTTGAAAAATAATGCAAATTTTCTCAGACTTGTAACTTCTGATGGGTAAGGCTAAATTTGATGAAACTTATATATTTAAAATCAGCATAAAAATCTGATTCATTTGATGTATATATTGATATTATGGGCAAGTATGAGCATTTGTTGTCCTACATTGTACACTGTACTTTTTACAATGTTTACATGTATAGAAGTGCCAGTTCCCCTAGCCTTGAATCTTCCCTACATGGTGTTAGCAATTCAACTGATATGAAAATGAAAGAACAGGGATATTTGATCATTATGTTAAGCACATCATCACTTGTGCTTTATGGTGATTTTAATATGCCAGAAGTTCGTTGGTCTGAAGGTATTGGGTACTCACCCCCTAATAACCCCTCCTACACAACCATCCAAACCCTTGCTGACAACTTCCTAACTCAGATAATAATGCAACCCACTAGATTTAGACATTCACAACAACCATCATTACTTGACCTCCTTATTACAAATGACCCTGAGAGGATTACTTCCACTTGTTACCTCCCAGCTATTGGTGCAAGTGACCACATATGTATAATGAATGACATTAATATTAACCATAGTCGTGATGGTAAACTTAAAGAGAACTTTTACCAATTATGCTTTAATCTGTGAAGAACTAGCTAATATAAATTGGGATGAGGGATTATCAGATGAGACAGACATTGAATCTAGTTGGAATCGTTTTAAGTCTACTTTACTAGGTGCATGTAGGAAGCATACAAAGGTTTATTGGTCAGATAAACGAAAGACTCTTCCATACCTTCCCAGGAATATTAAGAAAATTATCAGAAAGAAAAATAGAGCATGGAATAAATACCTAAAATGCAAGTGTGACAACCATCACAACAAATTCGCCATGCTCCAAAACAAGCTGAGAAACATGACAAGAAAAGTTATCCAAGACCATGAAGAATCTATTGCAAATGAGTCAAAGAAAAACCCAAAAAAGTTCTGGCGCTATGTTACAGCTAACAACCCTTCCCGTCAATGCACCAACAGGCTAAAAAAATCAGATGGCTCCAGTACTACTGACCCGAAAGAAATCGCTGATTGCATGAATGCCAGCTTTTGCACAAACTTCACCTCTAAGCCACCTGACATTACACTCCCAACCATACCTCCTGTAACAGTACACAACCCAATGTCCCCTGTAATCATTACTCAAGAAGATGTATTTAAAATACTAAGAAGTTTAAACTCCAACAAAGCTGTTGGACCTGATAATCTCCACCCTTGGCTTTTGATAGAATCTGCTGCTCACATTTCCCTCCCCCTTTCCAGAATATTCAACATGTCCCTGGCCAAAAAGTCAGTACCAAATGATTGGAGAACAGCAAATATTATACCAATTTTTAAGAAAGGTGACAAGGATAACCCAGGAAATTATCGACCAATAAGCCTAACCTCAGCCATTTGCAAGATCATGGAAGGTATCATTAACCATGCTCTTATAAATTATTTAGAAGAAAATACACTTATTAGCGATAGACAACATGGATTTCGCAGGGGCAGGTCAATCAACACCAACTTTATTCAGTCATATGATCATGCAACTAAAATTTTGGATATGGGTAAACTGGTAGACATTATCTTACTCGACCAAGCCAAAGCCTTTGACAAAGTTGAACACTCATACCTGTTGCTGAAGCTTAAAGCTTATCAGGTGCATGAGGATGTGATTGATTGGATTGGAGCATTCCTAACTGGCAGATCTCAACGTGTCATGATCTACACTGATAATGGCGATCCAGTTTTCTCCTCCACTTCCCTGGTTATAAGCAGTGTCCCACAGGGAATCATCCTTGGGCCAACGTTGTTCAGCATATATATTAATGACTGTACAACTTATCTATGCAACCTTTTAACATTATATGCTGATGACTGTAAGCTCATTGGGCCTGCTGAAACTGAAGAAGAAAGAGCCTGCATTCAGCTGGACCTTGACAGGCTATCCTCTTGGTCATCAACTTGGGCCCTAAAATTCAATGCAACAAAATGCAAGGTACTGCACTTAGGGCACAATAACCCCCACCATCCCTACCATATAGGGTGTGATCAGTTGGAAGCAGTTGCCAAGGAAAGAGACTTAGGTGTCATTGTGGACAAAGATTTAAAATTCCACAGCCACACTCAGGCTCAGGTTGCAAAAGCTAATCAAGCTCTCGGACTCATTAAGCGCTCTTTTGTAACCAGAAAGTCATGTGTGGTTATAAAACTTTATAAATCCCTTGTCAGTCCCCACCTTGAGTTTGGCTTGACTTTGGCCTTTCCCCAAAATAAAATGGACACAAGAGCCCTTGAAAGTGTCCAAAGGAGAGCAACCAAATTGGTCCGTGGCTTAAATAATGTCCCTTAGGATCTCTGAGACTTCCAACCCTCACCTATCAAAGATATAGAGGAGATGTGATCATGGCACGCAAAATTTTCAAATCCGGTCACCTGAACCAGATCTTCACCCCCTCTTTGGCTAACAATTCAAGAGGTCACAGTCTTAAGCTTCACCTGCCTGGATGTCGGAGAAGGGAACGACGTGGTTTCTTTTCCATTTGGGTGGTCCCCCTCTGGAATAGCCTATCTAAGTCTACCATCCAAGCTGAGACACCCCACTCCTTCAAGGCTGGAGTCAACAGGGACTGGGAGAGGGCCAAGTGGAGGCTGGACTGGGAAGCTAAGCCAACATAATTACATCACTCACCACCAGCGAGAACTACAGGAGGATCTACCACCTTATCTCGCTGGCAAATGCGATTTAAGGTAATTTAAGGTAATTATAGGGTATTCAATTCCCAAATATTTAAGAGGTTAACAGATTCAAATTTGTAGATAATAATCCAACAAAAGTCTTTCCAGATTGTGTATATAATCATTCTGTGTTCCAGGCAGTTAACTTCTTGACTAGAAACTGCACTCTTTGGTTATCTGAGAGCAGACATAAAGGTTAAACCAAAGAAATTTAACCAAAATAAATCAACTGGCCCAGATGGACTACCCTCTCCCAATAGCTTTTGTATTGTTTGCATTCAATATTCTCTTACTATACCATTCCAAAAGTCCCTAAACACAGAGTTTACCCACTATATCACAAGGATGCTTTCATTACATCTGTTCATTAAAGAAGAAGCAGACAAGAAGCCAGCAATTGCTTAATAATTAGCAATTGCTTAACTCAGGAGTGAGGAAACATTTTGAAGGCATAGAAAACTCATCTATTATAAAACACATAAGTACAAAGAAGCAATTATTGCCTACCAAAGTGAATGACATGACACTTAGCAACATTGTTCTCAGAGTCATCAAATACTTTCAAAGTAGGCTTGGGGCTAAAGTACTTTAGAGTTGTATTCAAATGTGTTATCTATAACTACTCTGTATATTACAAAGTAATATTTGTTTTTGGTAAAGCTGTCTAAAGCAGAAACTATGCAGCAAAGCAGCATAGTTTCCATACTATAGCACTTACAAATGGTAATTCTAGAAGTGCATTCATTTCTGGTTGACCCTCCTCCTCCATGGGGCAAAGTAAAAATGCATAAAGTGGGCAGGGTTTTGAAGCAGAGGGAAAAGTTAGGGTTGTACAATATGAATAAAATTGATTATATTTTAAATACTAATTCTAGTCATCACTGATAAATTCTGTCTTGTGGGAAATCAAAAGATAATTAAGAACCTCATACATCCATTAATGCTAATATCCAAGATTGTTCACTTTCAAGTTTAAACTAGTCAGCTGTTACTGAACAAAACAAAAATCCAATTTTGCTTACAGTACATTATGTATAGAGCAATACATATTAGTCCTTGAGCCCTGTGGGTAGTGGGGTGAAGTCTGTATTCTGATTGATTGAGTTATTAGTTGATGTTTAAGGTGTACTTTTTGCTGATTAGTTAAGCTGTGCTTCTTATCTTCAAGATGTTTCATGATTACAAACATATTTTTGCCAGAAATTGTGGTTACTCAAGGGCAAGAATCTGTAGTGTTAAAAGTTTGAAGAGGACATTTTATTTTTTTTTGTGAGTTTTTTTGTTTGTTTTTGAATTGCTGTATATAGCTAGATTCTTATGATTGCATATTGTTTTTATGTTATTATTCATTCATATTGCCCAACATTTCCCTTGGCTTCAAAACCTTGCCTACTTTATGCATTTTTAGTTTCATTGAAGGGGGATTTTACAATGTAAAAAATGGACATACTTCTGTAGTAATGACAAAGAAACAATATGCAATCATTATAACATTGCTATATGCAGTAATATGCATTTTTGACAACTTGTGATGAAACTAAAGCTTTACCTTGTTTTCTTAAGATGTTTCACTTCTCAATAGCCTTAATTCTAAAACTCTACAAAATTCTGGTTCTAAGGTTATAACCATATCTCAGCAGTAAAACTCTAGGGAGCTACTTTTCAATATCTTGAAAAGCATTCAAGTTAGGAAAATAAAACTCAGCATTGAATCCAGGGCCTAAAACAAACTAAAAGAAGGTATTGCCTAGCTACTATGTAAACCCCTTTTGGATTTTAAACAACATTACACTTTAATTTTTAGTTTTCAGTTTCTTTTTCTAGTTTTTGTAGCCTAGCCTATTGAAAATGATATTCCTATTATTTGAGTAGAATTTCTAAGCCATATCAATGGGTTTTTGCCTTTAGTTCTGAAAATGCAATTCCTGTTATTTCAGTAGAATTTTGAGCCATATCAATTTTTTTTTTCAAATTTAGGAAATTTATTTGCATATCTTTAAAACCTTATAAAATGGAATTGAGCAAAGTTATGAAGCTGAAAACAATTTTGTTGTACTTCAATTAAGCAGAAGATCTATTTTGAAAGATTCCACTTTCATAACACACACATTTTTAAAGGTCATCAAAGGTCAGGGTCCTCTAGAGGGAGGAGGAGTGGAGTAGTTGCTTCAAAATAGCTTCCTGGGACATACTTTAGTCCATAGATTCATCCCTGAAAATTTCATTTTCCTAACCTAAACCCTTGCTGAGATAGCAAGAAGTCAATTAACTGGAATTTTACTCAAAGTTTTTAAGCTGAAAATACTTTTTTGTGCTCTATTTAAGCAGAAACTTTCAGGGATGGGTCTACAGGCTAAAGTATGTCCCAGGAAGGCATTTTGAAGTACCACCCTCCACTCCTTCTCTCTCTAGAGGGCCCTGAAATTTGCCTACATGACAGGTCTATACCTATTGAAATTCTGTCAAAACAACATTTTACCTTAATTTTCAGTTACTACTTGCTTTTTCTCTGTCTTTAATTCTGAAAATGCAATTCCTGTTATTTGAGCAGAATTTTGAGCCATATCAATGTTTTTTTCAAAATTAGGAAATGTATTTGCATATCTTTAAAACCTTGTAAAATGGAATTGAGCAAAGTTATGAAGCTGAAAACAATTTTGTTGTAATTTAATTAAGCAGAAGATCTATTTTGCAAGGTTTCACTTTTATAACACACATATTTTTAAAGGTCATCAAAGGTCAGGGCCCTCTAGAGGGAGAAGGAATGGAGGTAATTGCTTCAAAATACCTTCCCATGGCATAGTCTACTTTAGTCTGTAAATTCATTCCTGAAAGTTTCATTTTCCTAAGCTAAACCCTTTCTGAGATAGCAAGAAGTCAATTAACTAGAATTTTACCAAAATCGGTATCCCAGGATATGCTTAAGTCTGTAAATCCATCCCTGGAAGTTTCATTTTCCTAACCTAGGCCTAATCACTTTCCAAAACAGCAAAAAGTTGCTTGTATAGAATTTCAAGTAGATAACAACGAAACGAGTCAGAATAATCTGAGCAATAGGAACAGTTCATAGATTTTTAGTTTTGTAGCCTATATGTCCCAGGTTATCTAGGACCACCAGAGGGGTATTATCAGAAGTGATAATGACAAATAATTAATTCCTTTGATCAACATACTTCTTCAAGAATTGTAAGACACTAGAACCTTATCATAAGTTTTATTGTGATAGAAATAATACAGCAGCGAGTTATTTTTGCCGTACCACCCATTAATTTATTCTATTTCTTCAGCCATATATTAGCAGTGTTGTTATATGAATAGAATATAATAAGAACCGGCAAAAATTACTTTTTGCTAAAAGTTCTGACATTTTTTTGAGATATTGATCCTTGGGGAAAATAACACTGGTGGTGCAAGAGAACTTACATATGGGTATTATAAAAGTGCTGCTTATCTACCTTGTGATCGAGGTATTACTGCTTAAATACTTTCTTTGGAAGTAGTACTTCTTTAATAATAATTTTGGGAAGTAGTGCGTTTTCCGTCCTAAAATGATCCTTTAAAATAATTTTTCGAATCAATCCAAAAAATAATTTTTTTCTTTGTTGTCGTTGATAATTTGCTTCAGTTTGAATCTTCTGCTTGCAACTTTCAGACTCTACTTCAAACCGAATTGATAGAAATGTCAAACAGTTATCGAAATGGGATGTTCTTAGGTGGGTAAACATTTCCAAACAAACCAGTTTATTTTGTACGTTTCGTTGTACAAGTGGCAACTGCTCCACAACCTCTGGCTGAACAAAGCTGTACACAGTACCTTATTCATGATTTTTGGCTCATACCCCATAATTTTTAACTGTATAGGAAGTCACTCCAATACACAAGCACTAAGAGCTTATATGGCACCTGTGACGAGGCCGGAAGAGTCAAGAGCCAAGAACTCATATAACTTGAGCTCTAACAAAATTCTAAGAATCAATAGATTGATTTAAAAGTAAAATCAGAGGCTTAATACCGGTCAGGATTTAAAATAAAAGCTCTGAGACACGAGGTCCTTCTAAATATCAAAATTCAATATAATCTGATCACCCACTCGTAAGCTAAAAGTACCCATCTTTTCTAATTTTTCCTCTCCCTTCAGCCCCGCAGATGGTCAATCCAGGGAAAATGACTTTACCAAGTCAATTTGCGCAGGTCCCTAACACGCCTACCAATTTTCATTGTCCTAGCACGTCCAGAAGTACCAAACTCGTCAAAGCACTGGACCCCCTCCTAACTCCCCCAAAGAGAGCAGAATCTAGTCCAGTTACGTAAATCACGTATCTGTGACATTTGCTTATTCTACCCATCAAGTTTCATCCCAATCTCTAAATTCTAAGCGTTTTCCAAAATTTCCGGTTCCCTCCTCCAACTACCCCCAATATCAGCAGGTCTGGTTGGGATTTAAATTGAGAGCTCTGAAACATGAGTTCCTTCTAAATATGAAATTTCATCAAGATCTGGTCACCCGTTTGTAAGTTACAAATACCTCGTATTTTCTAATTTTTCGAAATTACCCGCCCCCTCCCTCTCTAACTCCCCCAAAGAGAGCGGATACAGTCCGGTTACGTCAGCCACGAATCTTGGACTTGTGCTTATTCTTCCCACCAAGTTTCATCCTGATCTCTTCAGTCTAAGCCTTTTCCAAGATTTCTGGTTCCCCCCTCCTCAAATATCTCCAATGACACTGGATCTGATAGGGATTTAAAAAGGAGATCTGAGTTAAAAGGTCCTTCTAAATATGAAATTTCATTAAGATCCTATCACTCCTTCGTAAGTTAAAAATACCTCATTTTTTATAATTTTTCAGAATTAACCCTCTCCCCAACTTCCCCAAAGAGAGCGGATCCGTTCCGGTTATGTCAATGACGCATCTAGGACTTGTGCTTATTTTTTCCACCAAGATTCATTCTGATCCCTCCATTCTAAGCGTTTTCCATGATTTTAGGTTTCCCCCTCAAGCTCCCCCCAATGTCACCAGATCCAGTCGAGATTTAAAATAAGAGCTTTGAGACACAATATCCTTCTAAATATCAGATTTCATTAGGATCCAATAATCTGTTCGTTAGTTAAAAATACCTCATTCTTTCTAATTTTTTCAAATTAACCGTCCCCCACTTCCCCTCCCCAATGATTGAATCGAGGAAAAGACTGTTTTTAATTTAATCTGGTCTGGTCCATTATAAGCCTGCCAAATTTCATCGTCCTTGCTTATTTGGAAGTGCCTAAACTAGCAAAACCGGGACAGACAGACAGACTGACCGACAGACCGACCGAATTTGCGATCGCTATATGTCAATTTGTAAATACCAAGTGCCATAGAATCAGATTTTTCAAAAGTCATAGGCCCATGAACATGATTTTCAAGTTTTTTTCCAAAGTCAGAAAAGGGTGAACGCTGTTTTTCCAAAGTCAGAAACGTGGGAACCAAACTTCTTCAGAGAATTTAAATGAAAAATACCAACAGAATTTTTTTTATATAAGGTCAGATACATATGGATGGGGATTTCTTTAGATTCAGAAATCTTCTTTTGAAACTATATAAATTTTGTACTCGTCATTTCTGTGGCAAGTTCTGTGATTAAAAAGCCCCCTTTGGGCTTGTATTGGCTTTTTTTTCAAAATCCCGAGACATGAGAACGGGATTTTAAAAAGCTAGTGGCACATCAAAAGATTCTTCTATAGTCAGTGACACCTGAACAGAAATTTAAAGTGTGTTTACAAATGTGTGGGACAGATGAAAAGAATTTTTCTAAAGGCAGAAACGTATGAACAAAAAATTTTTAATGTTAGAGACATGCAAACAGAACTTTTTCAAAAATATAAGGCTCGCAAATGGGAGTTTTTCAGACTCACAGATACATGAACGGGGATTTTTCAATATTGAGAAACAAATGAAAGGGATTTTTGAAAAGTCAAAGACACATGATGAGGACTTTTAAGTTTTTCTAACCTTAGGTTTGTCAAAAACAAGTGAACGGGATCTCTTCGACGTCAGAAATGTGCTAACCAGAGTTATCTTCAAACAGCTAAAAAACACGCAAAAAGAACTTTTTACAGAATCTAGAGAAATGTAAATGGGATTACAGAGATCTTCTTAATAAAGTATGAAAATTTAATAATCGTCATTATAAATTATGGGTAATTTCTATGGTAAAAATGGGCTTGGATTGCCCATTTTTTGGCTTCTTCACAAGCCAGAGATATTTGAACAGGACTTTCAAAAGATAAAGTACGAGATTTTTGTAAGATAAGAAGTGTGGGAACCAGATTTTTTCAGAAAGGTAGAAAAATATGTAAAGATAATTTTTCAAAAGTCAGAGACACGGGAACCAGGTTTTCCCAAGTCAGAGATATAAGAACAGCTCTGTTTTCAAAACTGTAACAAAAACATACAATTTTTTTTCAAAATT
This sequence comes from Artemia franciscana, assembly GCF_032884065.1. Classification (NCBI taxonomy): domain Eukaryota; kingdom Metazoa; phylum Arthropoda; class Branchiopoda; order Anostraca; family Artemiidae; genus Artemia; species Artemia franciscana. Next base: position 24,115,644 of record NC_088876.1, on the reverse strand, counting down.
TAAAGGCAAATGAATGGAAATTTAAGAGTAAATGAGAAGCGAATGGTGTTTTTTAATAACCAGTAAAGGGGTGAATGGGGGTTTCAAAATTCAGACACACATGAATGAGAATTTTCACGGATATTTACCAAAGTCTGAGTTAACAAGGTTTTTTCGAAAGTCAGAAACATGTGAATAGAACTTTTTGAAAGTAAGAGACACATAAACGAGGTTTTTCAAAAATCAGAGACACTAAATTGGCATTTTTCTAAAAGTTAAAAAACCTATAAAACGGAATTTTTTCAAAAGTCAGAGGCAGATGAATGCAAATTTTTGAAGAGTCAGTAATACATGAATTAGGTCAGTAATTATCATACATGAATCAGTAAAATATGAATATATGAATTAGGTTTTTTCAAGAGTCAGAGATATTTAAATGGAGTTTTTCAAAAATCGCAGACAAAAGAACGAAAATTTTCTGTGTTTTTACAAAAATCTAACAGGTTGACAGAATTTTTTTCAAAATCAGAAAGACGCATGCAAAATTTTTTTTGAAGTCAGAGACATTCTGACGCATATATTTTTTCAAAATTCTGAGAAATATAAATGGGATTTTCCAAGAGTCAGAGACACATGAACGGGGAATTTTGAGAAGTCTGAGACAGGTGACTGCGATTTTTCAAAAGTCCGAGATACATCAAACAAATTTCCAGGTATTTTTCAAGTTATAGACAATTGAAAGGGATTTTTTCAAAGTCACAACCTTGAGAATTGGATTTTTTCCAAAAGTTAAAAATCAGGCAAACAGAAATTTTTTCGAAGGTTAGAGACATGTGAATAGGATTTGTCAAGTCAGAAATAAATTATTATTTTTTGCAACAACAATCATGTGAAATTTTCAATCTCTGTTTAGGTTAAGTTAATTTAAATTAAGCTGCGCGCGCAATTTAACTTAGGTTGAATTACCCTAAAAAGAGGTTGAAAAACTTTCATGAATTATCATTACTAAAAAACAATCATTTGCCTCTGACTCTTGAAAAATCACATTCACATGCCGTGTTTAATTGCGAAGTTCTGTTTGCGTAATTTTTCAACGTTTGGAAAAAATCCGGTTCTCCCTTTTATGACTTTGGAAGAAAACTGGAAATCCTGTTCATCTGTCTTCGACTCTTAAGAATCTCAATTGTGTGTCTCCAACTTTCGAAAAAATTCTGTTTGCATGTATCGGACTTTTGAAAAGATTTATTTACACGTTTCCGATTTTTGAATAAAATCATATTCACCCGTCTCACCTTTTGTTAAAAACCTGAAAGTTCCCGTTCTTGTGTCTACAACTTTCGAAAAACTCTAGTCACCTATCTCTGACTCTTCAAAAACATTTTTTAAATCTTACTGGCTCTTGTAAAAATATCATTCATGTGTCTCTTACTTTTGAAAAAAGAATTCTGTTTTGCACAGTTTTTAGCTTTTTGGAAAAATGCCATTCTTGTGCCTCTGAATTTGTCCAAAAAATATCCATGGTGTGTCTTTGACTTTTGGAAAAAATTTATATAGGTACGTTCCTGATTTTTGGAAAAAAAACCTTTAACCTGTCTTAGATTTTGATAAATACCCCCAAAAAATTCTCGTTCACGTGTCTCTGACTTATGAAAAAAACTCCTTTAACGTATTTCTGACTCTAGAAACTCCCCTTCGTGTCTCACAATGAATGGATTCAAAATTCCATTCATATGTCTCATGACTTTTAATGATAGATGGTAATAACCTTACCTAAGCTGTGGATCAGTGTTGGGAGATACTTAAGTAAAAGTACTTAAGTAATTACTTAAGTAAAAAATCTGAGTACTTATACTCTACTTAAGTAAAAATTTCTAAAGTACTTAATACTTATACTTAAATAAAAAATTTAAGTACTTAAGAGTACTTAAGTACTCAAGTACTTTCTTGATGAGAAAAATTATACCAGCATGACGCAGGGCGATGCGACGAATTTAAATGCCTATATATTAGTGGATGAATGGATTTTAGTCTTTGAGAACAGCGGCTCCTGGCCTGGCATAAAATTTCAAAAAAGGACGCTATCATGGCGGAACTACCATATATATTGAACGGTCAGTTTTTTGTGATAAATTTGATAAACAGTAAGAACAAAAGGAAATCAACTAGCAAAAAGGCTAGTGAACTTGTAGGCTCACTTTCGGGGTCGTCTGAATCTGAAGATAATGAAGATAATAATGGCCCTGATTATAGCTCACATTCTAAAAAAGTTAAGGGAGGTTTCTTTGCTGCAAGACCGTTGAAACTGACACAGTCAAAAGTGAATTCTTTGGCACTGGACCACACTGTGGACGAGATGCGACCCCTGTACACTGTTGAGAAGCCATCTTTCAAAAATCTGATAACAGGTCTTAAACTTTATGCAAATGTTCCATGAAGAAAAGCTTTAGCTGTGTAAATTGAAGCTAAGTTTTTGAAGCATAGAAAGATATGGTTCGTGATTTTTAACTCACCGACTACATGTCGCTGACAACACACATTTGGTCTGCCAACAACAAAAGCTACTTGGGAATGACTGCATACTTGCTCAACGAGGATTGAAATGGAAATTTTATTTCCTTGCTTGTTGCTGGTTTAAGGGCTCATTCACTTATGACAGAATTGCTGAACAACTGAATGGCGTACTTGCCAGGTACATAATTGCAGTTGATAAAAAGGAACGAGGGTGTTTGATTGATAACGCCTCTAGTCTTAGTAAGGCATTTAGGGAATATCCGATGGTTTCCGATGAATATGTTCAAGACAGTAATGAAGAAAATGAAGATGAAGCAGGCCATAATGGCTCATTCTCTTTTCAAACGTTGGAGAGATGCTCGAGTCTCTTTACGACCCCGAGTATTTCCAACTACCTCCACACTTCAGGTGTGTCAGCCACACACTTAACATGCTTGCATCAACCGATGCTGATAAAGCCCTCTGTGATATTCGATATAAGAGGCAGTACCACGCCGCTGTTATGAAGTGTATTGCTCTCTGGGATGCCGTAAAAAAGAGTTCAAAAGCTGCTGATGCTGTGAAAGAGGTATATGACTAACGGCTTATAAGAGCTCTGGTAACCAGGTGGCACTCGAAGCATGAAAGTGTCAAACGTTTGATGGTTTGTCACAAAATTGGAAAGCTTGCTAATGTATGGGATGCTTTGTAAAAACCAAGGCTAACTTCTCGTGATGGCTAACTTAGGCTAACTTCGCAGTGGCATTGGATATTCTTCAGGGGGAGGAAAAAGCTACTTCGGTGCTATCTACCCTACAATCAAATAATTTGAAAGGAAGCTCAAAAAGCTGAAAGATTTGGCGAAAGTAAGCCAGCGTTTGGTAAATGTTCTACTTGTGGGTCTGTAATGCAAGGGACTATGTTATTCACACGGTAAGCCATTCTTTCTTCAAATTGAAGTGGCTCCCTGATAACCAGAAGGATGTAGCAGTTGAACTCTTGGTAGACGAAGTGAAAAAGGTTGAAGATTTCAGAAGTACTTACGAGGCTGATAAAGGTAGCTTTTTATCTGGCGTTGAATACTTTGGTCTTATTGATGAAGAAACTACTCATTGTAATTCTGGTAACCGTGGCCGTGAAACCAATTCTGTGAAGGTTTTGTCATATTTGAATGAATGGCGAAAGGAACTCTTTGTGCTCAAAGTGTACCCAAGGGTAATGAAAGTTTTCAGAAAGTACAGCTGTATCATTCCTTCGTCTGCACCTGCACAACGACTTTTTTCGGTATGTGATGGAATTTTTACTCCAAAAAGAAACATGCTCGAAATTGGTATGTATGAAAAGCTTCTGCTGTTGAAAGAAGCAAGAAAGAATTTAAAAGTTATGATGAAGCTGGAATGAATGTTCTTTGTAAATTTTTTTCTATTTTCAAAATTCAACTAAAATCGAAATACTTGGGTAATTAAGTACTGAAGTGCTTTTTCAAAAGTAATTATTACTTGATATATTTTTAGAGAAGTACTTAATACTTGTACTTAAGTAAAAAAAAAGAAGTACTTGGCACAACACTGCTGTGGATATCAGGTGATCGATTTTCCTCAAACGGTTTCGACAGAACCTGTGCCTGTCATCAGGTTCAATCAGGCTCATCCTCAGGTTCAAATTCAAATCTCTTGCCAGAAAATAAAATCACAAAATAAATAAAACTAAAATCACTGAACAACCTTAATAATGAGCCGAACCTGGAATGATTGTTGTGACGTGGCCCAAATTTTGGTTAAGGCACAAATGGCCGCTATCGTAGTAGATGGTGACCAGGTTGGGCCTATAGGAGAGGGTTGGAGTTTTTTGTAAGTTTTCAGTCTATGGGTAATGGGCTCCCAAGTTTTGCTAATGTGGAACTCGCCATTGTCTTTAGTGATGGCTGGTTTGTTTTTAGCAATTTTCAGAGCTTCTCTGATTTTCTGCTTTAAGACTTGGGGAACAATAAAAATTCACTTGAATTTTGTTAAGAAAAATCTCTATGTTATAAAAATGGTTGGCTCGCTATCTCTCCCATTAAAGTAAGCTTAAGATCAGCTGGACAGCTTTTAATTTTATGTATCTAAGTCTCAAAACAGCATAACAAAACAGAAATAAAACCATGAAAAAGAACAAACACCTAACATTCCACATTACTAGTCAATTCCCTTTCATCATATTGTTATCAAAATATTTTCATATTTAAATCCAGTCCTAAGTACCCTGCCAAAATTATACTTTAATTTCCTACATCTTTTCTTATGGGCTTACTAACATTATTTCATACCGCTTAATATACTAATTTGATAGATCTATTATACATTTAAATAGCTTCTAATCCCAAATCTTACCAAAATCTATTCTAAACAATATAGAAAATTCTCATACGTGTTAAGTCATTAATATCTACATAAAAATAACCACAGGCCACTCTGACATACTACAACAAACTGAAGCTTTTTAATGGCCAATATTGACTGGCAAAAGTTCAACACTCAACCAACCTTATAAATTTATATATAAATGCACCACTTCAGACGGCAATGGAATAATGCGGATAGATAAAATAAATAAATATTAAAACGGGCACATTTATAGCATACATCCTCCTTCTTCAAGTGAAATGTACGAGAAAAATCAAGGAACCAACTCAATTTGAGATATGGCGTCTGTATTAAGAATGAATTTCCTAAAACGATCTTGGATTTCGAATGGTCTAAAACGATCTTGGAATGGTCTAAAACGATCTTGGAAATCGAATGGTTCCAGGTCAGCTGACAATCTTGCTAGTCATTGGTCCGTTGAATTGACGCTGCTGAGCCACTAGAGAGGACAATAGAACGTTTGTACCAAGAGTCCCTTCCATAGAGGCAGTATTCAAGTTTTTCGCAGCCCAATTGATGACGATACATTCTTTCTCCACCTTGATGTAGTTGTATTCCCTTGGTTGTAACTTCCGTAAAACTTATAAGATGGGATGTTTGATGTCGGCAAGATCTTGCAAAAGAACGGCTCCTAAGTCAGTGCGACTTGCATCTGTTTGGAGTTTGAATAGTCTTGAATAGTCTGGACTGCGGAGAATCGGTTGTGAGGTAAATGCCATCTTCAGTTCGTCGAATCCTGTCGGGGATATACTTCTTAGTATGATCTGACAATGATTGGGCTAAAGAAGGATAATTGCTAATGAACTTCTGGTAATAGCTAGTAAAACCAAAATAAAATTTTAGTCGTGACTTCGAATTCGGTTTCAGGAAAGCTTTCAGGACTTCGACCTTAATAAATTAAGGTTCAAGAGGTGCAGAACCAACAGTGTCGTCCAAATACTGTACCACTTCAACAGCAATCATGGCCTTGTCCAGTCCAATGGTAGCACCATACCTCCTTAGTCTCTCAAGAACTGCACGAAGATGTTCCAGCTGTTTCTCAAGTGACATTGTGAAGATGGAAATGTCCTTGAACAGATGACACGATGACATATCCTTGAACATTTCACCCATGTTTTTTACACAAAAACGGAGAATTGTTTTAGCCCAAATGGCAAGACTGTCCATTCAAACAATTCAAAGGGTGTAATTAGCACTCGCTTCACTCTTGCTTGTTTCGTTTATTTGATTTGCGAATATCCGCTCCAACAGTCTTAGCGTAGCATAATGTAGAAATAATCTGTAACCTTCTGTGTCAGCTCATCGGCTCTAGGCATGGGATAAATCTCATCTTTGGCTATTGAATTGAGTTCTCCCCTGTCCACACAGAATCGGGTTTCTCCAGCTGAAAGAGGATTAGTCTCTGATCTGTGTGGATCTCATGAGGCAAACCATATCTGATGACATACTTGACCATTTCATGAGCAATGTTCCTGGTAGTAACGGTACGAGGGGATATGGCCCAAGGATAACGGTTACTATGGTCAAAGATCACCAAGATGAAACGATATCCCGCCTCGGACTTCTTGAGCGGCTCTAATAGGTCCATGGTGATGTGCTCAAATGGTTACTTGATGACTGGCATATTTATCATAGGGGCTTTTTCAGAAGGGCGGCGTTTGGAGGTAAGTTGAGAAGTTTCACATGATCTGCAGATCTGACCAATGTCTGAATCGCTCTGTGGCAAGAAGAAGCGTCAGGATATGCGGTCACAAGTAAGATCACTCTCAGATTGACACTCAACGGAAAGGAGCATACTAACTCAAAGATCAATAAGTGGAACTGCTTTGGCACCAAGAGCTAGAAGACAGGTTCTTTCTAGTTAAGTTCCTTGTAGTATAAGCCATCTTGTCGAAAGAACTGCCGCAGTTTGCTGACTTTATGGGCTTCTTTATCTTCAATGAACCGACGAAGCATCATGTCGGCTTGCTGTAGCTTAGCAAACTCCTCATGCTTGACACCAAAAATACTGGAGGCATCATAACTTACAGGTGACTCTTCTGGACTCCTGCTGGAGACGCCATTTGGAACGGCTTTTGAAGTAACCAAATTTGCCATATCGTCACCGGTAGCTGAATTACTAAAACGCTACACAAAAGATTTCAGTTTACGTTTTGATTGGCGGGAAGGAACATCAGCTACTGAGAAGAGGCTGTCTTCGATGTTTCTGAAGTGATGTTCAGAATAATCAGTTTGGACTTAAGATTTATCTCTCGCTGAAATTGGAGCTGCAGTCCCAACTAAATTAGTTTCCTCATCAGACTCCTTGGCTTTAGACCAAGTAACTGCTTGGATGCTGGATCATATGTTTTCTGGTTTGGTTTAAACTGGACGAGATTTCTGAACTACCTGAAATCATACCCAAGAAGGACATCCACTGGTAGATTTTCCACGATACCAACATTCATTGCTGAGTGACAGTAGAACCATTCTCAGAAGTAAGCCTGATATCCGAAAATGCAGTCGGACTCGATGCTTCTCTCCAAACGTACAGTCGAAGCGACATCTACCCTTGAGGGCACAGGCTTTTGAGGAAAGGAGATTGACTCGAACCAATATTACATCGCTGCCGGAAACAATGATGATTTCGACAGGACAACCGTTCAGTCGACCTCTGACTTCACGGTGTTATTTACTGTGAAGACGTGGCTTCTCTGGACTTCGGGCTAGGCCGGTGAATCCTTTTGCCGGCTCGGACTTTCGGTTGTGTGTCTGCTTCTGGTGTGCAATCTTGCTTTTTGAATGTGATGCAGCTCCTTTCCCACTATAATTCTTCAGACCAGCTTGATATTAACTCCAGTATTACAATATGGCATTATTGGTTGTTTATACCAACCTTGTTTGTATTTCACTGTTACATACCAACGGTTAGTTGAATACTTGTGCAAGTTATACTTCATATCCAAAGGCAAATGTATACGTGTTTAAAGTTTTCATTCATCATTAAAAAAAACATTCAAATATTAAGTCACGATTACTGTCAAGAATTCCGAACATTATCAACTTATAATTTTCTACAAAATAAAAAACTATCTCAGTTTTTGTTCTTAGCAGGAGACTCAGTTGCCATGGCAACTATATATATATATATATATATATATATATATATATATATATATATATATATATATATATATATATATATATATATATATATATATATATATATATATATATATATATATATATATATATATATATATATATATATATATATATATATATATATATATATATATATATATATATATATATATATATATATATATATATATATATATATATATATATATATAATATATATATATCTATATATATAAAAATAAGTTGTCTGTCTGTGGATGTGTGGATGGATGTGTCAGGTGACGTCACCTGAAAAAACTGGATCAGGTGACGTCAAAACTGAAAAAACTAAAAAAGGCAAAAACTACAAAAAAAACTAAAAACTAATAAAAAAAATAAAAAAGCTAAAAAACTAAAAAAACTAAAAAAAGGCAAAAACTACAAAAAAAAACTAAAAACTAATAAAAAAGCTAAAAAACTAAAAAAACTAAAAAAAGGCAAAAACTACAAAAAAAACTAAAAACTAATAAAAAAAAATAAAAAAGCTAAAAAACTAAAAAAACTAAAAAAACTAAAAAAAAGGTAAAAAACGAAAAAAACTAAAAACTAAAAAAAACTAAAAAAAAGGGAAAAAACTGAAAAATAAGCTAAAATAAAGGTAAAAACCAATAAAAAACTAAAAAAAAAACTGAAAAAACTAAAAAAAGGCAAAAACTACAAAAAAAAACTAAAAACTAATAAAAAAAGTAAAAAAGCTAAAAAACTAAAAAAACTAAAAAAACTAAAAAAAGGTAAAAAACTAAAAAAAATAAAAAATAAAAAAAAACTAAAAAAAAGGAAAAAACTGAAAAATAAGCTAAAATAAAGGTAAAAACCAATAAAAAACTAAAAAGAAAAAAAGGAAAAAACTAAAAAAAATTTTCATCTAAAAAACTAAAAAAAACTAAAAAAGGTAAAAACTAAAAGAACTAAAAAAGAAAAAAATAAATGACGAAACTCAAAGAGAAAGCGACCAGGACAAAAGGAATGTTCGATTAGCAATCAACAAAGCACCGGGAAGCACCGGGACACAGGGAGTATGAATGACGACCAGGACATAAGTAAAAAAAAAAATTAACAAAACTAAAAAGAAGTTAAAAACTACAAAAAAACTAAAAAGAAAAAAAAACTAAAAACTAATAAAAAAACTAAAAAATCTAAAAATCTAAATAAACTAAAAAAGAAAAAAAAAGGAAAAAAATAAAGGAGAAAAACCAACGGGGACACCGGGGGAAACAGGGGGATATAAATGACGACCGGGACAAAAAAACTAAAAAGAAAAAAAAACTAAAAACTAATAAAAAAACTAAAAAATCTAAAAATCTAAATAAGCTAAAAAAGAAAAAAAAGGAAAAAAATAAAGGAGAAAAACAAAACTAAAAAACGAATGTATATACAGACCGGGACACCGGGATACAAATGACGACCGGGACACAGGGAATATAAATGACGACCGGGACACAGGGACACAACTACAACGGGGACACCGGGGGAAACAGGGGGATGTAAATGACGACCGGGACACCGGGACAGGGAATGGTCGATTAGCAATCACCATCAACAAAGCTCAAGGGCAATCATTAGAATCATGAGGTATAGATCTGAATACAGATTGTTTTCCCATGGACCATTATATGTTGCATGTTCAAGAGTCGGTAAACCTGACAATCTATTTATATGCAAAGACAATGGGACAGCAAAGAATGTTGTATATTCGCAAGTTTTACGTAGTTAAAACCATATATATATATATATATATATATATATATATATATATATATATATATATATATATATATATATATATATATATATATCTATCTATATTCACAGGTGGGACATAGGGACACAACTACAATGGCGCGTAACTATTATGGCGCGTAACGACTTACGCGCGCGGGGGGGCTTGGGGGGGGCGCGAAGCGCCCCCACCAACTAGGTGTTGGGGTGGCGCGAAGCGCCACCCCAACAGCTAGTATATATATATATATATATATATATATATATATATATATATATATATATATATATATATATATATATATATATATATATATTAGGGCCCGACCGATATTATCGGGCCAATATGCGGATCAGTGTCATTATCGAATATCAGAAAAAAAGTCAGTTATCGCCCGATATATATATATATATATATATATATATATATATATATATATATATATATATATATATATATATATATACATATATATATATATATATATATATATATATATATATATATATATATATATATATATATATATATATATATATATATATATATATATATATATATATATATATATATATATATATATATATATATATATATATATTTGCACTACTTGTCCACAGTAGGGCACCAGATTTCCGCAGGTAGTTTTTGCTTGTCCAGTCCTTTGGGGTAGAGCCACCAGCTAAGTTTGACAATGCTGGAGAGAGTGGCAGAGGTGAATCAAATAAAGTCATAGTATATCTGTTGTCAATACTTGCTAATATACACCTTGACCTGGTACAGCAATGTTCTAAATGTATGGTGACTTCAAGAATGTATATCTTCCACCAAAACAACCAAAAAGAATAAAATGAACAATATATTTCTGTTTAATGTATGTTCACTTGCGTGGGTAAAAGATAAAAGATTCAATTAGTTAAAACCATGATATCCAGTCAGGGGTGCAGCTAAGGGGGAGAGGGTGTGTGATAAGGTGGAAAGGGGGAGGAAGATATCCAAGTTGTCACCGCTGCACGTCAACAGCTTGGAAAATTTACCTACTTACCTTGGAAATTTAGCTTGTGTGTTCACATATGTCGGCATGCTGAACGTTTTTGTCGATACATTTTTTAAACCCCTCCTCCAAACTTAAAATTCTTGCCGCATTTCTGTTTCCAGGGTGTCTAGCATGGATTCGTTTGTAAGAGACCATACCATATGAATGTAAAATCAAGTTTTCACATTAATGTGTGAATGATTAAAATTCAGAGTCCCTCTATGGAAATTTGATTTTGAATAATCAATTTTAATAAATATCGTATGCCTCATTCAATCAGATTTTCATGTATTTGAGTTTACGTAACAAATCCGGCTTCTTTAAGGTTTCTTTTTCTTATTTGTCTCTTCCAGAAATAACCTGTATATTAAGAAAAAGTTAAAGATTTTTCTTTAACATTTCTGGCTCAGAAGCTACTGATCAGAAAAGTTAAAGAAAATATCAAATAATTCTTGTAAATGTCCCAACATTTTTTCCACAGTGAATTATTGAGGCGGTTCTTTGGTGTGTAATAGACCAGGGAGAAACACGTGGGTATGAAGAAGGGCAAAGAAAGGGGGTTTGAGCTTTAAGTAAGGTTTGTTTCTAGATGGAAATTTATCGGTAAATGATATCGACACTGTATCGGTACGAAACCGATCCATCGGTATAGGAATTGGAACCCAAAAGCCCATATCGGTCTGGCTCGACTATATATCTATATATATAAAAATAAGTTGTCTGTCTGTTATGTCTGTTACACTATGTCTGTTACGCCAGATTATATCTTATCTATACATAAAAATAAGTTGTATGTATTTTTGTGTTGAGGGTTTGCATATGACGTCTGAAAAATAAAGAAGAAAAAGCAAACTGAAAAAAGAAAAATAATAAAAAACTAAAAAACTAAAAAGAAAAACTAAAAAAAAACTAAAAAATTAAAAAGATTAAAAAAAGAAAAAAACCTAAAAAGAAAAAATGTAAAAAAAAAATAAAAAGGTAAAAAACTAAAAAGAAAAAAAAAACTAAAAAAGCTAAACAACTAAAAACAGAAAAAACTAAAAAAAACTGGGAATTGCACAAATATTTCAATATATTTTGACAAAAGATTAAGGTAATTCGAAAACCTTAAAACAGATACCCAAAATTTTGAGGTTTATTATAAATTGTTGGAGCTTTAGCTTGCTTGGCACGTAAAGATTTTTCCAAGTTTCAATGTTAGAATGAACATTGACAAATTGAAGAAAACAAATCAATAAAAAAAAGAAACTTAAAAAAGAAAAACTAAAAAAGAAAAAAACTAAGAAAAGAAAATACTAAAAAAGAAAAAAACTGAAAAAGAAACTGTATCTATATATACATATATATATATATATATATATATATATATATATATATATATATATATATATATATATATATATATATATATATATATATATATATATAAATAAGTTGTATATATGTAGGTTTGTTTGTTTGTGGGTTTGCATTTGACGTCATTAGAAGTATATAAAGTTTTGTATATGAAGTCATTATAAGATGACACTACAGACCGGGACACCGGGACACAAATGACGACCGGGACACAGGGAATATAAATGACGACCGGGACAATCAAAGAGAAATTACAGACCGGGACACCGGGACACAAATGACGACCAGGACACCGGGACAGAGGGAATATAAATGACGACCGGGACACTCAAAGAGAAATTACAGACTGGGATACCGGGACACAAATGACGACCGGGACACAGGGAATATAAATGACGACCAGGACACTCGAAGAGAAATTACAGACCGGGACACCGGAGCACAAATGACGACCGGGACACAGGGAAACAACAACATATATATATATATATATATATATATATATATATATATATATATATATATATATATAATATATATATACGTATATATATATATATATATATATATATATATATATATATATACATACATATATATAAATATATATATATATATATATACATATATATATATATATATATATATATATATATATATATATATATATATATATATATATATATATACGGCATGGCCACCGGGTTCCTAGATATTACATATATACACGCACATACACACACATTCACACACACACACACACACACACACACACACACACACACACACACACACACACACATATATATATATATATATATATATATATATACATATATATATATATATATATATATATATATATATATATATATATATATATATATATATATATATATATATATATATATATATATATATATATATATTATTAAAGTTCCATTTTTTTGAGTTCTTGTCTCTATTAGCACCAGTCCTCTTTGCATTTATAGTTCATTAGATAGACTCTATCTCTGGTCACTCTATGTTTTAATTTCAGTGTTCGATGTTCAAAAGCTTTGTCCTGAAAAATATATACACCTTTTTAGTGGATGAAAATGAATCATTCATCGAAGAATTCGTCGACTTAATCTAATCTTTGAGACCATAAGGTTTAGGTATCGTAAAACTGATCATTAGGAAGCTTTAATAAATATGCAAATCCTTTTATATTATAAAGGGTTACATCTGAACAATGTCACAAATGATGACATTTCAAAGAATGTAATATTAATGGTTTACGAGAATCCAGGTGCAAATTGCTTAGCACACGATACCCTAGAGCGTTGCTGCTTCTTAGGGTTCTGTCAAATGAGTTGAGAACCCTATTTTGGGATTAACCCAGAGTAACCTATCTAAGGCAATGGTCAGTTGGGCGATTAGTGTTACATTGTGCTTGTACATTTTTCCATTTTTCTAGCTGATTATGTAGAGTATTCTTAAATAAGATGGAAAGCCTGGTTTATGGTTCAAAGAGTTTGAAAGATGAAGAAGACGTTTTACCTCTTAATTTGTGCAAAAGTAATGGATCTAGGGAGTCAACCCCCCTTTCCGAAGCATCTAGTAAGTAGGCTACAGTAGTTTGATCTTTGTGATATAACAAAAATTTTAAGTCAGTTCTGTGGGGTTAGTTTTCCGGAAACTCATGGATGTAAATATTTAGAGGTTGATCACTTTTGAAGGAAACATGCAAATAAATAAAGATAATCAATGGCAAATACCATAGAATTTCTTATCTTGTTCTTTCCAAATATCATGGTCGCTTTTCTGACAATGCCCCCTCCCTCGATGGTTCCATATATAGCCCTAATAATCTAGGCTAGTTATCCGATAATTCAATCTCGTGATGCGTCATAGGTTCTTTGTTAAAACGGGTTTCTGGCGTCAAGCCTCAGTTGAGTGATTGAGTCTAGTTTTAGCTGTGATTGATAGTAATTTTGGTATAATAGAATTTGAAATAATTTTAAAGATAGATAACTAAACAGGGACATTTAAAGGGGGGTGACCAAGGGAAGCTGCCTCGGGTGCCCTGGCTGGGTGGCCGTGGCTTGGATTTTTTATTATTTATGTTCAGTCGGGAGGGAGCCCCGTAGTTAATGTAGTCCAGGATGCCACCAACCTAGGCTACGCGGCAGGCTTCTGTATATGGATTCTCATTGTCGCTTGTCATCTAACTGCAGACAATTTAAGCCTCTTTTTGGTGTCATGGCGCCACCATAGGTTCAATACAACCACACTAGGACAATACAACCACACTTTAAATTCTTCCCTAGAGTTGTGACCTCTTTAGACCATTTTTGTGGCCAGAAATGTCAATCTGCCAGTTTTAAGAAAAGAAAAAACTATGCGGCCGATTTCGAAGCCGAACTCTAGTACTTGGTAGGTAACAGGCTTGTATAGTATATTGATTCTTCTTGTAAGTAGCAAACTCCAAATGAATCACTTGTTTGCTTCTCTTTCCTCACAAAAACGGCGATCTCCCTAGGGAATAAATATAACGCTGAAGGGCCCCAATGACTTTTAATGAACAGTTGTGTAATTTATGGCAGCTTTGGTGGTTTTTAATGGGTTTGCGCCTCACTTTGTTGGCGTCAAACATTGTGACAGCGTTGATCTTCTAACGTAATATTTCTTTCTTCTTCACTTTCATTTTTGACTCGTTCTGATTTTCCCCGTCGGTTGTCTTCTAATGGTAAAGTTCTTTGTTCTTCACTTCATTTGTGACACGTTATGGTACTCGCTTTATCGCTATCACTTGCAATTATCTCTGTCGCTTATCTTCTAGCCGCATATTTCTTTGTTCTCGCTGTCGTATATCTTTTAACCACGTATGTCTTTGTTCGTCACTTCATTTTTAATTCGTTCTACTCCTCGTCGTCACATGTCTTGTAATCGCATATTTCTTTGTTCTTAGCTCTTGTTTTTCACTTGTTTTAATTCTTGCTTGCTTCGCACCAAATGTTTCTTTGTTCTTCATTTTTGTTTTAGCTCGTTCTAGTTGTCACTATAGCAAGTATTCTACCTGTATATATCTTTGTTCTTCACTTTCATTTATCGTTACCTTAAATATTTTTTCTTTACCTTAGCTGCTCGGATTGGTCTTGTCACATTTGATGGTCTAGGCCAGTGGTTCTCAACCGGGGTCCACATGGTCCCTAGGGGTCCATGTAATATTTCCGGGGGTCCACAGGCAAAACACAACAAATTGGGGTCCACAATGATATTTCGGGGGTCCATGAAGAAAACCAACTTTTAAGAATTCAATTTCTACTATAATTTACATTATTGTGAATCGGTTTAGTGACCTACTCGGAATGGATGTACCGATTTGGGTTTCAATTCCTTTCGAAGTCAATGTTGCCGAAATAGAATTATCTTTGCAAGAGCCCCTCATCGAATTACAAAGTGATGAAATAATGCATGCAAAATTCAAAGATGGAAGGTACAATATATGGAAAACAAATGATGTTTCTACAAAGTACCCTTTAAAATGGGTACTATTTTCTATGTTATTGCTTTTCCTACATCTTATCTTGTTGAAGCGGGATTTAGTCGTGTTTCTCAAATCTTATCAAAAGCTCGCAATAGACTTGACATTGTGAAAAGGTGTGATCTTCGACTATCATTAACATCGATAGAACCAAATATAAAGAAACTTGTCGAGAAGCATCAACCACAGGGATCTCATTGAATAAACATGCCTTTTCTTTTTTTTTCATCACACACTTATTTTCAACTATTTTTTTATCCAGTTTACATAAATAATGTTGGAGTGAATTAAATAGCCTGAGGAGCTCTACTCTCCATGAGCTTTAGTTGCTTGCCAATCGAAGAAACTTGTAGAAACTTGTAGTATTGTAGTTATTATCACAATGATAGTAATAATAATAATAATTATTATTATTATATTAGAATATTTTATTTGTATTAAATTAGTTTTCATTTAAAAATAAAGCTTAATCGTATGCTATTTGTTTGATAATTAAAACCTTAAAATTTGTATTAGAAGAATAAAAAAATGTTCTTATGTCCAATAGCTATGAAGGGGTCCACCAAGATAAAGAGAAGGGAAAAGGGGTCCATGGGGAAAAAAAGGTTGAGAACCACTGGTCTAGGCTGTTTAGTTGTCCTCTAGGCATTAGTAAACTGTTTAAAATGGCTTTTTTAAATGGGCTAATGACCCTTGGTATTTTATACTTAGCTATATTTAACTGAGTGACATTTTTCTTATAATGAGAAGGAATTTGGGATCTTGTTCGTTTCGTCTATTGCCTACCTATACCACTATTCAAGATAATTTTTGGTCGGTGATCCCTCGCTAGAACAAAAAGACAGACATTTTTTTTTATTTATTTTTAATTTATTGCTCTTTTTATGAATACATTTATAGCTTTTACGGCTTTTGTAGCGGCTCACCCCCACTCCCCTGGTGTTCCCATGAATAGCCCTAGGCTGTACACAAAACTAACATAATATGAATGAATGAATGAATGAACTTTATTACCCGTAAAGTATAAAAAACACAAAGTACGGAGTATTATAAATAAATATAAATAAATAAACAAAAACAAATACGATAAACAGCGAAGAAAAACAAAATTCAAACTAACAAAAGACAATATGGACTAATCAACCAGTATCTATATGGAAAAAAGGCTGCAGAGGGTCATAAACGTGAATAAAGTTGACAGTCTTTTTACATAAATCATCACTTGAAGACCGAATCCGAGAAGGCACATCTACTAAACCAAATCGAGCAATTATTTTTTTGTTTCGGTGCCATCTAGGAAGCCGGAGGAGGAATTTGCAATATCTGAAATAAGCCGTACGTAGAGAATGTCGATCTTTCTTACGAAACAGATGAGCCATGCCTGATAAAAACAAAAGCACAGGGGCGCAATAAGCGTTGTAAATCATACACAAACCGTTACGGTTGTAACGGCTTTTGTTTGGGGATATTTTTCCGTAAGCGACGCGTAGGTTTTTCACGGCTTGATTCACTAGGGATGAACAGGTAGCGGAAAGTGTTGGGCCGAAACACAGACCAAGCCAACTAACTGAAGAAGAACATGGTAGAACTGCAGTCCCAGTAACGAATGGAGCGACCGCATAAGGGCTATTAAAACAAATAAACTCGCATTTAGACGCATTAACTGACAGTCCAATCTTAGATAGTTCATTGGTTAATATAGTAAAATTAGAAAGCAATCCACGGCGAGTCCGGGCAACAAGAAGAACGTCATCTGCATATGCAATAGAAGACAAACCAGTATTACCGTAAAAAACAGAACTTCTAAGGGGACGCAGGCACGATGCAAGCACGCATTTAAATATACTAGGAGACAATACGGCACCTTGCCGAACTCCCTTATTAATTTTTACCGGTTCAGATATTTGGCCATTCCAGGTAACTTGAATTTTAGACTTTGAATACCAAGAAGACAATAAACTTAGTACGGAAGGATTAACACCTGAAGACGCAAGGGAAAATAGACCCTGAGAGTGCACAATATTGTCGAAAGCTCCAGAAATATCAACAGTAAGACAGTATAAAGACATTTTAGCTTTTACGGCATCTTTCATGAGTCGGCTTAAAACATGATGTGCATGGGATCAACCGAAACTTTTCCGAAAACCAAATTGAAAAGGCGTAAAATCACAATTCGACTCAATTTCTGGTAGTAACAAATGTTCAAGCAACTTACTTAAGAAACACGATACTGTAATGGGACGATAATTCACACATGACGTGGGGTCCTTACCTCGCTTTTGAATAGACATTACACGGCCACAAAGGAAACTATCAGGAACAAGCGACTGTGCTAAGCAAGACTGGAAAAATATTTGTAGATGGTTAAGTAGAGCAGGACAATCATAAGCAAAAAATTGGTAAGAAAGGCCGTCACTATCAAGGCTATTTGAACGCTTAATTTTTCTTAAAGCCCAGCGAATTTCAGATATTGCTACAGGCTGGACATGAGCCTGCAGGAGACGGTATGGTAAAAGCAGTTTAAGCAACTTATAATAAAAAGACTGAAGAATACTGTTAAATACACTGAACACACGCTTATAATGATCAACAAAATTAACTAGCTGGAGACAAGATAGGGTAGATGGGGAACATTTTTCACTATTAATAACCTTATTCCAGGAGGCCTTATCGGTGGGGCCTGGCCATGCATTCAAGCGTGCCCTCTTCAAACTGGCCTTATATTCAAGTTTACACTTTTGTTTCACAGAGAAAACAGCTCCGGAAGATGGTCGGTCACATGATATCCACATACGTAGCCAAAATTTGGCTTTTTGCTTAGCACGTTTTACTTCAGGATCAACGTTCCAATTAGGCTTTCTTGTACCAATCCTAACTTTATCCACAGGCACTGCAGCTTTGGAAGCTGATTTAAGGCAATGGACGATTTGACAATAATAGAAATTTAGGTCAACTGTACTTGAAGGCGAGCAAACTGACGTTTGCAGCAGGTGATATGGCACTTTTATGGTCGAGAGTAAAGCAGTTAGCGTAGCAAGGTATAGTGGGACATTAGCACGATCCCAATTCAACTTCGTATGCCACTTCGGCTGAGCCGAAAGTATATTGCCAGATAGCTCACAGGACAAATTACAGCTAAGAATAAGGTGATCGTCGTCAATCTTCTCTTCGTCCACCCTGACAATCGATGATATTAAGCTGGAACTGGAAGAGATCACGTGATCAAGGTTCGATTTTGAACAGCCTCTGTTATGAATATACGTGAATGGGAGGCTCTTAACTGCGACGTGATATATGCTAGGAAGGGATTCTAGCAAGAGGATTGATCTATCGGAGGTACCAAGAATGTCACAGTTAAGGTCACCAGCTAAAACCCAATTTAGGTCTTTCAAACGTAGACTTTCGAGTAGAGACTTTAAACTGGAGCAACATTTAGCGAAAGATGTGAACGATGCTATAGAACGTCGATCGCAAGGTAAGTAAACGTTTATAAAGGCGGTACTGTCACATTGAATCGCTAAGATGTTATCATCACAATGAATCACAGAGGGTTTTGATGGGGAACGGAACAAAAATTGCTAGGCCACCGGAAGGGCGGCCTCTAGTGGTTTTGGCCTCTTGCGAAAAAAATGGGGGACAGAAGATCGCTTCAGGCTAGAAATGTTTGATTTGGCCAAAAGATGTTCTTGCAAGAACACTATGTCATGGACTATAATTCATTAATTAAAAATCCTTTGTCTTTTGTGCCGTTAATATTGAGAGAAGCAAAACTTAAAATAGTGGCTTGGTTCATTTTGGAGCAGAGTTCAGAACGCGTTTTATCACTGGGCAATTCATACTATAGGAAACATGAGCTTCGCCGCAGTTGGCACATTTCGGAGCCTCTAAGCAAGGATTGTCTTTAGTATTGGAATGGCATCCAGAACATTTAGAGCACTTCATCTCATTCGGGGCACATGGGCAGTGAGCTAACGAATGATGGATACTTTGGCATCTAAGACACCGTCTGGGCAATTCCTTGTATTCCGATATTTTAAAAGACTCGTAACCCAAGCGCAGACCTGTAGCGATGGCAGATTTTAGTGCAGCGGAATCAAGGAACTCTAAACGGAATGTATGAGAAGAGCCGATCTGGCTGGCCTCAACAAGACCAGGAATAACGGAGATGAGTATACTGCTAGAAACACTATCGGGAATGAAATTATCGGGAATATGAAATTGGTATTATTAGGTTCCTTTGATTACGGTATGCTTCTTTTCAATGTAATGTTCTTTACCAGGACAATGCACCCCACCCCTGATGAACACTTGTATTTAGTCCATAATAAATTTGTTACTCCTTCTTTCTATTGTTTGATCCGTTGTAAAATGGGTTACCCAGTGAAGACTCAGCATGTATTTTAAATAGTGTTATAGATATAACAGAAAAGATGCGAAATTTATGTTGAGCATCTTTTTTAGATTATCATAAAAGAGCTTATTTAAAATATCCCTAGTGTCCCTACTTGAAGCAAGAGCTCCATATAGTGTATTTGTTTTTATTTGTATTTTATACCCATTGTGGTCTCATAACCTATTTCCTTATTCTTTACGCTTCATGGGGTATCAGTTATACCCATTGTGGTGAGCTGCTGTATAGTAATTGATTTCAGATGACCGTATATCACAGCTTAGATACCAACATATAGATATGAAAACTGGATTTATTTTTGGGACACACTGCGCGGTAGCGATGCTAGCGGCTGGAGACAGTAAACTGGTATTGGTATCTAATTGGTAACAGGAATTTGATATTGGTATCTAAGCTGTGTATGCAACAAAACAAAATTGCGTTCCCGCCTATGGTGTTGTAGTACGATCTACGTGTCGGAGCGCGGGCTTGGAGGAGGCGCAAAGTCAGAGCTCTGTACCAAAATTTCTCATGGGCAAGATAGGAGTTTTCATAACTGTATTGGTATCTAATCTGTGCCGTACGTGAATCAAATAAAATTGGAATACTATGTTCATACAAAATTTCACATGCTGACTCTGATTACCCGATTATTCCAAAGCTATTGGTTCCTGTGGCTCCTATTCATGGAAAATAAAATTTGGAGGGAGGCGATTTCCTTCGTTTTATCTATGTTTTTTCAACAAAAATGTCAAAACGGTATCAAAACCTAGAGGGAAGAAAGCCCCCTTGACCATCCCCTATCGACACCTCTGATTAGTTAAAAAGGAGTAGGCGGTATTTCGTCACAAAGCCCAAGAAGCCCGCCTAGGTTTTGAAAAAAGCAATCTTAGTGAAATACACGTTCTTTTCGTATTTTAACTAAAAAAATGCCCCCCCCTCACCTACGTTTTCATGAATAACCTCCCCCCCCTGCTAGTACACTGGGAGAAAAAGCTTTACTTTAAAGTTAGTTTTTTCTGTTAAATGAAACTTGGAACTAGATAAAAACAAAGAAAATAAATCAAATCAAGTAAAACATAGCTGATAGTTACAGTATATAAAAAAAAAAACTTTCGGACATACTGCCATTGGCCCTGAAGTTAGGCCTGAGAGACCTCAAGGGCAAAAGTCACTATCAGTTTTTTTATCGAAACCTTAGAAAAAGAATAGGAGTTCCCTCCTTCCTCATGATTTGAGTGATTTGTTCATACCATTTTTATAACTTGCCTGTTAGTTTTGCAATCCTGACAAATAGCTCCACCACATTTGTTCTTCCTTTATATCGATTCATTATCATATCACGTGACTTGGGATTTAAACAAATTTCCAACATTTTTGGGTAGCAAAATCGTAAATTTCGAGTTTACAAAAATCCAAAGTACTGAAATCTCCATATCTGAAATGAACACAAATTTATCTCTTTGTAGATTAAGGAAGACACCCTAACCCTCAAATAAGAAATTCTGTATACATTTTAAAGAAACATCCTAAAATCCGAATTAACCGCAACGATTTATTTGGAATATAGTCAAGGACGTATTCTGTGTGTAAAGGAGGAGTAGCGAGTAGCCTCCAAAATCGAAGCATAAACCTTAAAAAATTAACTCAATTCCAGAAAGCCTAGACAACTTGGTATATCCACTCTAGTGGATATGTTTAGTGAATATCCTGGCTAGCCCATTGATTGGAAATATATTTTCAGGTAGCAGCACTTCTTTTTCTCACGAAAAGATTTCATTTGAGTCAAAAGAGGTGTCACTAAAAGCAATAGAGCCTAGATTATCTCTAAAGCCATCGATACTGCTGACACCTATAGAGACAGACAGAACAACTCAAGGCTATGGTAACTTGACAACCTCATCTGCCGAAGCTCTTCAACTTGCCAGTCATAAAGCACTTTTAGAGTTGCTGGCGCTACATAGTGGTGGAGGTAGGTTTTGTAGCTGTTTTATACTTATCACGTTTTCTTAACATTTTGTCGACCTAGAATCACGAGCCCCTCATGACTGCGTTACTTTTGTATGGGGAGCATGTTTTGATTTTAATGTAGCTGCTTATCTGCTTATTAGGTAACAAATTAAGTGTTTGACTTATTCCCCCAAGAAAACCCGCAGCGAAAAGTTATTCCTTCTCTACGGATTATTCTCCCCTGGAAAATTCACTTCAAAAGTACAACTGAGCAGCCACAAATAAAGTGTGATAAATGAAAATAATGCAAAAAAATCAATTTTGGAATATTTTACATATATTCAATATATAGGCGGAATATGGGGTGTAGGATAGGGGTCAGGAACCTACGGGGAAATTCTTTAGTTTGTATAATAACAATTCAAGCTTAAAAATGGATTGCATTTAGTTTCTTAATACAATTTTTCGTATTATTCACTAAAAACTGGTTTTAAATGAAAATATCACTGAATAAACGTCCCTTTAATGTTCATATTGTGGTTGATTTTGACCCAGAGCAAAATAAAGTTTGCTGGCCCCAGGTGTCCTTTAGTATTTATTTCCACAGCTTTAATTTATTTAATTCTTTTTTTCGTGTTTTGTTGGGTCGATTTATCATAGCAAAGTGTGATAAAGGTTAACACTGGGACTGTGGGGATGATTTCAACCCCAAGGACAAACTTATTAGACATTTCAAAGTTTTTGATCAGAATTTAAATCTCAAAATTTTGAGTTGAGATCAAAAGGATCAAAGAAGGAACTATAAAAATCAAATTAAAGGATCAAAGAATAACAGAAAAGGAACAGAAGTGAGACTAATTGCTCCAGTAGCTTTTGGTATTTAAAAAAGGTGCTAAAATTTTCAATTTCTAATTGACTTAGCCCCCTCCCAAGTTTCGAAGATAACCCTTTCTATGTGAATTGGGCGGGGAAAGTTTTTTGGGACATTTCTCGCCCTTTTTTGATTGCATTTTGAGGGGGAGCAATGTTTTGTTTCTTTTTCCACTGCTATGGTGTCCCCTTTGCCTAAGATTTCATATAAGTTTAAGGCTAATTGAAAAAAAATCAGCCCTTTTTTGTAGCATCCTTTTCTAGAGGAGTACCAAAATCAAAAAAATGAATCATTTGAGCAAATTTTTGTACATTAGTTCCCTTGGCCCAAGCGCTTGCGGCTTTAAGTTTCAAATTGATCAGGAAAAAAGTTTTGCAGAAACACGATAACAACCCCTCCTCCCACAGCCTTCAGAGAAAGGGTTGTAACTTATGCCCTGGGGGCAAATAAGGTTTTCGTTGAAAGGGTGGTCGTATAAATTTTGGAGGAGGCTTATCGGACTGGTAATCAGAAGTTCTAGTGCCCTTTATATGAGTGAAAGTGATCGGAGTGGAGCTATCGCCCCAAACACATCGTATTTTCCCAAAATGTATCCAATAAAAATTTTGAGACTGCCATTTTATTCCAAATAGTCCAAAGATCATATAACAAGGCTTTTTAATTGAAAAAAAAAACTCCAGAGTCTCGGAGGAAGGGTTGTAAGTTGTATACCGGGAGCATTTAAGGTTTTATGTAAGGGTTGGCTGTATTAACCACAGAGAAGGCTCATTTGGTTGAAAATAGGAAGTTCTAGTTTCCTTTTAAAAATGGAAAGTGATGGAGGGCAACTACCCTCTCTTGCTGATTTTCCCATTTTCACCAAGCGCATCTGACTAAAATTGTGAGATAGCCATTTAGTTCAAAATAGTCGAAAGAACATAAAACAATGCCTCCGGGGTAGACACAACCCCCCAGAGCCCTGGGACATGGTTTTTAATTTGTACCCTGGGCCATATGAGTTTTTTCTGGAATAGCTCGTCCTATAAATTTCAGATGGGTGTCTTTGATTCGAAATTGGAAGTTATAGCACCCTTTTTAGGAGTCAAAAGTGATTTGAGTGCAACCACCCCCAATACCCATCATTTCCCACCAAACACATCCAATCAAAATGATGAGATATCAGTTTTGTTCAGATTACTTGAAGGTTCAAGAAATTATGTCTTTCAGGATGACCCCCCCCCCAAAGCCCTAAGGGCAAGGGTTGTAAGTTATGCCCTGGGAGTATATTAGGTTTTTATAGAATGCGTGAGCGTATATACGTCGGATTACCTATTTTATTCAAAATAGTAGAAAGATCACATGATAAGGCTTTTGGGGAATATGCAAACCACCAGAGCCTGGAGTCAAGGGTTGCAAGTTATACCACAGTGGCATTTATGGTTTTTATGGAATGGATGGGTGTATAAAATTTAGAAGTGGCTCATTTGGTTAAAAACCGGAATTCCAAGTTCGCTTTTAAGAGTTAAAAGGCTATAGAGGTAAAATACACTCCCACCCCTCAACTACCCCTCTGTTAACCAAACACATCTGACTGAAATTGTGAGACAGTCATTTTAAACGGAATAGTCCAAAGAACATATAAAAATACTTCGACAGCTGACATACTCCCCCCTAGAGCCCTGGGCAGGGCTGTAAGGTATGTCCCGGGGGCATATAAGGGTTTTATAGAATGGGTGGTCGTATAAGTTAAGATGGGGCTCATTGATTTGAAATCGAAAGTTATAGTACCCTTTTTAAGAGTCAAAGGTGATTTGAGAGCAACCAGTCCCCCCCCCACACCGATAATTTCTCAAAACAAACATCCAAACAAAGTTTCGAGGCGTCTGTTTTTAAAGCATCGTTGAAAGGTTCAGTAATTATGTGTTTGAGGAAGTAACCCCCCCCCCCCTTAGGACTCAGGAAAAGGGCTGTAAGCTAGGCAATGTGTTCATTGTTTACATATAGCAAATGCTATTGAGAAAAGGTACGAGTTTCTGACTTCTACTCTCCCGAAATATGAAGGTCATTGAGGTGAGTCTTTCAAGGAATGTTGAGGAGTGTTGAACTAAATAAAAGCATGTTATGTGCATATGGGTTGTCAAATGAGGGTAACTCAGGAACAACTGAGTATATTAATTTGGAACTTTCAGGAAATGATAAGGGAGATGACCAAAAAGGTAATATTTTCACGCAACTACCGCTATAACTTTACCGCTATCACGCAACAATCGCTGCTTCTACTGCTACAACAACTACCACTAATACTACCAGTAATATCACTAAAACTACTACTCAACTTTACCCAACTTCAGCGAAAGTGTCCTTGATCATCTCCCATAAATTTTTTCAAACGCACCGTTTACAAGCATATTAAAATCATCCACGAATTCCCATGATACTTTAGATAGTTTTGACCTAAGGTTCGAGAGCTGCTCTTCCTTTGTGAGAAAATGCTGCCTTTTAACAAATGATTTAGAAGGACGGGTATTCAACGCATCAAACGTAGAGCATAGGCCTAAAGGAAAATGGTCTGAAACAATTATAGTACTATTTTGAGAAGAAAAAGAGCAAAATATGTTATCAATTAAAGTGGTGGGTGACTCAGCGATACGGGTTGGGATCAAAATAGAAGGTGATAAACTAAAAGAAGTTAAAGCAGATAAGAAATCAATCGCCATTGATGAGTTTTAATTCTTAGGTTAATTTTAAAATCACCCATAAATATAATATCAAAATTCAGACTATGAACTTTTTCACATACACCCGTAAGAATATCAAGGAAAGAACTAAAGAATCCATTAGGGGGTGATAAACCTCTGCAAATGGAATGGCTATCTGATTAAATAATAATTCAATACAAAGCAACTCAAATACTCCTTCAAAATTTACAGAAAGATCTTCCTAACCTTTTTCAACTCGGGAAAAAGACCTTAGGCCTTTGCTATTCTGCTTTTAGCGTCTTCACTACATCCACCATTTTCAATAATAATACTACCCATGTAAGTAAAGCTATACGCTTGATCGATCTTTTCATTAACGAACATCACATATTCATCCTCATCTATTCCTAGTCTAGGTGACTTAGTCTTTTTAACATTAATTTTAAAATCTATTTCTAGACCCTGAACTCTCAACCTCCAAAAACGTATTCATATGGCTAGCATTTTCGTCTAGGACACACAAATCATAACCTAACTCTAAGGGTGTTTTACTTTCGCATTTGATTTCAGTCTCTCCTATAGCCTGTCTATTTAAAATAATCCATATAAATCGAGACAGAACGCAACCAACCTTAAATCCTGTTTCAAAAACTATCAACCTCATTTTATACCTTAACTGCAGCAATTTTGTTCTCTTACATATCACTGGTGACTTCAATGTATTTATTTGGTATTACAGGTAGAATAATAGCGCTGTCTAAGTTAAGAGCAAAGCGGGCTTTAGTATTGTATATTATTCATTCACTTGTTTATTCGTTTTATGGTTCAATTTGGCTCTTTTCCTTACATAAGAAAAACTTTGCTTTTACATTAATTTGATTAAAACTACATTATTCTTTTACCTACAGTTCCGTTGAGAGAGTCAACTGCCAGTTTAGCAAGCCGTCATAATTTATCACTGCCATACCTGCCATTTGTGATTCGGCCAGAGTCACCAGCACCAAGAGATGTTGATCTCCGAAATGAAATGCGAAGAGATTCTTCACCTTTCCTGGAAGATGCATCACACATGCCGTCAAGTTCCAGTCATCATAGTAAGCATGAATCCATCACTTAGCCGGGCACTCTGCAACTGCTGGATTTATAAATTTATTCTACTTTTTAATTGTTTGCTTTTGGATATAGTATTTGGATACTAAAAAAAAGTGATCGGATGTTAGCTGAGAGGGAATAGCACAATCAGATATTTAAAAATGTAAGCGTTTTGAGGAGACTATAATTTGAGACTATATATTTGAGGAGACTGAGGCTTATAAAAACTAAACATAATGACAGGAATATTTTTATCGTGATCTGTGTAATCATAGACAATCCAGCAAGTGTGTTTACGTAAAAATTCATATAGTTAGATTTAGTCTATTTAATTCTTAACACTGTCATGTGTGCCACCTGAGATTCAGTCACAATCATTTCATTAATTTCTTGGAAATATAAGTATTTTGAATAGGGACTTAATTTCTTAGAAACTTTTTAGAAATCGAGGATTAAATGTTTTGGTGTGGAGTGTCATTTAGTTTCAGGAGATTTGATTTCTTATTCTGAAGACTTCCTGGCAGACTGTCCGCTACTCTACTATCCTAATCATGTGCACAAAACAAGGGACGGGTGAAGACAATTACCCTCCCTCCCTCCCGTATTTTTTTGTCCTCCTCTCGAATTTTCGAAATTACCTTCTTTTGGTATCTCCATTGAGGAAAACCGTTTTTTATATTTCTATTGAAGAAAGTAATAAAATGACAAAATTTTCAAGATCTCTATATTTTGAAATACATTTTGTCCCCCCTCCCTACATTTCCCTGAATCGGCACTCTTAAACTTAATAGCAAAAGGATGACGGCGTCCTCATAAAAAGTACTATGTATCCCAAAATTTCTTTCAAACCTACAAATGTAAAATATGCATTTAAGGTAACGTCTGCAAAATATATGCGTGTTATTAGCATCAATCCGATATATTATTTTGATTCCTACTTAGCAATAAAGGACCCAGTGTTTAATCCCAGCTGCCACAAGGCTAAGGGACAGGCTTGCTACCTGTCCCTATAAAAAAAGAAAAAAAAGAACAACTGAAACATTGTCAATGATCAACGCTCTTTGCACCGTCAGTGGCCTTGGAGGATTTTTATCCTCGGGGTGTCGTTTCGGGGGGAAGGGGGGATGTGGCTCCCCCAATAATTTGGAGAAAAAATTATGAAATAGCTCATGCGCCTTGACTATCCAGATATGCACCCGTCTCGCTCTCCCCCCTCCCCCGAATAAAACTGCTGGAGGTACTCCGCTATTTATCCCTGTTCAAATATATTAAAGATGGTTATAAGATTTGTTGATAGATCTGATGCCAACTTATTTTAAAACGAACCAAATAAATTTTTTATCTTGAACTGAGGCTTATGTTACGATGTGGAAAACAAAACGGCTGCGTGCTTTTTGAGTCACAACTCGATTACTTCAGCCACAACTGTTGCTACTGTGGTTTCAAGCATCAATTAAGATCGGTCAGTACCTTAAAGATGACACTATCTCGCCCATTACAAGCTTTTGAGCTTTTGTGGTACTGAGAAAATTTGCTAATGAATCCCTGGTCTTTGAAACTGTCAGCCGATGCTGCAACTCGCAAACTGACATCTTTGATGTTGAGCGTCCTTAAAACCAACACTATGCTGATTAGAAAATGAATAGGAAATAAAAACTATTGCTTTCCGTTAAAAGCAAGGAGGGAATTATTAAAGTAAAACGAGTAAAAACTTAGGCTATGAAGATGTCAAACATAAAACAAGAGGAAATTATTATGTGTGAAGACATAAAACTCAAAAGAACCAGAATTATAATGTCAAAGTTTGAAATGAACATAAATTACCACAAAACAGGGTTTTGTTGCATTCTACAAACACCCAAGGTTTAGAATGTAGTTTTCTTTTTACTGAAAACCGAATACATTGGTTAAAATTTATTTTTTACCCTATACACAAAATTGCGTAAAATAGCAGAGTAGCAAAGTAAAAAAGAAGCAAAATACAAAAAACAAAGAAAAACCCAAACTGTAAAAAAAAAGTGACCAAGGGCATAACCAGGGGAGAGCTACGGCGTTTTAACCCCCTTCCCCCGAAATTTTGGCCCGACACGTAAATACGTAACAAGAACACATATAAATGAATATTTGGTCTGTTTTTTTTATCTCCCTCCCAAAAAAAGAAGATAAACCACCCCAGCTAAAATCGTGGTTACACCCTTTATGGTAGTAGAAGTTATTTATTTAAAAAAAAAGTAGAGATGTGGGAAAGAGTCAAACTTTAGAGTAAAGAGTGGGGTGTTGTGGAGAGGACAGTTTTAATGTCACTCCTTACTTTCAGCTAAAAAACTCGTTTTTTTTGTTTAATTTCTGAACGTTTTTGAATTAATGCAGGTTTTGATTTTGGCTCACCGTACATGAATAATAAAACGAAAATTCTATATTAATTTTTAATTGTTTGGCTAAATGGCTTTCTCAAAATTTTGATCGGACGATTTTGAGATAAAGAGCGGGGGAAGGGGCCTAGTTGCTCTCCAATTTTTCGATTACTTAAAAAGGCCACTAGAACTTTTAATTTTATGTGCGAACGTTTTCATTAGTAAAAAATAAAGGTAACTTACGAATTAACTTACGTAACGAACTTGTATATCCGTATATTTTTATTAAGTATGTGAGGAGGTTCGCCCCCTCGTCAATACCTAAAGTTTGAATTTTGTTCCAATTCCTTAAGAATGACCCCTGAATCAGAAAGGCCGTTTAATTTGGATAAATAGCTCTTTTGAAATTACTAAAAATACTTTAGCAGTCGTAATATCTCTCGTTGATCGTGCCCTAAACATTTGTTCTGATTCCTACATCACAGCTGAACTAGACTTTATCAGGGACATCCTTTTTGGAAATGGGTATCCTCTTTTATTTCTTAATAATACAATTAACCATAGACTGAAAAGACACTCCCGTAAAATCAACGATAATTTATCATGGGAGAATCCCGATAAGCCCAAAAACATAATTTACCTCCCATATATCCCAAAAATCACTAGAAATCTTAAAAAAGTATCTAAACAAAATAATCTGTATGTTGTATTTACCAATAATTTGAAAACCATAAATCTCCTAAATTCTGTTAAAGATAAAACTCCAGTTACTTGCTAAAGAGGTGTCTATCAAATACCATGCGACTGCGGCAAATTCTATGTAGGGAGAACCCACCAGAATTTCGAGAAACGCCTAAAATAGTATAAGGATGATATCACCAAAGCTCTGAATTCTAATATTACTTCTGTTTCTTTTGATTCTGCTTTAAGCAGCCATGTTTTTGAAAATCCTAGCCACAAAATACTTTTTGAAGAATCCGCCATTATTAGCAATGATCTAGGCATAAAGCAAGTAGTTCGAGAAGCAATTGAAATCAGACTTAAGATTAATAATAATATTTCCTTAAATAGGGATTTAGGAGAATATTCACTAAATGCTCTATACACAAATTTAATTAAAAATGACCTTACGAAATATTATAAAAAACCAATAGATATTAACACAGAACCTGTCACAGATAGACCTATGAGATCAGCAGCGAAAAAAGCTAGGCTGGCATTAAAAATGTGTATAATCATTCTCATTCACTTCAATGAATTGCCTCGTCCCATCGCAATTTATTTATCAGTCCTGGTTGAACTTCGCTGAGGTAAGGATGCTGGGACTGTTTTGAAAAACATTTCATTTTAGTTTTATTGATTTTATCCTCTTGTAAGTTGTTTCTTCTTATATATTTTTGTATTGCTGAGGACGGCCCTTGGACATAGGGCCGAAATATTCATTCTAATTTGTTTCCCACTGTCTTGAGAAATTCCCTATTGTTTCTTCTTGTTTTTGGTGTTCGGTATGTATTTGGTATTCTAAGCATTCTTGAAAAAGGAAAAATGAAAATGAAAAAAAAAATATCTTGACCCTACTTAAAGCATTAGAAACAGTAACGGGGCGGAAACAACTACAAAATTTAGCATTTTTACCTTATTTTTTTTATTGAACTAGAATAAAATAAATTAGATACTCTACTTTCATCATTGAAATAAAAAAGCCAGAGACTTAAGACAGAGGCGCACTTGCCTTTTAAAGGTGTTGCTATGTGATTACCATCATACAATGTGATCAAATGAATTCTTCACTTTTTCTCTCCTTTGTTTCTCTTTCATCTGGCAAAATATACTGCAATTCTTCTTTTATAACCAGTGAAAACAAAAGCTAAACCTATCATAAATAACTTTTCTTAGTTAAAGATAGCACAAAAGTACTCAAGTGCTCATATTACAAATGTGTGAGAATAAATGGTAAATATATCAGCGACAACATTCTTCATGATCTTCATAAAATTTTCTTGTTGTATTTTTTTTGTGGTTCAGTTTGAGAATAAGCTCCCTCTAGAACATGTCTAGAAAATCTTTTATATGAAAGCTAAATAATGTGAGCCAGTTTATCCTATGGCATTCACTATTAAAAACAAGCAGAGAAGTCCCCCCTCCAATAAAAAAAAATCATATATTACCTTCCATGTTTTTCCATGTCCTTTGCCTAATAATTCGTTCTTTTTCAAATTGATGCCCAACGTCACAAATTTTCCTCCTCGAAGAAAATTTGTCGAACTTGGGTATTTAGCAATAAGGACATTTGGGACATCAATGGAATAATAATTGATACGTGGACCTTATATATTCCCAGGATCGGGTAAAAATTTGAAAAGCTAACATGTTGCTGTAAAGAAATTAAGACATACGTGAAAAAAGAAAACACGTCAATATAAAAATATCTATGTCGGATATAGGAGGGATGTTAGTGGGGCCGTCAGAACCTTGTTTGCCTTTGATCCTAGGATATTGTTGATTCCAAAAATATGTAATTTGGCAATGCAAGTTAGTTTTGCCCAAATTTGTTGGGTCTGAGACATACAGGCATTTATAGTTTTTGTCTTCAATATTTATTGGTGAAATTAATATCTTTTAGATATTTCAAAGCCACATGCTGCCTTCACAGACAATGCTGCCTCCTCCAAATCTTTTGAATCATCAGTATCAAGGATGAAGTCCCCATCTAGCCGAGATGGACTTGAAGTATCTAGTGCTTCTGGTGATTCTAAGGTGAAAGATGCTCGATACTATGAGAGAAGACAAAGAAATAATGAATCAGCACGAAAATCAAGGGAGAGGAGAAGAGAAAAAGAAAAAGAAGTAAGTATAGATATACATGAATGAAAGAGAATCAGAAATTGGTAAGGCTAGACAAACTCTAGGTCGTCTCAAAGCAAATAGTTAAAACCATCCTGTATTGATGAGTAGAGTTGAAAGTAATTATTAGAACCTAAGCAAGAATATTAATTTCATCGTTTCGGTTTTGATTCGTATATGAGTTAAAATAGTAGGAAAAGCTTTACCCTAATGACAAAACAGATATTTTTTTTTAGCTCACCCACTTTTATGTTCTAACCTTGTCCTCGCTATGTCTTAATCCATTAAAAGAGTTTAAAACCATACGAGCTATTTTGAACTCATATTTAGATTATATCGAAGTGAGCATCGACTCTGACACTTCAATTCTAATATAATAAAGCAAGCTTGTTTTGAATTTTCTAGTTCTGTTGCATAACGGCAACGCTGTCAGTAGCACTAGTTGAATTATTATTAAAGTAGATTTTCATGTTGAAGTGCCAGTCTTTTTTTGTGATTACAGGGGGTCACAATTTCTTTGTCAAGGGCTCATAGCCAGTCATGACTACTTCAGTTGTACAAAAGAAGCTTTTCGTCAGTCGGGTATCAAAAAGTCGTATCTTCATAATTGTAAATTTTCAGAAGAGCAGAAAAAACCTCACAATCTTTTTATTTCCCATCCGATAACCATAAAACAAAAATGGATTGATATGTAAAATCAATATATACCAACCTGTTTTTGTTTTGCGATTATCGGATGGGAAATTAAAAAGTTAAGGTGTTTTCTGCTCTTCAGAAAATTCATAATTATGGAGATACGACCTTTTAATACCCGACTGACGTTTTATTAATTCACTGCTAGAGTTTGATGGAATGCATACACAAATACATGTGATTACAAGAATAAACTTTAAGGGAAATATATAAGCATTTATCAATATGTAATTAATAAGACAATTAGAACCAACTGGTAAAACAGATAAAATGACTCATACTCTTAATTTCATAAAAGGCTGCAAGGTAACTGACTGTATTTTTGACTATGTTTAGCAGGAACATCGTGACACTAAAAAGGCTGAAAAAACAACTTGATGTGATTTCTCTTTCTTTCAAAATTGATAGTGTCTCATAATTTGTAGTTTGTTCGTTTTTTGAATCAATTTTGTTGTTTTCTGGTCTATATTGGCCGAAAAGCTACCCTTGAATGTTATACGATCCAGCATGACGCCACTATGAGGCTACGCAAGCAGGATATTCCCTTTTCGGGATAGGGACAAAGGAAAGATCTTATGACTGAACGAAGATCCCAAACTATCTCGAAATACCAGAAAGCTCAAACCTTTTGTACCCAGCCTATCCCTGGCAGTGATTTAGATAGCAGGGGACATATCTTTTTCTAAAGATTTACTCTATAATAGCAAATCTCGAATGTAAAATTTTGTACCGAAACTACGCCCTCCCATCCCTTAAGCAACTTTTAGCCATGTCGTTATGAGCCGGTCTTTACCCCCCCCCCCCCCCTCCCTCGGAGGAAATCACCAGCACGGAATATACCCACCTCGTCTCGGAAAATACCCCCTGGAAAATACCCTTTGCGTAAAATGCTTTCTTTGGGAAATACTCCTGGAAAATATATCCCCGTGGAGAATACTCCCCCCCCCCTTGGAAAATTACCCCGGAAGACGGGGTGTTTTCTGCGGAGATTGGTGTTTTCAGCGGGAAGGTGTATTTTCGAGGAGGGGGGAGGATAAACACCTAGACCCGATAACTACTGTAGAAAATTGATTATGTAAATAAACGAAATAAAATAAATGTTTTTAGTATATTTTATGATCTGTTCTGTCATATCATAATTTTCATTTGTAACTATCATTTTACTAATGAGGGAGTTTCAGCGATACTTTAATGAGGGAGCTTGATTAGGCTAATTTAAAACTTGGTCCTCTTCGGAAAAAGTACTTTTTTTAACAACAACATTTTCTTACTTATATTTATTTTTAAAGAAAGAGGCAAAAGCGATATACCTGGAAAGCCAATACAACGTTCTGATCAAGAATTTGGTGCACTATTCAACACTGCTGAAGAAATTTGAGTCAAATTTCGTTTTGTCAAGACAATCCTTACAAGACTCCTCGTATTCCAACTAAATTCAACAGCAAGACTTGGTGTCTATTTTATTGTTTTTTTTTTAATTGTAGCATGCTTATTCATTTTACTCTAGGCTAGACAAGAATGGCTAACTAAAATCATTATGTATTCTCTACAACGAAATTGTTTTGAGCAATTCCCACTTGAAGTTACAGAGTTTCATGATAAACCATGGCACAGATAGTGTTTTGAACACAGATAAATTAAAAAGTAAAAGTTTAGCGATTTTTCTTATTTTGGCAATCGCCACAGAAGGCTGCATAACTAGAGATGATAAATTTGACACCAAACCAATTTCTTGGAAGGGATGCTTTTTGATTTTTTTTTTTCGGGGGGGGGGGGGGGTAAGTAGTGATCGTCTCTTCAACTTAGTGTCAGGCATAAGGGAGGAAAATACGGGCACTAGAAATAGAATATTCACAGACATTACCATTTCAGTAATTTCTATCTGAATAATTTTTGATTTTAAGAATGATAAACAGGCTTAAAAAAGGAATTAGTATTATTTATTATTAATACGAGGCAAGTTATGTAAACTATTAAAAAAAAAGCTAGAACAATTAAAAGAAACAATATTAGGTTAAAAAAAGGAATATTTGAAACATAACAGAGAAGCAGAGAGGTGGAGGTATTTTGCTCACAAGAGAGACTTAGAACACAGACTGAGAAGCTCCAGCATATAACAACGGTGCCAAATGCTTTTTATAAATATTATTTTTTACTTTACTTGAAATCCTAAAAATATTTTAGGAACTAAATAAAATAGGTTTAAAAATTGTATATTCAAGGTAGTCAACTGCTAAACTTGTTAACCTATCATTCCTACAGTCAGGAGTGAGAAAAGAAGGGGGTCAACCTAACCCATTGGTTGGGTAGCAAAATATAGGTTGACTCGGGCAAGAGTGTCAAGACTGGGGAATTGCTTGACACGGGCAGTGAACGGGAATAAAAGCAAGACATTATTCCCTTTTATGTCTATGTGTTTGCCAAGCTCAGGCACAACTTACTATTTTGTGTTTTGTCAGAATTCACGAATCATTCGAATTCGTTCTTATTTTTACGATTAATTTACTTTGATTCCCCTTTTTTTATAATTTAGTATCTCACAGCCTTTGCTGTTTTTTAGCAGGTGCGCTAGTTATTTTAATCATTTCATTAATTTTACTTATTGGAACACATTTTAACTTTTTTTTTAGTAATTAATTTTACTTACTTATATGGAACAGATCCAACAGAGAAATTGAACCTTTTTATAAGATCTGTACATTTTTTTTAAGAGAAAGAGGGCGCATGTTTAAACAG
Organism: Artemia franciscana; assembly: GCF_032884065.1. NCBI lineage: Eukaryota > Metazoa > Arthropoda > Branchiopoda > Anostraca > Artemiidae > Artemia > Artemia franciscana. The sequence goes on along the minus strand of NC_088876.1, from coordinate 24,080,359 downwards.
TGAAGTAATAATATGAACAGCCAATAATATCCAATATCTTCACAATATTTTCAATTTTGACTTTTATCTGAAATTGACTTAATTGATCCTCATATAAAAAGATACATAAAATCCGTATACAAAGCACTTATATTTTTTTAAATACCTGTGGTCATCATAAAAACCACCCAAATTATACTGATATAATTTTTGGAAAAAATAATGATCTAATAGTTTCTCAAAATATTATTTTTTACTTCTGGCTGTCTTTTTCATTTTTCTGTAGACTTTTAACGAAGACAGTGACGAGACTAAAAACCTAAACGAGCATTTTGGTGATATATTCAATGGGTGTCTTCAGCCAAGAATAAAAAACTGAACGAAAAAAAATAATAAAATAGAACTTAAAAAAACTAAAAGCAAACCAATAGGAAGAGTTGGCGTAATCACGCTACACCAGCTCGTCAAAGATTTAGCAGTATTGAAAGGGATATTCATCGTTTTTGTTTATGTTATTCTATTTTGCATAATTTTAAAATGCATATCTCTGCAATAAAATCTTCATTGTGTGCACCTATATATTCTAAAAATGAGGGCCAAAACTTGTTACTCCTGATTTTTTTATCTTTATCGATTTTATTTTACATTTCTGTCTAATAAGTTTGTTTCAGGTTTTGATAAGTTTTAGATTCGGATGTCTTACAGCTTAAATACCCATATTCTACGTAGTTTGTGGCCAACGCATTTTTTTCTATACAGTTTGGGGTATTATTTCATCGAAACAAAGTTTTTTTCTTGAAATTTTAGCATCTGCTGCCCTTGTAAAGAACACTGCCGTGTCGCATGTACCGCCCAGAATCGCAGGCACACAATATTCACTTTCATTATTTTTAGATCATTGTGTAAAAAAAACTACAGTCTTGTTTTTAGTATGCGTTCATGAAATGGAGCAAGTATGGTTTCTCATTATAATCTTATCTTTTTAAATTTCTTTTTAGTACTGTGGAATTATGTGAAATAAACTAAGTTTTATGTGCCATGTAATGCAATAATAAATTGAAGGTAAGTCTTGTATTAAAGAGGTTTCGGAACTAATCGTCGGTGAAATGGTCTGTGATTGAAGAGGAGAATTGTGATAAAGGTATGTGATGTGGTACACAAGGGGCACTGTTCTTGTACTAATGGTTCTGATTTTTATGTGTGATGTAGTGCAGCTAATTTTGATTTGTAGATGGCTATTTAATCAATAAATATTTGAACCATATGTTTATCTCACTTAGATATGTATTAAGGCTAGTGAAAAAAGAGAAAATATAGGCTAAATTATTATTTGCTCAGGTTTTAAGGGGGGGGGGGGTAAAAACATCCAGTTTAAGACTTTGACTATGGTGATACCAATTGTGCACTTTTAATTCTAATCCGCTACGATTTTCGTGGGGTTTTAAGTTTTCTTTTTCAAAATTCTCCGAAATTTATTTTCGGAATAAACTTAAAAACTAAATAACAGTTATCATTCTTTAATAAGCTTTGAATAAAAAATTTTATCATTGGACAATATTTTTTCAAAATATTATTTTAGCCATTTGGTTTCTATGAGCTGTTGCTAACTCTTAACTAGGCTGCAGCTATTTCTGCAACTAGGGTGAAGAATTCGAGATAATTATAGAATACCAGATGACTCAGCACTGCGCTGATCTTTAACAATGATTAAGTAAAAAAAAAAACAATTTTTTTTAGCTGAAAGTAAGGAGCGACATTAAAACTTAAAACGAACAGAAATTACTCCGTATATGAAATGAGTTCTCCCCTCCGCAATCCCTCGCTCTTCACGCTAAAGCTTTTAATTGTTTTAAAAAGTAGAATTGTGGCAAAGAGTCAAACTTTAGCGTAAAGAGCGAGGGATTGCGGAGGGGACAACTCATTTCATATACGGAGTAATTTCTGTTCGTTTTAAGTTTTAATGTCGCTCCTTACTTTCAGCTAAAAAAATTAGTTTTTTTTTATTTAATTTCTGAACGTTTTTGAATTAATGCATGTTTGGTTTTGGCTCTCCGCATATAAATTATAAAAATGAAATTTGTATATTAATTCTTTTTTTGGCTAAATGGCTTTCTCTTAGTTTTGATCAGACGATTTTGAGAAATAAGGGGTGGAGAAGGAGGCCTAGTTGCCCTCCAATTTATCGGTTACTTAAAAAGGCAACTAGGACTTTTAATTTTTAACGAACGTTTTTATTAGTAAAAAATATACGTAACTTAAGAATTAACTTACGTAACAAACTTTCATAACCTTATATTTTTATCATGTATACGAGGGGGTTTGTACCCTCGTTAATACCTCGCTCTTTACACTAAATCGTAAGTTTTGTCCCAATTCTTTAAGAATGACCCCTGAATCAGAAGGGCCGTAGAATAAATAGTTGAAATTACTAAAAATACTTTAGCATAAAGAGCAAGGTATTTATCTCCTCCTAAATACCTCGCTCTTTATGCTAAAGTATTTTTAGAACCCCTCATATGCGTAATAATCTCTGTTCGTTTTAAGCTTCAATGCTACTTCTTCCTTTCATTTGAAAAAACGTTTTCATGTTTATTTTTCATTGTTTTCTTATAGTAATGCTAGAGAATCCTGCGCCCTTATCATTGAATTTTTCTTCCCCCATGACAGATTCCTCGAAGGAAAGATCCTCCAACATAGCCCCCTCTCCTCAGCCCCACCCCCAAACAAAATAAAATCCCCCTGAAAACGTCTGTACACTTCCCAATAACCATTACTATATGTAAACACTGGTCAAAGTTTGTAAATTGCAGCCCTTCCCCCAGGGATTGTGGGGGAGTAGGTCACCCCCAAAGACATAGTTATTATGGTTTTCGACTATGCTGAACAAAATGGCTATCTCAAAATTCTGATCCGTTGACTTTGGGAAAAAAATTAGCGTGGGAGGGGGCCTAGATGCCCTCCAATGTTTTTGGTCACTTAAAAAGGGCACTAGAACTTTTCATTTCCGTTAGAATGAGCCCTCTTGCGACATTCTAGGACCACTTGGTCGATACGATGACCCCTGGGGAAAAGAAAAAAAAAAAAAAAAAAAAAACAAACAAATAAACACGCACCCGTGATTGGTCTTCTGGCCAAAAATACAAAATTCCACATTTTTATAGATAGGAGCTTGAAACTTCTACAGTAGGGTTCTCTGATACGCTGAATCTGATGGTGTCATTTTCGTTAAGATCCTACGACTTTTAGGGGGTACCTATTTTCCTAAATAAGGCAAATTTTCTCAGGCTCGTAATTTTTGATGGGTAAGACTAAACTTGATGAAATTTATATATTTAAAATCAGCATTAAAATGCGATTCTTTTGATGTAGCTATTGCTATCAAAATTCAATTTTTTAGAGTTTTGGTTACTATTGAGCCGGGTCGCTCCTTACTACAGTTCGTTACCACGAACTGTTTGATTATGACAGATAAGACTGTGAGCGGAATTAGTGTTTGCAGAACATTACCATTAAACACAGAAAATTCCATGCTGTCGAATCTTGTCTTGAATGTATTACTGCAAGAGAACTCGAATAAGATATTGGTCTTTTGAAGAAGTAAATTCAGACAGGGTCTTGAATATCAACAGGCCTTGAATCCTTGTATGCTTCTCAATATTATATGCCTGAAAGTGTTTTTCGAACTATTTGATAAGCTGTGATAGGTGGTCTTCAAAAGAAGACTTCAGATTAAAAGACAAAATATTTTCATTGGAGATTACTAAGTAGTGCTTTCTGAAAGCTGAATTCGTTTTTCGAAGACTTATGAGAACTAGAATGCTGACAAATTTGGTGAATTGTTTAAGTAAATATGTCGGGTTATCCTTATGACGGTAGCCTCAGCTCCCACGTGGAGCTTGTAGCTTTCTTTTGCTCCTCAGAGAGCCACACCTCACAGTTGAGAACCACTCGTATAGTAAGAAAATTTTTATGTTAAATTTTTATTTGGGAATGACAAATATTATTAAGACATATCTTAATATTAAAAAGTTGATTGTGAAAGAAAATTTAAGATAATTTCTTCGGCAGAAAATCCCTTCTTGCTGATAAAAGCACATCAAATTTTGAAAGTGAACGAAATGGGCTGAAAATAACATGATTTGCAGTTCAATTGGAGATCACAGGAATTCTTTCGTCTTGTTTGATTCAGTTCAAGGATTTTAGGGAGATTTCAGAAGGATCTACTGGGCCATGATCTGCACTGATAGAACCTTTTCCTTTGGCTAAGCCCCTGAAAATTTCAATGAATTACATGACATGAAAATGTGATTTTGAACATTAAGAAGTCTAAAGTCAGCAATCCTAATGGCATTCCAATTGACGTATTTAGACGTTTTTGACAAGAATTACATAGAGTTTCGGACCTCATCGACCACGTTTTTTTCCTGTTACTATTAATACAACATTCAACAGTCCAAACCACCTGAATAATACACAACGGTGCAAGCTCCTCCTCGGCTCCAATTAGGTCAAGATATTTTCTTTATTCCCTCCCTATGTGTTTCTTTAAATGCCTCCTTACGACCTCTTTCTGCTATATTTGAAGAAGACTTGATTTTTGTTAGGCTCCAAATGGATGATCAAAAAGCACAATCTTTGGTGATCTATTACTCTTTATCAGTAAAACACGGCCTATTCATAATAATATTCATTTCATTATAACCATAGAAAATAGAATGAACCACATTTCATGCTTAGCTTATTGGTTAATATTTGATCATTCAAACGAATATACAAGATCATCCTTAGACTGTCTTTTTTTTTTAAACAAAAATAGAAACAAATCTTTCTCAACCCTTCGAAGCACTTACATTTCAGAGCCAAGCATAACAACTGTCATTACTGGTGTTTCAGATAATCTAATCTTAGTTTGAAGGCATCTCTTTCTCTTCTTCCAAACTTTTTTCAGCTGTGAAAAAAACCTATACCTCGTCTATTCCGTATTTTAAATCTTCACTGCATCCACCATTTTATTAATTGTACTACTCAGGTAAGTGAAGCTGTCCTTAGCTATCGACCTAGTCTTCTTAATCTCAAACCTATTCTTGCATTGTTGTAACAAAACCTCAGAAATTCACTAGTTTCTTATGCATTTTTTCTAAGAAACTCAATTCATCTGCATAATCTATGACGGGAAGAGTTTTATTTTCCCGTTTAATTCCACATTCTCCTATCATTTTTTTTGTGCTCCTTAGCAGAGAGTTTGTTAAAATAAACTACACAAATAGAGACAGGACGTAACCCCGCTTGACTCCTGATTTAATGCTAAACTCACTACTCTCTTTATTTCCTATCTTAACCAAAGACATATTGTCAAACAGTTCGTGGTAATCAAAACAGATCATGGAAATTCACTGTTAATCAGTTTGCGGTAAAGAGTTATAAGTAAGGAGTGACCTGATATTATGCTGTCATCTTTTTACCTTTCTTTTCACTTTTCTTTTTTTTTTGCTGTTTTCACTTTGTGATATTTTCTTGGCTCGTAGTTTGTTATCATTTGGTCTGAATAAGGCTAATTACCTGTTTGGCTGGAGATTCGAGACACGACCTACCTTTGTTTTTTATGAGTTTTTTGGTGTGATTTTTTTTCCAAATGAATCGGACATTTCCTGAACGTTGAGTAATAAGCATCTCTGTTTGAAAATATCTGAACTTTGTAAATTTTGATAACGAAAAGGGCTCACGGTTTCAGACTGATTTTAGGACTTGTTTTCTTATTTCTGGTTGCTGTAGTAAAAGCTGCCACATTTAGTGTCTGGCGGCGGGATAAGATCCCTGAATTTGGAGACGCCCTGTACGATGGAACTAAAATAGGATAAAAAAGATCCCTGAATTTGGAGACGCCCTGTACGATGGAACTAAAATAGGATAAAAGCATCTGTTCTTCCTGCAAGTGATCCACTTTGAAGAGCTTATGAGCTTCTAATCACGCTACCGAAAATTGCTATTTCTTAGAATTAAAGTTTTCCGTTTTATTCGTTTAAGAGAAGTCTAAACCTAATGCATTCATTCACGTTACCGAAATCTCGCTTTTTTGAAGTGCTGTTTTCTGTTTAGACTTTGAGAAAAGTCTGAGTTTAATTATTTAGTTCACTTCACCATAATTCTGTGTTCTTTTAAATTTCGATCCTCCGTTTGGCCTTTTGAGAAAAGTCTAAACTTTCCAGTTTATTATATTGTGAAGTCTGGGTGTTGAATTTTCACTTTTTTCTTTCTGGAGACAAAATTGGTATACAATTCTGCCAGTAATTGGAGTAGTCAAGGAAGGCGGTATTTAGGTGTATCTTAGTGAGACTATACAAAAATTTTTGAGCATAAAGAAAATCCTTTTTATGACCTGAAGTCGTGTGCCCGAGGATTCTACGGATTCTTTGAGACAGAGTAGGTCTAGTTCACTTGGTCGATTGACATAAGATTACCCAATGATCTAAGTGACAGAGTACTGGCGATTCCAACGAGGAGGACTAAACTAGACCCTGTTAAAGAACTTAACCAAAAATCAGAACAGCAAGTTCAGTCAGGTATACCAGAGGCTATAGAGGAGCTGATAGCCCAGTGAAGAGGTATAGGACCGTTAAGGGAGGATCAGCCGAAAGTAATTGGAGCACAAAAACAACAACAACCCCCCCCCTGACCCCGACTCACCCATCGTTTCCTAAAACACTTCCAATCAAGATTTTTAGATAGCCATTTTGTTCAACATAATTGACAGTTCTGGAAATTATGTCTTTGAAGATGACAAATTCCGCCAGCGCTCAGGACAAAGGTTTTAAGCTATGCAATGCGGGCAAATATGGTTTTTATAGAAAGCCTGGTCATATATACTTTGGATGGGGTTTATTGGAATGGTAATCAGGAGCTTTACTGCTCTTTTTAAGAGTTGAAGTGATTGGATGGCAGCTACCCCCCCCCTCCACAATCACACACACAAACACGTCATATTGTCCGGAAATGCGTCTAATAGAAATTTACAGATAGCTATTGTACTCAAAATAGTCTAAACATCATATAACAATGCTTCTAGAGTTGAACCAACACCCAGAGCCTGGGAGAAAGGGTTGTAAGTTATGCCCCGGGGGCATTTAAGGTTTTTATGGAAGGGACCATTATATAAACTTTAGAGGAGGCTCATTTGGGTGAAAATTGGAAGTTGTAGTTCCCCTCTAGGAGTTAAAAGTAGTGGACGTCAGACCCCCCCCACAAACTAATCCTCTTCGCCTAATGAATCTGATTAAAATTGTGAGTTAGCGATTTTGCTCAAAATAGTCAAAGGGCATATAACAATGCCTCTAGGGTTGACACGGCCCCGCATGTCCTGGGGATAAGGTCGTAAGTCATGTCCTGGGGGGGAATATAAGGTTTTTATGGAATGGATGCTCGTATAAACTTAAGTTGAGGCTTATTTAATTTGAAATTTGAATTTGTAGCGCCCTTTTAAGAGCCAAAAGTGATTTGAGGGCAACCAGCCCCCTCCCCCCTCCACAATCATCATTTCCCCAAAGATATCCAATTAACATTTGGAGATAGTAAATTTTTTATTGCAGTCAAAGGGTCCGGGAATTATTTCTGCAGAAGACAATCCCTCCCCCACAGCTCTCAGGGCAAGGGTTGTAAGTTATGCCCCGGAGTATTTAAGGTTCATATTGTAAGGGTGATCGTATATACTTCGGAAGGGACTAATTGGATTTGTAATCTGAATTTCTAATACCCTTTTTAAGCGTCAAAGTGTTCTAAGAACAACTATCCCCGTCTCAACACGTCGTGTTTTTCTGAAATACATCGAATGCAAAATTTTTCGACAGTCATTTCAAAATAGTAAAAAGGTCATATAAAAAGGCTTTTAGGGTTAATGCAAACCACCAGAGCCTGGGGCTGTTGGTTGTAAGGGTATTACAACCACCAGAGGTTGGTTGTAATGGGGCATTTAAAGTTTTTATGGAAGGGATGGCTGTTTACATTTAGAAGAGCAGAAACTTCAAAAATAGAAACAGAAAACTTAAAACGAACAGAAATTACCCCGTATATGAAAGGTGCTGTTCCCTCTTCAACGCCTCGCTCTTTGCGCTAAAGTTTGACTCTTTCTCTCAACTCTACTTTTTATAACAGTAAAAACTTTAGCGTAAAGAGCAAGGCGTGGAAGAGGGAACATCCCCTTTCATGTACGGGGTAATTTCTGTTCGTTTTAAGTTTTAATGTCGCTTCTTACTTTCAGTTAAAAAAAAACTTGTTTTTTTTATATTTAATTTCTGAACGTTTTTTTTAGTTAATCCATGTTTTGATTTCGGCTCTCTGCAGATGAATAATTAAAGCGAAATTTGCATATTTATTTATTTGGCTAAATGGCTTTCCCATAGCTTTGATCGAATGATTCTGAGAAAAAAAGGGGGGGGGTACTTAGAAAGACAACTAGAACTTTCAGTTTTTTACGAAGATTTTCGTTAGTGAAAGATATACGTAATTTACTTAAATTAGCTTGCGTAACAAACTTCTATATTCGTATGTTTTTATTACGTATTTGAGAGTGTTCGCCCACTCGTCAATACCTCGGTCTTTACACTAAAGCTTAAATTTTGTCCTATGAATCACAAAGGCCGTAGGATAAATAGTTGAGATTACTAAAAATACCTTAGCATAAAGAATGAGGTATTAGGAGGAGGTGGACCCCTTATATGCGTAATATTTTCTGTTCGTTTTAAGTTTTAATGCTACTCCTTACTTTCAGTTGAAAAAACTTATTCATATTTATTTTGTCATTGTTTTTATTTAAATAATGCTAGAAAATGCTGCGCCCCCTTCATGGAAATCTTCTTCCTCTATGACAAATTCCTCCAGGGAAACTTTCCCCCACATAACCCCCTCTTTTCAGCCCCTCCTCCCAACCTAAAAATCCCCCTAAAAAAGTCTGTACACTTCCCAATAACCATTACTACATGCAAACACCGGTCAAAGTTTGTAACTTGCAGCCCCTCCCACGGGGACTATGGGGGATTAAATCGTCCCCAAAGACATAGTTATAAGGTTTTGCGAGTATGCTGAATAAAAGGGCTATCTCAGACTTTTGATCCGACGACTTTGAAAAAAAATGAGCGTGGGAGGGGGCCTAGATGCCCTCCAATATTTTTGGTCATTTAAAAAGGGCACTAGAGCTTTTCATTTCCGTTTGAATGGGCCCTCTCGCAAAATTTTAGGACCACTGGGTCGATACGATCACCCCTGGGAAAAAAAACAAACAAACAAACAAATAAACACGCATCCGTGATTTGTCTTCTGGCGAAAAACTACAAAATTCTACATTTTTGTAGATAGGAGCTTGTAACTTCTACAGTAGAGTTCTCTGATACGCTGAAGCTGATGGTGTGATTTTCGTTAAGATCCCATGACTTTTAGGGCATGTTTCCCCCTATTTTCTAAAATAGGTCAAATTTTCTCAGGCTCGTAACTTTTGATGGGTAAGACTAAACTTGATAAAACTTATATACTTTAAAATCAACATTAAAATGCGATTGATTAACTATTATGATGTTACTATTGGTATCAAAATTCCGTTTTTTAGACTTTTGGTTATTATTGAGCCGGTCGCTCCTTACTACAGATCGTTACCACGAACTGTTTGATTAAATAAAATAAAAACAAGTTTTTTAACTGAAAGTAAGGAGCGACATTAAAACTTAAAACGGACAGAAATTACTCTGTTTATGAAAGAGGCTGTTCCCTCCTCACAGTCCCGCTCTTTACGCTAAGGCTTGACTCTTTCTCTCAATCCTGCTTTATAAAAGAGTAAATAACTTTGATGTAAAGAACGAGACGTTGAGGAGGGAACAGCCCCTTTCATAGACGAAGTAATTTCTGTTCGGTTTAAGTTTTAATATCGCTCCGTACTTTCAGTTAAAAACTTGTTTTTTCTATTGAATTTCTGAACGTTTTTGAATTAATGCATGTTTTGATTTTGGCTCTCCGCAAATGAACAATTAAAACGAAATTTGCGTATTAATATTTTTTGTTAAATGGCTTTCTCTTAGTTTTGATCAGACGATTTTGAGAAAAAGGGGGGGAGGCCTAGTTGCCCTCCAATTTTTTAGTTACTTAAAAAAGGCAACTAGAATTTTTAATTTTTATCGAACGTTTTTATTAGTAAAAAATATACGTAACTTACAAATTAACTTACACAACGAACTTCAATATTCGTATATTTTTATTATGTATATGAGGGGGTTTGCCCCCTCGTTAATACCTCGCTCTTTACATTAAAGCTTTAATTTTGTCCCAGTTCTTTAAGATTGACCCCTGAAACACAAAGGCTGTAGAATAAATAGTTGAAAATACTAAAAATACTTTAGCCTAAAGAGCGAGATATTTGGGAAGAGGTGAACCCCCTATATGCGTAATAGTCTCTGTTCGTTTTAAGTTTTAATGCTGGTCCTTACTTTCAGTGGAAAAAACTTTTTGATATTTATTTTTTCATTGTTTTTTTAAATAATGCTAGAAAATCCTGCGCCCCTTTCATGGAATTCTTCTTCTCCCAAAACAAATTCCACCAAGGGAAGATCCTCCTACGTATCCGTCTCCCCTCATCCCCCCCAGATCCCCAACCATCAAATTACCCTGAAAAGGTCGGTTCACTTCCAAATAACCATTACTGTATGTAAACGCTGGTCAAAGTTTGTAACTTGCAGCCCCTCCCCCAGGGACTGTGGGGGAGTAAGACAGCTCCATAGACATGGATATTATGTTTTTCGACTATGCTGAGCAAAATGGCTATCTCAAAATTTTGATCCGTTGACTTTGGGAAAAAATGAGCGTGGGAGGGGGCCTAGGTGCCCTCCAATTTCTTGTTAGCTTAAAAAGGGCACTAGAACTTCTAGTTTCCGTTAGAAAGAGACCTCCCGCGACATTCCAGGACCACTTGGTCGATACGATCACCCCTGGGAAAAAACAAAACAAAATACAAACAAATAGATAAATACGCACCCGTGATCGGTCTTCTGGCAAAAAATACTAAGTTCCACATTTTTGTAGATAAGAGCTTGAAACTTCTACAGTTGGGTTGTCTGATAGTGTACAGTTGGCGATAGTGTAATTTTCGTTAAGATTTTAAGATTTTCAATTTTAGGGGGGTGTTTCCCCCTGTTTTCCAGAACAATGCAAATTTTCTCAGGCTTGTAACATTGGATTAGTAAGACTAAATTTAATGGAACTTATATATTTAAAATCAACATAAAAATTTGATTATTTTGGTATATCTATTAGTATCAAAATTCCGTTTTTTAGAATTTTGTTTACTATTGAGCCGGGTCGCTCCTTACTACAGTTCATTACCACGAACTGTTTGACAAAAACAACACTTGTGTTTTTCTGAAAATGTTTAGGTCATAGATTTTAAGGCCTATTTTTAAATACAATCCTAGTGTGAATTTATATAGATAGGCGTAATTTACCGTGACATGACGAAGTTGGAGTAGAGGCGATAATGGCTCTACAAGTTTTCCCTGCAGAGTCTATATTTCCAAGAAAAACTGATCCACTAAAGTTTCGTAATATGGGTGTCAGAAATATTTATAGAACATTGCGTCAAAATTAATTTTTTTTTAATTTTCAGGAGTTTTTCAAGATTCATTAAAAAATGGAACCGAACCTATGGGAAGATATTGACATGTTGCTTTTTTTAATAGCCAAAAATAACTAGTAGTTTATTTCCTTTATCTTGAGCATGGATAATTTCGAAATCCTGATATTCATTTAAATAATCCAATTTTCTTTATTTTGTTCCATTTTATATTATTCAAAGTTTGAAAAAAATTGCAATATACTTTTTAATTACGATTTTTCTTATTGCACTTTGACAAAAACGACAGTTAATCCGGGGAAAACCGTACCAACTCATTAAACTATTACCCAATTCATTTTTTTGAATATATTCCATGTTACGTGAGTATAATCGTCAATAATTTTTTTTATAAGTTTTCATGGTAAATTACCCACGATGACAATCCGGCAACAGGAACCGGTGTAATATACTTGGGTTAGTTTTAAGCTGAAACTCTATATCAATATTACCTTTTATCAAATTATTTAGCTTTTCAAAAATTACATGCTTAAGAAATTATAGATCTACTACGTAATGCAATCGAAACCTAAGTTTATAATCTCTGTCGGCTTTATAATTTCAAAATTTATGCTGTGCTTAAAAATTATTGTTAGTATTTTTTTTCAAAATTATTTAACTGCGTCATTATTATATGAAAAATGTTTCATTTATTATTTTAATTTTTCCCTCTAAAAATTCAAGATAATAGGTATAATATCAAATTGATACTCAATCAAGGAGTTCCAGGATAGATACCTGGCACGTACACAGGGGGGGGCCTTCGGCCCCCCAAAAAAACTTGCGAAATGTTTAATTTCCCCATGGTTTCTTTGGATTTCTGGCAAAAGTAGGACATTTATTAAGAATCTAGATACATGTGTGAAGCCTTTTTTGGGGGATTTTACAGCATGCAATTATCCGGTCAAGTCACTGCCCAATTACTAACCCATTTTCTGTCAACTTTTTACCCTCTTTGAAGTAATTAGCAATTGTACAGTTATTTTTTATTTTTTTTTGTAAGGAGAGTTTGCTTTCCACAGCAAAATAGAATTATCCTTGATATTAGGGCGTTTATACCCCCTTTTCAGGATAAAGTACAGCTTTTAATAGCTCAATTTTGGAAACTATCATTTTTCATTAAAATCTACGTTTTTGCAATAGAAGAACTACCCCCCACAGCACCCATATTGCACTGTTAACCCTACAATTTCCCTTTCAGTGGGATATAATAGATTAATCACTGGTTCTAAATCGTTATGAACATAACCTGAGCCTAAAACGTACTTTTGAGGCTTCAGTCTTCTTCCCCCCATCCGCTACAATATTACAGATTAAAGTTAGTCTATATTTTCCGATATACGTGCTTTTTTCATTGCTAAATTAAAAAAGTGCTACTTTATATCTGCTGTTTCGAAGGTTTTGGGCCCCCCCGAAAAAAAATTCCTGTGTACGTGCCTGATAGATACAGATGCTAATTAAGTGTTATGCAACAAGTGTTTGCTTAGAATTTATCTATTAGAAATTGTCTCCTTAGTTTACTGCAGTCCCACCTCAATTCAAATTTTTGTGTACCCTTTATCCTCCTACTCTTCAGCTTTCGTTTCTGAACCTCACATAACAATGCAGCTTGAATGAAAAGTCGTTTCCTATCTTTTAACTTGGTTATGAATACTGAATACTAATTAAGCAAAAAAAAAAAAAAAAAAAAAAAAAAAAAAACTAAAAAGGTTCGCATAACATAAAGTTTTGTTTAACAAGAGGTTATTTATTTTTATTTAACACGCTCAATGGGTGGGGTTGGGTTCTTTCGTGAGGCAAACTATGATGCAGGTACGTTTTAATTAAATATTTTATGTATAGAGGTGGTTAGGTTAGGTTAAGTTAGGTATTTGATATAATGCACCCCACCCCCTAACGTGCAAATATATAGCCCAAACTTTTGATAAATCTAATGAAATAAAACAAATTATGATGAAAATAATATAATACTTTATTCTATTTTATTCTTAATTCTATATTACTTTATTCCCAAATCTTAATTTCAAAATTTATATTCAGACACTATTTTCTATCCCTATGCTTAGCAAACTAAATTGAGTTTTTTCTTTGTGGCTATAAAACCGGATTTTCTCATAAAATGTACCTGCATCGTGGTTGGATTCACGAGGGAATCTAGCTTCGCTTATGGAGTGTGTTCTGAATAATACACAGGTACCTCTTGGAGTTCGCTCCAACGACCGCTTTGATCTGTCGGCTTAAGCTTCCTCGGTTATATTCAGCCAATATCTGTCCCAAAGCCTACCATGCCTCCGGAAGCCTCTCATGGTTCAAGGTTCTTCTTTAATTTTTGCCAAAGTATCCATGACGTATCCATGTTTTGTTAATAATTTTCTGTGGACGTTCCTACGAAATGCGTCCTTTTTTCTTTGGATTCAGATAAGTTGTCAAAACGGATTCCAGATGGATCCATGGGTCCAGATAGATTATCAAGAATTTCATCAGCTTTCATCTGTACAACATGACCTAGTCCGAGAGTTATCAAACGGATTCCAGATGGGTCCATGGTCCAGATAGATTATCAAGAATTTCATCAGCTTTCATCTTTACAACATGACCTAGTCCACCCAACACCATGACCTAGCACCATGACCGAAAGGTCTTTGATCCCTGAACCAGCGTATGTTGTTTTTCGTATGTTCGTATGTTGACATCTTCGTATCTTTTGATAGTCGAGTCGGCTTTATTCATTCACCAAATTGCATTCCTTAAGATTGTTTTAAATTCTTAGTTAGATTGAAATGACGTCAAAAACGCGTCACAAATATTGAATTGTATTTACTTATGACCCAGTGTAAACATAATAATAAAACAATATAAGAAAATAAGCGAAAGACAGAAAATGACAAATAAAACTAAAATAAAATTCATAACATAAAAACACAAGCACAATAATTACACACACACAAAAAATGCGATACATTTACTGTTTTAGAAGGGAACGCCATGGGGATCCATTATACAGCTTCAATACATCTGCATGTGGCAGCATTAGGATCTATAATACCGTATCTCCTGTTGACCCAAGAATTACTTGCCCAAGGTATGTGAAGCTATATGTGAAGGGCCCACGGTATATGCGGAATGGGAAATTTGTCTTTATTTTCAAGAAAGCTTAGACAATTTTCTAAGAACAACTGAATTGTGACTCGATCGTTGGATAGATCTGACATTGATAAATGCAATCATATCAGTGTATTGTCCTTTGAGATCAAGTTATTGGTGTAGCCTTGTCGGAGAATCGCTTGTTTCAGAGGGAGTATAAACCTAATCTCTTTGAACAAGTATATTCCTATACAGGGTTGCCAACAGCGGTACAATTGTACCGTTTGGTACATTTCACCTCTAAAGGTACATTTTGGTACAATCACAAATTTCCTGGTACATTTTGCAAAATGTGGTAAAATATGGCACAAAAAGATTTGACTGGGCGTCAGGACGCAGCCAGCAGAGGGAATTGTAGTTTTTATTTGTTTTCTCTTCTACAGTTTTAAGTTTTCCTTTATACATTTATTTAAGTGCCTGTTATTGGCCTCTTGCGGTCATAATATAGCGGGCAGCAGCACACCTGTCTGTACGGTAAGTACAAAATAGGTGAGCAGCTATTTGGAGGAGTGACACCGAAATGGTCTCTGCAGGGGAAAGGAGGTCTCCCACATATTAAAAAAAAAAAAATATATCTGATACTTTGTTCTCTTTATTGTAATGTAATTTTCCCATCGTCTACGTGTTGTGTGTAGCAAAAAAGTTTTTTGTCTTGCCCGTAGCACAACACGCAAAAAATAGATATGGTACAATTTTAGGGCGTTTTGCGGTACTTTTTCTTCGGAAGCGTTGGCAACACTGTTCCTATAACAATAAGCTGAGAAATAGGATGGGTTTGCTATTTAGTAGTTTGAAATGAGTTATGGAAACGCTTTTCAAAATTTCGAGAAAGCCATTTTGTTCAGTATAGTTAAAAATCCGAATAACTACGCCTTTGGAGATTAAATGACCCTCCACATCCCCTGGGGAAAGTTGTTATGTTAAAAATTTGCCCATTGTTTACGTATAGCATTTGTCATAGGGAAGTATGCACACATTTGTTGGGTAAGGGGGCGAATTTTCTGCTGGAGGGATTTTTCCACAGGAAATATTATCCATGGGGAGGGAATTTTCCAGGGGAAAGTTTGCCCGGTGGGGAATTTGTCAGATTTCCTATACAAAATTCTTCTTATGTCTTGCTTTCTCTTTGCCGACTCAATTTTGCACGTGGAGATGTTAAGGGTAAGTATCCGGGGTAAATTGTCACCAGGATTGAATTGTCTACATGTTATATCTACGGGAAGGAGTGATTTTCCCCAAAAAGCACTCTCTACCCATCCTTGGCCGTTTCTTAGCCTATTTCTATATTGTCATCCATTCCCGGCTTGACTTTTGGATACCAAAAATGATTATGTGTCTTATATTAGGAAAAAATTAGATATATTAGTTATAATAATTAATATATTTGTGGAATCTGTTGGTTAGATTTAAGCAAAATCAAGTTCCACAATCAGATAATCATGCAAAAATGTTTTCAAAAAATTCCAGACCATTTACCTGCTCCAATTTTTTTAGCCCGTTTCTCAGCCTGTTTCTTTCTTGTCCTCTATTCCCGGTTTGAATTCAGGATACGAAAAAGAATTGTGTCTCTTATTTTAGGAAAAAATTAATAAAATTCAAACTAATTTACTTATTGTTATTTTTTTGGTTTTCGCTTTTCTTGTCCTTTTGATGCTTTTAAAGACCCTTTTAATATACTATTTGTATTTGTTTTAAGTTTACATATATTTATTTCTCAGTTTTAATATTTGTTGCCAATTTCATAAAATGACGGTTGCATCCTTTTGCCAATTTCAAGTGTATTTTTGCTTTAAACCTTTTTTGATGTTATTGCTCTATATTTTTTTCCTCCGAAACACGAATTTAGCCCAACCAAGATTGTGATAGTAATTTTTTGTTCTAAAGATCTTATCTTATAACGTAAAAACTGAACGCTCAGTATGGATCTGTTCTGCTAATTTGGGGGGCCTAAACTGCTTTCTTTTTTAAAACAGTTTTTGGTAAAGAACTGTAATTAAGGAGCGATGTGGCTCGATAGTAACCAAAGCTCTAAGAAACAGGGCCTTGATAACAATAGATACATGAATAAATATAATTTTGATATTTACTCAAATTATGTAAAACTTTATCAAATTTAATACATCAAAAGTAACAAGCCTGAGGAAATTTGCCCAATTTTTGATAAAGGGGGAAACACCCCCCGAACGCCAAGTAATCTTAATGAAAATCACTCTTAATGAATAAATTAAACGGCCTTTGTCATTCAGGAGTCATTCTTAAAGAATTAAGATGAAATTCGAATATTGATAGAAGGGATGCCCCCCCCCCCCTTCATATTCGTGGTAGTTTGTGTTAGTTTTGAGTTTTAATGTTGCTCCTTACTTTCGGTTGAAAAACTTGTTTTTATCTGATTTCTAATGTAAAACGTCAAGCACAATGCAAAAAACCTGCTAAATCCAGCATTGCTAACAGTCCCGTCTGCTTAAATCGTTATGGCGGGAAGTTTCAGCCCCTGGATGATAAAAAAATAACTTCATTAATATTCTTCGTGCCATTATGTTTATTCACTTGTGATACAAAATTCAGTTCTATATAGTGTTAAATATTTGACATAATAGTGAAACATTTGTTTTGAATTTTGAGTCCTTTATAATCAATTTTAAATTTTATATTTACTGTTCTAAAAAAGAGATCGTTTTCTTAGCATTTCGTATATTCTTAACCAAGATAATGGAAGAAAGTATTCACAACATATTAATGCTATTTTTAATTTTTATAGAACTCCATAGTTGAAGACTGGTTAATGCCGGCTTTAAAACTTGGGCTCAAAGAGTATGGGCAACTAGCTGAAGTGGGACTCGGAGCTAGTATAAATACAAAAAATTGCCAACGTCATCTAGCTTACGGCAAACTTTGTTTATTATTAATTTTGTAGACGTGATAATCTTGAAGCTAAGATTGCACGCTAATTGTAATACAGTTTTGTAAAATAATAGGAAAATCAATAGAATTTTTTTTTGAAATATCTGAACTTATTGACGACATGACTGCCTGTCCATGGATTATTCTTTATGGTTGATTGTGTATGGCTATGCTGTTTGACCTATGTGGTTGTATGGATGAGTAGGGTTAAGGCCTCATTAAAGTGCTGTTCTATATTAATCACTAATTTAGGAAACAGTTTTCCCTTTCTCCTTCTATCTCTTTTCTTTCTTTTTTTTTCTTTTTTTGTGTTCGTGCTGTTACATTGATGATTTCTCTTTTCATTATATATTATATTATATATATATATATTATATTATATACATATTATGTATATATATTATATATATAGTATATATATATTATATATATATATATATATATTATATATATATATATTATACATATTATATTATTTTCATTTTTTTTAACAATAAAGTTTTGTTTAGGCCTTTTGAGTTAGCCATTTCGTTTAACATTATTGAAAGGTCAGATAATTCGACTTTCCAATTCCAAAATCTGCATCTTTTCTTTAAGTTGAGCTAAGGGTTGTTTCTTACATAACTTTAAGTGCTGAACTGACTGGTGTATACAGAGTTGCTGTACCTCTTTTGGTTGTTTAGATTGGCAGTTAACTTCTATCTCCTGTTTTACCTAGCTATCCAAACCCAAAACAGTTTATCCGAATGACCAATCAAACCCAAAACAGTGTATGTGAAGGATTAATTACTAGCCTGAATTCCCACCCCCCAATCATCGCCAGTACCATCACATTCATCAGTGTTTATGCTTGTTGCAGTTTTGCAAGTATTTTTTAAAGCAGTTTTGGCTGTATCTCCGGCACAAACGGATGAATTCCGGTTGAAACGGATGAATTACTAAATTTAGCGATAAACCGTCAACGGTGACAATCCCTCTCAGTGTGTCCACCAGCTCAAAAAAAATATCCATGGCAAGCGTAAAAAAAACTCGTGGTCTGTCCATGGCAAGCGAATTGTCAAAGAGAACCAGAATGTGCCACTCACAGCGTTTCGCGTTATCTATGGTGCTACTTTCATTGAATAGTAGCTCGTTACGTAAAGACACTCGTATTTCTCAAAAGAGGATTTTTTATTACTCCTGAATGATTAAAAATTGTATGTCCTATATGGGGCCAGGTATGAGGAAGTCTTCAACGCATATGGCTTCGTCGTCCTTGTGAACTCAGATTTGACCAGGAAACATTACTTTTGAAAACTGAAACGCGTTAATTATGTCGGCACCACGTCTGAGTGAACCAAAAGTAACCACATGACCATGAAATTAGTTCTGCTTTTTGTTCTCACTACCTCACTACTTTTGTTCTGTCCCGAATTTTCATAAGTCGAGTTTCTTTGAAAAAACATATTTCAAAAATAGTTCTTTGCCTGGATGTCAGGATTGATTAATACTAGATTTTAGTATGTATTTTGCTGTGGTGTTCTCACGCTGGGGTGGCCTCCTGTATGATCTCCTACCTTGTATGTTTTTTTTGTCTTAGTTTTTTTCTCTTTTTGGAATTATTAGTATGACGAGACGTTGTGTTTTTTTTTCTATGCATTTGTACTGCCCCAGCCTTACGAGCTCTGCTCTCTGTTGGGGCATAATATTGTTTTTGTATATTTTTAATTTGAATTAATAAATATTGATTGATTGATTGATACTGATTAACCAAGGTACTTCTCACTACCTAGGGCTTTTTTTTCATTTTAGATAGCTAAACTAAGTTTAATTTTTTTCCTTATAAATCATTTGTTTCTTTTTTCGCTAGTGTCCAGATTTTTGCTGAACGATAAAATGAGTTCGAAGCTCAGTTTAACTTCGTTGCTTGCTGTGTCACTCGTTTTCTCTAGATCGTAATAGGAAATCTGCTCGAAATTTCTCGAAGGACTATGTGGCATTTTTACGCTCGATTTATCTGAGAGATTTTGAGCTGAAAATTTGAGAAAAATCTAACCAATGGAAACGGATGCAGTTAGTATTCAAATTTCAAGGTATAAAAAGAATTGTTTTATATGAACTTCAAATAACAGTAAACAAAAGTACAATAACACAGACTAGCCGGACTCTGAAAGACTAAAGACTCAAAACAAAAAAGAAATGAAAATTTCACCACAACCTAATGAAAAATGGATTTTTTTGGGTGCCCCTTTGCGCTCACTTCTAGCAGAGGGCACACCTAATCAGCAAATCAGGGATACTCAACTCACAAGGGACAGGGACAAACCAATTCATTCTAATAGGAGAGCCGCTGACTCTGGTTTGCAGTATAGCTGGCACAAGATAGTGACAAATGGGAGTCATCCCCAAAGAGTCTTCTAGATGCTGGGTGAGGTGTCCACGTCTGTTGCCGCAGCAAATGCAAGTAACTAAGATTCACCCTAATGAGTAACACTACCGTCTCTAGATCCAACTTGAACAAGAATTAGAACCGACTATCCAAGGAAAAGGGCCTATTGCCAAAAACAAAACCGTGCGTCAATGAACACAGCGTGGCTTTATGCTCTTTCGATAAAGACCCTTTTTGGAAGTGTACATCTAGGCTATAAAGGAAAAAAGTCGGTTTGCGTGTCAATTCATGGTCTGCTGACAGTCAAATCCCATTGTTTTCGTATTTGTATTTAATATAGGAGTAAATTTCCACGGAGTATTTTCCCACGAGAGAGAGGGAAATTTTTCATGGGGAGTGAGCCATATTATTTTTAATAGAAAGTAAAGAGTCACATTAAAACTCAAAGCGAACACTAATTGTTCCGTATATGAAAGGATTGCGACCCTTCTCGATATCTTGCTCTTTACGCTAAAGTTTCACTGTCGTCTCAAAATTTTAAGAACGGCTAATAAAACATAAGGGTTGTTCAATTAGAATAAGAACCCTTTTTAAATGTGCTAAAAACTCTAGCGTAAAGAGCAAGTTATTGAGGAGGGGGCAGCCTCTTAGAACGAGTATCCAGGACAAACCCAAGAAAAACCGAAATTTAAAATTTAATTCCCAACGTAATTTTCAAAAATAAAATTTCTTGAAAGTGTTATCACCAGAAATAGTGAATGGACACTGAGGAATATGGCAATCCGTGAGCCATTTCTAGGCAAATCGAGGGGTAAATAAAAAAACATGCATTGCTTCAAAGAAAATGCATTCCGGTATCAGTATTTATATTCTGCATTCATACAAAAATACTGAAAATTCATCTATTTATGCTTACATATGTTTTTACTGTGCATCGTGTCGACGTTTCTTAAGGCTCTTATCATTGAACTTTTTCTATTTATATTAGGTTAAGACTTTTGTAAGATTTACTTAAAATTACCAAAAAAATTCTTTTTAATAAAGTTGTTTGCATGTTCACAGTATCCTGCTACTTCAACTACCCCGCCACATGTTTTTCAAACATATTCTACATCTTAGAAAGGGTGTCCTGGCCAAACCCAAAGAAGAAAAATAAAGATTTAAAAGAAATAATGGTATTTTCCTCGGTAATAAAAACAGCGGCAATTTGAAATTCAGATGCAGCTGAAGTCTCGCGACTTCGAAATAGGATTTTTCGTTGTTTACTTTGGCAAAGAAGATATCCTAGTGAAAAAAATCAACCGCGACAAAAATTTCTGGCAACAGAAAATGTTTCAGAAGCTCCATAGATTTTCTATGAGGGCTTTGTTACCTGAAATTGTGGACGAAAGAGTGCCACGTAATATGGCGATCCATGAGCCATTCCTGGGCGAGTCGACGGATAAATAAAACACTCAGACATTCAGATTAGGCTAGATAGGTTAGTTTCTAGCTGAATTAACTTATATTTATGTATGCAATTACTCTATATTGTGACTCAATATACGTTTCTTAGCAGTCCTGTCATTAAAATTTCTCTATTCAGCTTAGGATAAGACCCTGGTAGGGCGCGGTTTTGAATTTGATTTTCGACGAAAATCTTCAAGTTGTTTATGTATTTATAATATCCAGATAATTTTCCGCCCCACAACCCAAGGAGAACATTTTTGAACTCGACTTTCCAGGATTTTTTAATTCTTTGTACATTTACAGTTTCTGGCTAATGCCCCCCCGGATGATTCCCTCATTAGACGGCTACCCCTCATAAATTCTCTTTTCGCATGAAATTTTCCAGGAGACGCAAATAAAATTCTTGATTTGATCTTGATAACTAAGTCTCTTGGAGAGGTTACTAATTTTCTCCTTTGACCAATTTACCGACATGAGAGAGATTGAAAATCGAGCAATAAGTTTTAGGTACCGTATCCTACAGCGTACTGTAGCGTAGATTAAATGAAGGAGCCTTTACAGAACTAAAGTGTACCGATTTGGAGACGCAAATAAAATTCTTGATTTGATCTTGATAACTAAGTCTCTTGGAGAGGTTACTAATTTTCTCCTTTGACCAATTTACCGACATGAGAGAGATTGAAAATCGAGCAATAAGTTTTAGGTACCGTATCCTACAGCGTACTGTAGCGTAGATTAAATGAAGGAGCCTTTACAGAACTAAAGTGTACCGATTTGGAGACGCAAATAAAATTCTTGATTTGATCTTGATAACTAAGTCTCTTGGAGAGGTTACTAATTTTCTCCTTTGACCAATTTACCGACATGAGAGAGATTGAAAATCGAGCAATAAGTTTTAGGTACCGTATCCTACAGCGTACTGTAGCGTAGATTAAATGAAGGAGCCTTTACAGAACTAAAGTGTACCGATTTGGAGACGCAAATAAAATTCTTGATTTGATCTTGATAACTAAGTCTCTTGGAGAGGTTACTAATTTTCTCCTTTGACCAATTTACCGACATGAGAGAGATTGAAAATCGAGCAATAAGTTTTAGGTACCGTATCCTACAGCGTACTGTAGCGTAGATTAAATGAAGGAGCCTTTACAGAACTAAAGTGTACCGATTTGTGAGGCACTTGGGTAAATGTTGTTTTCATAGAATTTGTTTTTAATCTCTTTGATCACTCGGGTTTAATAAGAAAAAATATTTAACATAGAAGCCGAAAGCGATTGGGCCTGTCATGCCTGTATTTAATGGTCCTGTAGAATTCTTTCAGCTAATCCACTTACTTGGTGGATTAGTTTTAAGCAAAAAAAGTTGAATCAAAGTGAAAAATTTGACAAAAGTGGACAGCACCCCATCTATAAGGCCCGGGGCAGCTGCTTTGGCTGTCTCTCCCACAGTATCATGTCTAATCTTTCACAGTATTTTTCCTTGCTAAGTGGGTAAATAAGCCGTAAAATAATAAAGGTAAAGGTAAAGAATATGGCATTAGACTTTACAGTCCCTTCCGGCGGTGCTGATCTCCGTTCCTTGGCCCTTCATCCAGGAAGTGCAATTGGGGGATGGGGGCCAACCATCCTGTGCTTTCGCACACCCTTCCTGTTTATCTTCCCCAGATTTCTCCAGGTACCCATTTAGAGCTGGGTCGACTCTGGCTGAACTTACAGAGTCACGCCGCTGACCCGCGTCCCAAACTCAATAATTAGCTATACTAGGATTCGAATCTTCGCCCTCTCAGTCAAAGGTAAATAAATATAAAAATAATAAAAAACAAGAGATGAGAGGTCATATGGCACTTGTGGCGACGTTGGAAGAGCCAAGAGCTCATATGATATGAGCTCTAGCAAAATTCTAAGAATCAATAGATTGCTTTAAAAGGAAAATCAGAGGCTTAATGCCGGTCGGGATTTAAAATAAGAGCTCTGGGTCAAGAGGTCCTTATAAATATCAAAATTCATTAAGATCTGATCACCCACTCGTAAGTTAAAAATACCTCAATCTTTCTAATTTTTCCTTTCCCTTCAACCCCCCCCCCACATGGTCGAATCGGGGAAAACGACTTTATCAAGTCAGTGCAGCTCCCTGACACCCCTACCAATTTCCATCGTCCTAGCACGTCCAGAAGCGCCAAACTCGCCAAAGCACTGAACCCCACCACCTTACTCCCCCAAAGAGAGTGGATTCAGTCCGGTTACGTCAATCACATATCTCCGACATTTATAAGCTTTTTCTAAGATTTCCGATTTCCCTCTCTAACTCCCCCCAGTGTCAACAAATCTGGTTGGAATTTGAAATAAGAGCTGTGAGACACGAGTTCCTTCTAAATATCAAATTTCATTAAGATCCGGTCACCCGTTCTTAAGTTAAAAATACCTCTATTATTCTAGTTTTTCCAAAGTCACAACCCCCAGCTCCCCCAAAGAGAACGGATCCGTACCAACTATGTCAATCTCGTATCTATAACTTGTGCTTATTCTTCCCACCAAATTTCATCCCGATCCCTCCACTCTAAGCGTTTTCCAACATTTTAGCCCCCCCCAACTCTCCCGAATGTCAGCAGATCCGGTCGGGATTTAAAATAAGAGCTCTGAGACACGATATCCTTCCAAACATCAAATTTCATTAAGATCTGATCACTCGTTCGTAAGTTAAAAATACCTCATTTTTTAT
Organism: Artemia franciscana; assembly: GCF_032884065.1. Lineage (NCBI taxonomy): Eukaryota > Metazoa > Arthropoda > Branchiopoda > Anostraca > Artemiidae > Artemia > Artemia franciscana. Next base: position 24,056,162 of record NC_088876.1, on the reverse strand, counting down.
TTTTCAGAATTAACCCTCCTCCCCCCAACTCCCCCGAAGAGAGCGGATCCGTTCCGGTTATTTCAATCACGTATCTATGACTTATTATTATTTTTACCGCCAAGTTTCATCCCGATCCCTCCACTCTAAGCGTTTTCCAAGATTTTAGGCTCCCTCTCAACTCCTCTCCAATCTCATCGGATCCTGTCGGGATTTAAAATAAGAGTTCTAAGACCGGTATCCTTCCAAACATCAAATTTCATTAAGATCCTATCACCCGTTCGTAAGTTAAAAATACTTCATTTTTTCAATTTTTTTAATTAACCGCCCCCCTCCCACTCCCTCCCAAATGGTCATATCGAGAAAATAACTATTTCTAATTTAATCTGGTCCGGTCCCCGATTCGCCTGCCAAATCTCATCGTCCTAGCTTACCTGGAAGTGCCTAAAGTAGCAAAACCGGGACAGACCGACAGACCGACAGAATTTGCGATCGCTACATGTCACTTGGTTAATACCAAGTGCCATAAAAATCCGCAGTGACAAACCAAATCATAGTAAATTTGAAAAACCTGCTTTTATTCATATATGGTTTCAAGAAAACTAATTACACCCACCTACTTCACAAATAAAGATTCGCACCTTTTTTTCAATATTTTGCTATCTCAAAGAACAAACTAACACTCGAGCCCGCGGCGGCGCATGCTTTACATTTCTATTGACTTGGTCTCAGTCTCCATAGAGGCTAGCCTCGCCAAAAGCGTAGCTACTAATATTTACAATCACTGCTCATATTTTACTTTAGCTTTGTTAAAATGGAGATTGAAAAGAAAAAGGAAATTGGAGATAAAATGGAGAACCATGGATTAGAAGGTCCGGGAAACAATCATAAAGGTAGGATTACTTGTAGTACTTAAAACCTAGAGGGTTAGGCATATGAAAAATAACTACCTGTGAGTGATAGTGACAAATTTGATTTTCTATTCCCATGACTGCTGCTATCTGGGTACCATTTTGGTAGGGCCAATTTTCTGCGGTTGTAGTTTCCCATAAAGGTATACTTAGTACAACTTTGCTTTGGTGTAGTTCTACCAGGTTGTCAAGTCGGCATCGCTTCAATCGTTCACTGAAAGGAAAAGTTAAAGGAATTAAAATTCTATTGGTGAGCCAATGGTCCTCCTTGGTGCCATAAAACTATAAATAGTTTTGACGCAACCAGTCATAATAATAGTCATCATTGGTGACAATTGAGGGAAAATGAATTAAAAGTTAAAGAAATATGATGCCAAAAAAGACTATATGATACTAAAAATATTCATCACCACCCCTTTTAATTCTATACCTGAAGAAACTGATGGACTAATGAAACAGGCTAATGAATTTCAAAAATCGATTCAGCATGAAATAAACCTTCTGGGGTATAATATTTATTGAGATACAAAACTAGCAGGAAGAATATAACTAAAGGAAAAGATTTCACATAGGGGTATTCTCATCAAGACTCTGTTCAAGGGAGTGGTTAAGGGATTTGAGCCCATCCCCCTTAAATGTTTTCCCGACTCGTAAAAACGTAATAAAGTCTTTTATGTAAACCTCCCCTACACCATAAACAATATCCACCACCCGGGAAAATTGTAGATAAGGCCTTGATTCTCCTGCTAAAATTAGGCAAGGTGTATAGGGGATATCATTCATAATAAATGATGACGATTGATCCGCTACCATCGCTTGACGTTCGCTATTCCGGTAAGCCTGTCTCTTCCTACCTCGTACCTCGACTGCTCCCCTGTATGAGAGCGCGCATTGTGGTCGTGCCTTTGCATTGCCACCATGCACATCTAGGGGTTGTTTGACTCCCTAGAATTCCCCCTTCCTCTATATTTTTAAAAAAGCTTTGGGGGGGGTATCTTTATTGAAAAATCTCTTTTTTAGCATTTTCCTTGAAAAAAATAATCCCTCCTCCCAAAGACATTGACCCCCCTTTCTTCCTAAAGTTTTAGTGAATTGATACCAAAGTGTTCAGCATTTTGTAGTCATTTGAATTTCTTTTATATGTGCACAATACTGAATTTTTTCTGAAATTGAAGATTTTTTTCGGTGTGCCCTGAGAGCTGATTTATTTTTGGGCGAAACACCCAAATTTGTATGTACTATAGTTTCCCGGGAAAATTTTGTAGGACAGGGGGAGCCCCTAAGGAGATTAGTAGGGAATTTTATATAGTCAATATTGTAATAATAGGTGTGTTATTACAACAACCAATGACAGCATAAAGCCACCAGGGGAGAACAGTACTGCGCACACTCTAATCTTTAATCTTTTTTTTTTTTTTCATTTTTGTTCTTCACTTTCGTTTTGTAATTTTCTTGGCCGCTTATCTGTGAACCGCATATTTCTTTATTCTTCACTTTTCGGTTTTGACTCGTAATTGTCGTCTTCATAAGTGTCCTAACCATATATTTATTGTCCCTCATTTTTATTATTTAATGACTTGTTTTGTTATGATATGTTTTGTTATGTTTATGATAATTTTGTTATTTAAAATATCATATTTAATGGTCTAGAAGACTGATCATTTTCAATCATTGTGAATTTACATTTTTCATGTCATCCTCTGGAGCTTATCTCATTTGAGGATTCAACTTGTTTCTTTTAATCAATAATATGAAAAAAACTTCGTTTTCTTAAAGAGTTAAAGAGGCTGCTTCCCAAAGTCGAACCTTAAAACGTACAGGAATTAGAAGAGGCAGTTGGGGGGCTCCCGCCCCCCAAACCCCCAGCTTTTAAAGACTCTTTTGTACAGGTTTTTTGTTTTTTTGCTAACCCCCAGCTCTTGGCTTCGGAAAGGCCCTCTTTTAATAAACAAAAAATTGAAATGAATGAATAATGGAATAACTTCGAAAAATGTTAAACACAAGAGGACAGGAGAACCATTGCGCCGAAACTAGTAATTAGTAACAATGAAGTCCCCCCCCCAAAAAAAAAACCTGTACCAAAGAGTCTTTAAAAGCTGGGGGTTTGGGGGGCGGCAGCCCCCCAACTGCCTCTTCTAATTCCTGTACGTTTTAAGGTTCGACTTTGGGACGCAGCCTCTTTAACTCTTTAAGAAAACGAAGTTTTTTTCATATTATTTCTGTACGTTTTTCTACAATCCATGGTGGATGTAATTTAATAATTCCTGTACTCCTCGTACAGGAATTAGGAGAGGAACTTGGGTGGCTGCCGCCCCCCCCCGCTTTTAAATCATTGTATAAAATAGAAAAAAATAGATAGAATGACCGAAATGTTTCTTTTGCTCATAAGAAGCTAATATTCTGTTATCTCTCAAATGATAAGCTGTCCAGGTGTTATCAAAATTTTTTTGATGTTGTGAAAAAAAACCGCCCGTAAGGGACTTGAACCCTTGACCAAAGGATTAAAAGTCTCACGCTCTACCAACTGAGCTAATAACTTGCATGTGTGTAAATATAACTTCTCAATAGCTTTTAAAAATTTCAAATTAACATGGGCTCTTATGGAGAGAAATCCGTTAATTAAATAGCTAATGGGTGGTTTCTGGAAAACAGGGAAGGAGTTATCGGATCGAGCTGAAATTTCGCGGATAAGCTCCTGGGCCGTAGGGGACCTTAACTTGTGAATTTCAGCCCGATCGGACAACGTTAAAAGGGGTGGGTGGGTTGGAGGGTCGAAACTTTCGGGGGGTTAAGATTTTCCTACGAGACTTTCCAGGAAAATTACTCGGAGAATTCCGCATCGAATGAGTCTTCGTACACCCAGATCCGATGTCGGATGTGACCTGTAGGCGTCTAGGAAAAAAAGTAAATGAATTTTAAGTGGCTATGCGTGGTTTCTGGAAAACAGGGAAGGAGTTATCGGATCAAGCTGAAATTTCGCGGATAAGCTCCTGGGCCCTAGGGGACCTTAACTTGTGAATTTCAGCCCGATCGGACAACGTTAAAGGGGGGCTTGGGTTGACAGGTTGAAACTTTCGGCCATATTTTCCCCATGAAGGAAAAGTTGGAGGGGGATGACATTTTGCAGGTTTCTTAGTTGGAGCTCGGGCTACGAAATGCATCCCTCCCCATCCGTCTGCGACCACTGGAACCGAAGATCGCTTAACATTGTCGTGTGTCGCCTCTTTATAGAGGCACGAGTGTGCCTCCTTGATTATTAATTTACGTTTCGGTCATCTAGATATCATGAAACTGCTGAAAACACCTTTTTTGAATAGACTCTTTACATTTATTAGTATTTTATGCTTAGCTATGTTTCTTGTGTGTTTATACACTCGTCATAGATACTAAAAACGATAGAACCACTCCTGAGACAGAAATGACGTATTTGTGCTCTTGATATGTGCTCATAAAAAAGACGTTATTCATATGAATTTCTTTCGAAATGCATCCTCTTAACAAATTTTCTCAAACTTGTGACCCATGTAGAGTGACTTTTTCAAGCCAGAAAATATCAATATACAAATTTTCGAAAAAAAAAAGTACGGAGTCGTTTTCAAGAAAAAATTTAAGGCCCTTTATCTGGCCCTGTAAACATATTCATAAGCATCTAACCTCTAATTAATTAATCGGCATATCTCGAATATCGATTCACCACGCTATCAGCATCAGAGGTCATGCTCTTCTTCAGTCCTTTTAGAAACGTCACTAGCCCCTCCTTGCAAGGTGTTCTTCACTTCCAAATTGTCAAACTTATTTTCTATGTTTATTTTGACATTTTTTGCAGTGAATTTGTCATTTGTCAATTCTTCCATTGAAAATGTAAAAAAAAGTATTTTCAATTAAGATGTTCCAAATAAATCATTTTCAAAACTAAAAGGGGAAAAAATTTGAAGGACACATCTCCTTCCTGCAATTGACGCCACTACTTTTGTTTCTATATTAATTTGTACAACTTTGTTATCGTTAAATACTTATCTCAAAATGTTTTGTGCATCTCTTTTTAACACGTCCCTTATTATTAACTGAGGCGCCGTTCCTATATTATTATTTGTACTAGTAGTCAAACTTCCGAAAAAAAAGCTGTTGCATGTGCATCTTCTTTTGGCGATTGGCTCCACTAAATCTCGCGATTTATCAATCTTCAGAGAGAACAAATTTCTTAAACGAGTTTTCCTTGTATCCCTGACGACACCATGAGGTTTCAACTTCTTATTTTTCCAATGACAATATAACAACAAAAATAACCTAGGGGAAAAATATAGGGAGCAATCGCCCCTTATCTATCCCAAATTGCCACCCCTGACACATAGTTATAATAAAATAAAAAAAACAATTGATTTCTTACGCTAAGTTACCAGTAAAAAGAAAAGGATTAAGGTATTTCCAATTATACAAGGAACATTTCAAAAAGCCAGATACACCGAACATGTAAAGCGGAAGTTCTTCTCATAACAACTACCATGAAAAGGCGTCTGACTAATAAATATATTATATTCCGGCCATTATGTTAAATCTGGCTTTTACCTTGACTGTGGTAACTCAAAAGACGTTTTGTGAAACGTCTACGGTTTTAAAAGTAAGAAAGTCAATAGATTAATCAGAATTACGTCCTCACATCTCATTCTATAAAATAAAAAGAACTTTTTTTTCAACTGAATTTAAGGAGCAACAACAAAACTTTAAACGAAAAGAAATTGCTTAGTATGTGAAGGGGGCCGTCTCTTCCTCAACCCTCGTTCTTTAGGCCACAATTTTAAAGCTCACTAAAAACAGGCAAAAAATTGGAGAAAGTGAGAAAAAGTCAAACTTTAGCGTAAATAGCAAGGAGTAAGGAAGAGGCAGACCTCCCAAATAGAGAAAACTTCTATTGGCTTTAAGCTTCAATGCTGCTCCTTACTTTCAATTGGAGAAATTTCTTCTTCTTTTAATTTAATTTCTGACAGTTTTTTAAATCATGCCAGGAAATCAAAATTTTCTCCACAAACTGTGATACAGCTACCGAAGAGAGAATAATGAGGACTTTTTTCCCAAGACAGTGAACCAACAAAACCTATTTGAATATTTCGGCCCTATTTCTAAGGGCCGTCTTCAGCAAAGAAAATAAGAAACAATAAAAAACTTACAATAAAAGTTTTTCGTTAAAAATCCATTCTTTTTTTTTAAGATAGCCTTGGCATCATTACTTCTTAACGAAAAGTTTAGCCAAGACTGTGTGATAAAAGCTAAAAATTTTACAAGCTAAAAAGGTTCATTCATTGAACTAACTGTATTTATTAAAAATTGGAATAATTTCTTATTGCGATATTTGCCTTCTCTGCAGCTAATCTTGTAGTTCTCTTGGCATTGGGCTTGTTTTTATTCGTTCCTATTTTTGTTTTATTTTGAATTAGATTATTTTCTGTAATTAGTATTGTGTACAAAGGGTTGAGTGTGTATCTTAGTGTTGCTGTAATCTTATTCCTAAATTTTGGCGGGTTCGACCAATGTAATGATTTCCACAACTACATGGTATTTGATACACCCCTTTTAGACGAGTAACTGGGGTTTTATCCTTACCAGAATTGAGAAGATTCATTATAATTAAATTACTTGTGAATACAACACGTAAATTGTTTCTTAAACAAACTTTTTTCAGTTTTGAAGTAATTTTCGGAATATAAGGTAGGTAAATCGTGCTTGTGGGATTATTCGAATCGTTTTCTGGTGTGGGATTTAAGGCTTTAAAAGAATGCTTCTTTAATCTTTGAGCAATAACAGTATTTATGAGAGAAATTGGGTACCCGTTGCCAAAAAGTATGTCTGTAATAAAATTTAATTCTTTTTTAATATACGTTTCTGAACAGATATTAAGTACTCTGTCATATGATTTTTCCATTGACACAAAAGTTTTGAACAAACTCCGTAATGATTCCTCAATAATAATCACTAAAGCCGATAAAAGCAACTCTTTAGTAATTATGAATAAAACAGATTATGATAGTAAAATCCAGTCACATTTAAATGATACAAACACTTATGTTAAATCAACCCATGACCAGACTGATCAATTTGCTCAAAAAGTTATAAAAGAATTGAAAACTCTGAAAGAAAATGGCAGAATCCCTCCACAGTTGAACAATAAATCTCTCCCTCGTGGTGTTTTTTGCTCAAAGTTTAATGGATTACCAAAATTGCACAAACAAGGCATTCCTCTAAGACCCATTGTAGCTAGTACAAAATCACCTGCCTCAAACATTGGAAAATGGTTGTGCACTGCATTTAAACCATTGCTTCACTCCCAAAAATCTTATATAAAAAATTCAGTTGATCTTGTAGAAAAATTGAAACAGATAAACATTTCTGAAAATTCCATATTAAGCAGCTTTGACATAGTTTCCATAAATACTATTATTGATGTTTCAACATCTGAACAATTATTACGAAATAAACTAGAAAACAATTATTATCTAATCGAAGAGTCAGCGATAGGTCTAGGCATTGATGTTCTCATGTATTTGGTTAAATTATGTAACAAATATTCCATGCACTTCCAGTTTCGAGATTCACACTACAAACAGGTAAGGGGCCTTCCTATGGGAGCCCCTCTATCAGGCCTACTCGCAAATATTTTCGTCGATAATCTTGAAAATTGGGCCCTGGATTCGTATTTTATTAATCATGTGTTTTGGGGACGTTTCATGGACGATGTAATTTCAGTTTGGAATTATGGCAAAAGTGAACTTAAAGGTTTTCTAGAACATTTAAATACTTACGATAGAAACCTGCAATTTACTCTAGAGACCGAAACAGATGGAGAAATACCAATTTTTAGATGTATTAATAATACATAGTGTGAATAAACTTGATTTTACGGTTTACAGAAAACCTACGCATAATAACAGATACCTTCACTTCAAATCCAACCATCCTCCACAGGTTAAAAGAGGTGTAGTAATATCTCTTGTGGATAGAGTACTTAATATCTGTTCAGAAACGTATTTTAAAAAAGAATTAAATTTTATTACAGACATACTTTTTGGCAACGGGTACCCAATTTCTCTCATAAATACTGTTATTGTTCAAAGATTAAAGAAGCATTCTTTTAAAGCCTTAAATCCCACACCAGAAAACGATTCGAATAATCCCACAAACACGAATTACCTACCTTATATTTCGAAAATTACTTCAAAACTGAAAAAAGTTTGTTTAAAAAACAATTTACGTGTTGTATTCACAAGTAATTTAAGTATAATGAATCTTCTCAATTCTGGTAAGGATAAAACCCCAGTTACTCGTCTAAGAGGGGTGCATCAAATACCATGTAGTTGTGGAAATTATTACATTGGTCGAACCCACCAAAATTTAGGAACAAGATTACAGCAACACAAAGAAAGTATTCAAAAAGCATTAAAATCTAGAAATAACTCCATATCTTTCGATTCAGCTTTAAGCAATCATATTTTTGAAAATCCAAACCATTATGTTCTATTTGACGAATCAATTCTAATTAGCAATGACCTAGGAATCAAACAAACTGTCCGCGTGGCAATCGAAATCAAACGAAACTTAAATAATAATGCATCCCTAAATAGAGACTTGGGTGAATATACACTCAACCCTATGTACACAAAATAAATTACAGAAAATAATCTAATTCAAAATAAAACAAAAATAGGAACGAATAAAAACAAGTCCAATCCCAAAAGAACTACAAGATTAGCTGCAGAAAAGGCAAATGCCACAATAAAAATTATTCCAATTTTTAATAAATACAGTTAGTTCAATGAATGAACCTTTTTAGCTTGTAAAATGTTAGCTTTTATCACACAGTCTTGGCTGAACTTTTCGTGAAGAAGTAATGATACCAAGGCTGCCTTAAAAAAAAGAATGGATTTTGAACCGAAAACTTTTATTGTAAGAGTTTTATTGTTTATTATAATCTTTGCTGAAGACAGCCCTTAGATATAGGGCTGAAATATTCAAATAGTTTTTGTTGGTTCACTGTCTTGGGAAAAAGTCCTCATTATTCTCTCTTCTGTAGTTGTATTACGGAAAGGCAGTGTTGTCTCCGTCATTACAAACTGTGATTTGAGTTTTAAGATAAGGACAAGAAGACCGTGTTTCACTTGGTGAAAAGGACGACATTTTTTTTTATCTTCAGGAAAATAACATTATTTTGTTTTATTTTTAGTGGCTATAGAAATCTAAAACATTATGAATCGGACCCCAGGGCATTTGTTACCTCATTCACATAAGGAATGCTTTTTTTTTCCAAAATTTGTCCCTTAACTGATTTACCCAAAGTCATAACCTATATATATCATTTTTCATATCGGAAAACGCGTCATTATATTTTTACAGGCAATCTTACTAAGCAAAATATAATTGAATATGTATATGCTACTTGGTCTCCAAATTTACAAACTACTATTAAAATTTTTTGCTTTCAAATGTAATATTTAATGCTAGGCAATAAGGAATCCAAGACTCGCTTCAGAGCGTCTTTCAAACAGTTCGTGGTAACGAACTTGGTAACGTGGTAACGTAAGGAGCGACCCGGCTCAATAGTAACCAAAACTCTAAAAAACGGAATTTTGATACCAATAGTTACATCAAAAGAATTGCATTTTAATGCTGATTTCATATATATAAGTTTCATCAAGTTTAGTCCTACCCATCAGAAGTTACGAGCCTTAGAAAATTTGCCTTATTCTAGAAAATAGGGGGAATACACCCCCTAAAATTAATGGTATCTTAAAGAAAATCACACCATCAGATTCAGCGTATCAGAGAACCCTACTGTATAAGTTCCAAGCTCCTATGTGGAATTTTGTATTTTTTGCCAAGACAAATCACGGATGCGTGTTTATTTTTTTTTTCCCCAGGGGTAATCGTATCGACCCAGTGGTCCTAGAATTTTGTGAGAGGGCTCATTCGAACGGAAATGAAAAGTTCTGGTGCCCTTTTTAAGTGACCAAAAAACTTTAGTGCAAAGAGCAGGGCGTTAAAGAGGGAACAGCCCCTTTCATATACGGGGTAATTTCTGTTCGTTTTAAGTTTTAATGTTGCTCCTTACTTTCAGTTAAAAAAAAACTTTTTTTTTATTTAATCTCTAAAAGCTTGGAATCAACTGATTCGTCAACAAAGAAGTTCTATTTGTCTAACCACTTCACTATATAACCAATAACCACTAAGTACTCTAACCTAACTACTTCATTATATAAATAACGATACATCAATTAGTTATACATTATCTAAAAAAAAACAAGTACTACCAAAACAACAAAAAACGATGCTTAGGTAAATTAAAGCTAACAATACAAATGCAAATGACCCGTAAAAAACAAATATTGAAAAACTAAAATTCATGTTGTTATTTTTTTTTTCTGAACTTCTTTTAAAGCTTGGAATCAACTGATTTGTCAACAAAGAAGTTTTATTTTGAAACTTCTCCTACTTATATACAAGGCTTTCAACCTTCAAGAATCTCTAATTTCAGCAGATGATTTCTGAGAACATTAAGGGGGCTGGGAGGGTAAAACATTTTTTTTCAAAGTCGTGGCCCATCTAGATAATTTTTTCGACACCGGAAAACGGTGGTAGGCAAATTTTCCCAAAAAAACTACATTGTCTTCCCGAGAAAACATTTACAGATACATATGCATAACTGTTGTATGATTGATTTATAAATTCAACATTTTCGAAAGACGTTTATCATCATTTATGAAACGCAAAAAAAAATTGTTAGAATCTTCAGAGCTTACTTACTCAATTTCTGTCTCTTGCAAAATATATTAGTACCAAAATAACGGGTTGAGAATTGCAGCAATTGATCTCTGAAGGATCTACCCATTCCCAACCTTTACATAATAAAAAAAATACAGTCTTACTAGACATTTTGGGATCACAAGTTTTTAAAGATTTTGTCTGCGTACAGACAAATTTTTTAAAAACTTCGAAAACTATGATTAGTTTAGTAGTGAAATACCTTACTGCATGAGGGTAATTCAAAACTCAGCTAATTTTGTTTGACCATTATTTGCTTTAAGATGATTGCTAAAAAATCGTAACATCAACATCAATTTTAGTGGATCTTAAATCAAGTCTAAAATAAGATGTAATGATCCAGCTAAATAGCGGTGCTTCTCACCATATTTTACCAGCTCAATATTTTTTACCGCCTGACAGTGAACATTGGAGGGGTGACGTCCCGAAATACATGACGCCCCTGTATGTAATTTGAATTATTATTGAGTAAATTTTTGTTCCATATTTCTTAGAAACCTATCGATTTTTATTCTTCCATGCAGACATAGCCAGCGGCCTTTTATTTTTTACCAGCTGAGACTGAACTTCACCAATTTAAAATATATTAAGGAACGTAAAAGGAATAGGACAAATTAAGATATATATATATATATATATATATATATATATATATATATATATATACATATATATATATATATATATATATATATATATATATATATATATACATATATATATATATATATATATATATATATATATATACATATATATATATATATATATATATATATATATATATATATATATATATATATATATATATATATATATATATATATCACACGAAACATCACATGTAATGTGACATGAATTATTATTTACTCAAGCTTTGGCTCCATATTCCTTAAAGATCTATCGATTTTATGGGCTTGCATACGGATACATATTGATTAAGGAACATCGAACGGATATTAGGGAAACTGGTTCATATTATCTGGTAAAATTTATCCTTCCCCAAGATTATTGACATGTGTTAAGTCATGTTCTAATGCTAGCGAAGAGGTGATATAGGATAAGGACGCCCAAAAAAGACCCTAATCAGATACAGGATTTTTAAATTATTGTACTACAAAAACTGTTTTTGTAACGAATTATTGTTTGAGAAGAATGCGTTATTATAAGGTGAATGTCTCATAAAAATTGAAACTCATACTAAAAAAAAGTTTGTAAAAACCATTAACGGTGAAACAAACCAATTATTATTCTTTTGGTGATTGAGGATTTTTGTAGATTACTTAGATAAAATAAAGAATTTTTTTCAAAATAAAAGAAAAGAGCGACAGTACCGAGCTAAAAACAAAATTAATTATCTCGTTTTGAAGAGGCTACCATTCCCTGCTGTCTTTACTGCAAAACAAGAAAATAAGATCAGACTGTGAATAGCACACTGTATGCAGCCTAAGCGAATATTTCGGCTATTTATGCAACAGCCGTCATCAGCGAGATAACAAACTAAATAAAACAAATAAAAAGAAAACAAATTCACTTAAAGTATCATTGATGAAATTAATTTTAGACTAAAATAGAATGGATTTTGGAAGAGTCTCAGCGTCCTCGCCTCAAATACCTTTAGCCAGGAATTCGAATTATTATTGCTGTCCTTGCTAAAATTAAACTATAATACATGCAGCATACTATTAATGCCCATTACGTATTTTCAAATTTAGGTTAACAAACAGGCGGTTCAGCAGTAGGGGGAGGGCGTGTCATATACAGGATTTTTTTTCCTGTTTTCACTTTTAGTGTCTGCTTTCAGCATTATATTGAGGTTCAACCCTAATATGAGTAGGGTTTCTTTTCTTCCTCTCTTCATCCTCCCTACTTTTCCTTTTTAAGCTAAAGTTTAACTTTTGCATAATAGATCCTCAAAGAACCACCCGCAATGAAAACTACCCATTAAAACAATATATGAGAGGAGAAGTGGTCTTGGATCCCCCCTCCAAAAAAAATCAGGGTATAATTTTCTGATTTTTCAAGAGGCAGAAGTTTTCAGACAAAGGATCCACCCAGGTCTCCTCTGGCCTTGCAAGCACGCGAATGATATATTTCATTCCACACTTAAATATCTCTGCAATAATATGGGATAGTTTACATGTTTAGACTAAAAACCTTCGTTGAAACGAAGGGAGGAGAGGGGATAGATCACCATCTATTCCAAATTTATCTGAAAGAGCTCATACAAGGGTTGAAAAACCTGGGCTCACTTATATATTTTTGAGGTTTGAGGCATCCCTTTTTCAAGGGAGGCCTTCCTTAAGAAGTATGAGGCTAACATAAAAGTTAAGAAAATTCCATTTCCAATAGTTATTAAATAATAAATAACAAGTTTTTTCAACTGAAAGTAAGGAGCGACATTAAAACTTAAAACGAACAGAAATTACTCCGTATATGAAAGAGGCTGTTCCCTCCTAAACGCCCGTTATTTATGCTAAAGTTAGACCCTTTCTCACAACTCTACTTTTTAAAACAATAAAAAAAAAACTTTACCGTAAAGAGCGGGGCGTTTAGGAGGGAACAGCCCCTTTCATATACGGAATAATTTGTGTTCCTTTAAGTTTGAATGTCGCTCCTTACTTTCAGTTGAAAAGACTTGTTTTTGTATTTAATTTCTGAACGTTTTTGAATTAATACATGTTTTGGTTTTGGCTCTCCGCACATGAATAATTGAAACGATATTTGCATATTAATTTTATGGCTAAATGGCTTTCTCATTGTTAATCGGACGATTTTGAGAAAAAGGGGTGGGGTAGGAGGCTTATTTGCCCTTCAATTTTTCGGTTTCTTAAAAAGGCAACTAGAACTTTTAATTTTCTTAGGAACGTTTTCATTAGTAATAAATATACGTAACTTCAGAATTAACTTACGTAACAACTTCTATATTCGTATATTTTTACTACGTGTATGAGAGGAATCGTCCTCTCGTCAATACCACGCTGTTAACACTAAAGCTTAAATTTTATCCCAGTTCTTCAAGAATCACCCCTGAATCACAAAGGTCGCAGAATAAATAGTTGAAATTACAAAAAATACTGTAGCGTAAAGAGCGACGTATTTAGGAGAAGGTGAACCTCCTCATATGCGTAATAATTTCTATTCGTTTTAAGTTTTAATGCTGCTCCTTACATGCAATTGAAAATACTTTTTCATATTTATTTTTTCATTGTTTTCTTTTTGAAGAATTCTAGAAAATCCTGCGCCCTCTTCATGGAATTTCTTTCCCCCATGATAAATTCTCTATGGAAAGATCATCCCACATAACCTCCTCCCCTTGGCTCCCTTCCCCCAACCAGAAAAAATCCCCCTGAAAACGTCTGTACGCTTCCCAATAATCATTTCTATATGTAAACAATGGTCAAAGTTTGTGACTTGGAGCCCCTCCTCCGGGGAATCTGGGGGAGTAAGTCATCGCTAAAGACATAATTATTAGTTTTTTCTACTATGCTGAACAAAATGGCTATCTCAAAATTATGATCTGGTGACTTTGGGAAACACTGAGTGTGGGAGGGTGCCTCCAATTTTTTGGACACTTAAAAAGGGCACTATAACTTTTAATTTCCGTTAGAATGAGCCCTTTCGTGACAGTCTTGGACCACTGGGTCGGTACGATCACCCCTGGAAAAAAAACGCAACCGTGATCGGAATTCTGGCAAAAAACACATTTTTATAGATAGGCGCTTGAAACTTCTACAGCAGGGTTCTCTGATACGCTGAATGTGATGGTGTGATTTTCGTTAAGATACTACGGCGTTCAAGGGGTATTTCCTTCTATTTTTCGAAATAAGGCAAATTTTCTCCGGCTCGTAACTTTTGATGGGTAAGACTAAATTTGATGAAACTTATATATTTAAAATCTCATTCTTTTGAAGTATTTATTAGTATCTAAATCCATTTTTTAGAGTTATGGTTACTATTAAGTAACCAAACTCTGCAAAATCTAAAAAATCTCCTTACTACAGTTTGTTAGCACGAACTGTTTGATCGTACAACTATGAAATACTGTATAACAGTATCTAAATATTATCGTCTATCTCTCTGTAATTCTTAGAAAAAAAGGTTGTCTAGGATAGATTTGAGTGTTCTCAACGGTACCATTAAACCAATGGCTCAATGACCGCTCCCCCTCTTTGACTTAGCATGTCGGTGAGGGGGATTATTCTCGTACTTGAATAATTTATATTGACATGTTACATTTTCCTAAAGTTCTATGTGGTACTGGTTTAAGCTGTCCTAGTCGAGTGGTTAGTGCGCTAAACTTGCAATCCTTCCGGGATGAGGATCGATTCTCAGAATAGTTTATTGTTTGGCTGGGGTCAACTGCGCGACTCTTTGAGCTTATTGGCCATGGTCAACCCAGCTCTAAATGAATTCCTGGGAGAGATCTAGGGAAGGTAAACAGAAATGTGTGAAAACGCACAAGATGGCTAGCTTCCAACGTGATGGAGGAACCACAAAACGGAAATTATCGCCGCCATTTCATATTAATGAGTCTAATCTGTCAGTTTTTTTTTACCTTCATAGGATAGAGATTAAATCATTTATATTCCACATAATAGGCTAAAGGTTCGATTCCAGTTGGAATTTTTTTTAATTTTGCGGACAGTTCTTTTACTACTGAAAAAGGGAAAAAGTAACAATAAATACAGAGAAAATCCAATATATCTGTTATTCCTCAAATTGAAAATTAAATGGTGTCAGAAAAAAACCCTACTAGTTCGTTTTTCAAAAACGTTTGAAAAACAACACTTTTCGTTTGAAAAACAACAGGCATAAGGCTATGGAAATCCAGCATTTGTGTTTTTCAGCAATTGAAAATTTAACAACAAAGATGTAATTCCAATGAGGTACTAGATTTTAAATTTGTTGGAACTCCAATGATTTTCACCTGTTAAGAACCCAATTTTCTCGCCCATACATTAAATAAAACTCTAACTGAATTTTTTTTCACATTATGCAATGAATTGTGGTAAGCTTCATTTGTAATTGTGCTTTGATGGATTATGAAGAAATTTTTAGATTGCACAGCAAATTTGACACTGGAAAAGAAGGGAGATTGAGACAAAATTTTGGGTTCAAAAATATTTGAAATCAGAGGTATTCATGTTCTTAAAATAAGCTTCACCAAATATTAAAGACTACATGCCTCTCATTTGAAAATTGTATCATGTTAAGAATGCAGTATTAGTTATAGCAAAGATAAGAACTATCTTATCGGCCTTTATTTATTTATATTTTATCAATTCTTTTTCTTATCATGTCTCACGAGAGTCATAATTTATAATCTTAATTGGAAAATAATAGCACACTTTATACATTGGAATAGGGATAAACTTATTCAAAACAACACAAAACAGCATAAGAAAACAAGAACTGAAAAAAGAACAGTAAATAATAAATCAGTATAAACACCCCCCAGATGGGTTAGTAGGCTGTCTTAAATAACATTAAAGTTTATGCATGTTATGCTTGTAAATGTTTAGCCTGTATTTTAGTATGTCAGCCAGGATTTTAACTTAAAATAATTTTGAAGATTTCCCAAACAAGAAAAAAAAATTATTAAATAACAAAAAAATTAGTATTTTTGTAAGATTAATGCTTTGGGACGGGAGAGGTTCTCAAGCTGACCTTGCCAAGGATACTTAACCCTGCAGTTGAAACTGAATAGAAACCAAGATATTCAGTTTCATACTTTTTTTTACAAAACTACGATAAAGGACTGGCTATCTATAATATAATAAGTATTAAGAACATGTTTAACCATCACCACTTCCACACCGACACCTTCATAGCGTACTTGCTGATGTAACATGTCGTTTTTATCTCTTCATTGTTTAATTTTAGTGGCTATCTAACGATCCCTGTAATTCTCTTTTTCACGACCAGAGTCTGAAGAGAAAACCAGGTGAAATCCGGAAACTGAACCGAACCTGAACAAGAAGAAGGATCATAAATCGTTGAGTCTTCAAATATCGGATTTCTATTAAACGGATATTAAACAGTTCGTGGTAACGAACTGTAGTAAGGAGCGACCCGGCTCAATAGTAAACGAAACTCTAAAAAACAGAATTTTGATCCTAAAAGATACATCAAAAGAATCGAATTTTCATGCTGATTCTAAATATATACGTTTCATCAAATTTAGTTCATCAAATGTCATCAAAAGTTACAAGCCTGAGAAAATTTGCCTTATTTTAGAAAATAGGGGGAAACACCCCCTAAAAGTCATAGAATCTCAACGAAAATCACACCATCGCATTCGGCGTATCAGAGAACCCATTAGCAAAAATTTCAAGCTCCTAGCTACAAAAATATGGAATTTCGTATTTTTTGCCTAAAGACAAATCACGGGTGCGTGTTTATTTGTTTGTTTTTTTTCCCCCAGGGGTCATCGTATCGACCAAGTGGTCCTGTAAAGTCGCAAGAGGGCTCATTCTAACGGAAATGAAAAGTTCTAGTGCCCTTTTTAAGTGACCAAAAAAATTGGAGTTTCTTACTGTTTTAAAAAGCAGAGGTAAGAGAAAGAGTCAAACTTTAGTGAAAAGAGCGGGGCGCTGAGGAGGAAAAGCCCCTTTCATATATGGAGTAATTTCTGTTCGTTCTAAGTTTTAATGTTGCTCCTTACTTTCATTTAAAAAAACTTGTTTTTTTCTTTTTAATAGCCTAAATAGATTAAAGTGTCCTTACTTAGCTGAGACTGTCCTTACTCGCTCGTGGGCTATTGACCAATAACCAATCGAAGAGTACTATTTTGTAGAGACCCCCTACAAGCCGGCCAACAGAAAAAAACACACTAAACGAAACGCTACTGTTTAACAGTATATGGATAGATAAGGGGAAAATAGAGAAAGGCGTGAAAAAAATATAGGGAAAAGGGCGGTGCTTCAATTTTTTTAGTACACCTAAGCTACCAGATGAAATTTTACAAACCGATTATATATGACACTCCAATACACGCATTAAAACTCCACATGCTGTTGCAATTCCTTGAATTCAAAGAAAAAAAAAGACAGCACAGAGCGGGGGAAAAATGATAAAACTTTACTTACGCAATTAATCTTGAGTCTGCTTACCGTATTCACTTTTGCATTGTCTAACGTATACACAAAAGACGCGCAAAGTTAAAAGGCACAATAGCGTTGTAGAAATATAACAATGATCAAGGGTATTATAATATGGCATTTAATAAACAATATTCGCCAGAAAAAAGTAAACGTAAAAATAGAAATTTCAAAAATTTTATCTAGAAACGTTGAGATGGAAACTTTTTAACAAAAATTAACAAAAAATTAATCAAAATTATTATTAATAAAATTAAATTATATTTTGTTAAAAATAACTTTTTAACAAAAATTATAGGCAAAATATGTTTTCCAAAATCAAAGCAGGACAATTTTCAACTGAAAACGCCGAAAAGGGGTATTTTTCAATAATAAATACCAAAGAAAAAATGTTTTCAGAATGTAGAGGAGCAAAAAAAGAACATAGCGGAGGGAAATTACCCTTTTCTTTCAATTGCCGCCATTGCAAGACTACGCTCAATTTATGAACTAAGCATTGACTATTAAATATGCAGATCACGTTGTGCAGAGATCTTATTAAAAGACTACAAATGTCAGAAAAAATTACATGATTTAGCCTTCCTCTAAGAGGCAATTTATATGAGCTTTGCAATCTTGAAAATTAATAAGAACCCAGGAATTGATAATATTCTTTTCATTTGAGCTTGAAAGAATGGTTTTATTCGGTGACTAAACTCGTACAGACTCTACAAAATACAGCATAAAATATCGGATGTTTAAAGAAAACAAAAGTAAGTATCACAAAGAAATAGGTAAAAAACAAGAAAAAGGTAAAATTTACTAAAAGAAGATGGATAAAAAAGCAAAGAAAACTTGAAAGAGAAGAAAAAGTCTTTATACAATATTCAGTCTTTTGTCTTCAAATATGCTAAATATGCGTGTTGAAGCTTTGAAATATACCAATTAATATAAATATTCAATTATAACAGTATACTTATAACATATATATAATCATTATAACATTTTAATCAGAAGTTCTAGTGCCCTTTTTAAGAGTCAAAAGTGACTAAAGGGCAACTAGCCCTCCACACTCTTTTCTCTCAAATACATTCGAAAAAATAAGTTTGAAATAGCCATTTTGTTAAAAACAGTTCAAAGATCATAAATCAAAAGATCATAAAACTTATACTCAATTTAATTAAAAATGATCTAACAAAATATTTTACTATACTGATTTATAATAGTATTGAACCAGCTACGAAAAGGCCTTTGAGACAGACTGCTATAAAAGCAAGGTTGGCTCCGAGAAATTGCATTTAATCACTTTGTTCTCTTTACTTTGAATGAATTTATATTCTCACTTCATTCTTTTTGTCAGTGCTGGTCGAACTTCGTTGAAATAAGGATACTAGGGCTGTTTTTTTAAAAAGTTTAAAAATATATTATTTAGTTTTAATTCTCACAATTTAATGTAAGTTTATTTATATATACATATTTTCTCTCTTGTTCTCGTATTGTGCTGAAGACGGCCCTTGGACATAGGGCCGAAATATTCACAGAACTGATTTCCACTGTCTTGAAAAGATTTTCCCTATTGTTTCTACTTTGTATGTGTTTGTTGTGGAAAGGCAGTGGGGTCTTCGTCGCTATTTTCTGGGAACGATACAACGCAAAGGACCCGGGGGCAGGTATTTTAAGTTATACCCTGGGGCATATATTGTTCTTATAGAAGAGATGCTTGTATAAACTTCAGAGCAGGCTCATTTAATTGAGCCATTTTTTTACTTTTAAAGAGTCAAAAGAGATCGAAGGGTAACTAGTCCCCTCCCACTTATTTTCCCGCAACCCATCTGATAAAAATTTTGAGATAGCCTTTTTGTTAAAAATAGTTCAAAAATCAGATAATAAAAACTCTGGGGTCGACACAAACCTCCGGGGCCCGGGGGCAGGCACTGTAAGTTATACCCTGGGAGCTTAAAGAAGGGATGCTCAAATAAATTTCAGAGAAGGCTCATTAGACTGTAAATTGGAAAATCTATTTACCTTTTTATGAGTTAAAAGGGATCGAAGGGTATCTATCTTCCCCCTACACCCACACCCTCTTTTCCTCAAATGCATCCGATCAACATTATCAGATTACTAGCTTGTTTGAAATAGTCCAACAATAAGATAGCAAAACTTTGGTGTCAAAATACCCCCCCCCCAGAGCCCGGGTAAGGGATGTAACTTATGCCCTGGGGTACATAAGTGTTCTTATGGAAGACGTGGTCGCATAAATCTCGGAAGGGACTCAAATGATGAAAAATTGAAAGTTCTAATTCTCTTTTTAAGAATCAAAAGTGATCTGATGACAACTAGACCCCCCCCCCTTTAACCCTCTTTTCCCCAAAGGCGTCAAATCAAATATTTCATATCGCCATTTTGCTCAAAATAGACCAAAAACCATATAACAACAAGAGCTAAGAGCTCATATGGCACTTGTGACGAGGCGAGAAGAGCTAAGAGCCAAGAGGTCATATGGTATGAGCTCTAACAAAATTCTAAGAATCAATAGATTGATTTAAAAGGAAAATCAGAGGGTTAATGCCGGTTGGGATTTAAAATAAGAGATTTGAGTCACGATGTCCTTCTAAATATTCATTTAGATCCAATCACCTACTCCTAAATTATAAATACCTCAATTTTTCCAAATTAACACCCCCAGCTCCTCCAAAGAGAACGAATCTGTTCCAACTATGTCAATCACGTATCTAGAACTTGTGCTTATTCTTCCCATCAAGTTTCATCCCGATCTTTCCACTCTATGCATTTTCCAAGATTTCTGTTTCCCTCCTCCAACCCCCTATGTCCCCGGATCCAATTCGAGTCGAAAAGGGAGCATCTGAGACATAAGATCCTTTTATATATAAAGTTTTATTAAGATCCGATCACCTATTCGTAAGATAAAAATACCCCAATTTTCACGTTTTCCAAGAATTCCGGTTTCCCCTCCAACTCCCCCCAATATCACAGGATCTGGTCGGAATTTAAAATTGGAGCTTTAAAGCGTAAGATCCTTCTAAATATCAAATTTCATTAAGATCTGATTACCCGTTCGTAAGTTACAAATACCTCATTTTTCTGAATAACCCCCCACCCCCACTCTACCGAAGAGAGTGGATGCGGTCTGGTTATGTCAGTCACGTATCTTAGACTTGTTTTTATTCTTCCCATCCAGTTTCATCCTGATCTCTCCACTCTAAGAATTTTCTATGATTTTAGGTCCCCCCCAAACTCCTCCCAATGTCACCAGATCCGATCGGGATTTACAATGAGAGCTTTGAGACACGATATCCTTCTAAATATCAAATTTCATTGAGATCCGATCACTCTTTCGTAAGTTAAAAACAACTCATTTTTTCTAATTTTTCAGAATTGACCCTCCCCCCCAACTACCCCAAAGAGAGCGGATCCATTCTGGATATGTCAATCATGTATCTAGGACTTGTGCTTATTTTTCCCACCAAGTTTCACCCCGATCCCTCCAGTCTAAGTGTTTTCCAAGATTTTAGGTTTCCCCCTCCCAACTCTCCCCAATGTCATCAGATCCGGTCAAGATTTAAAATAAGAGCTCTGAGACACGATATCCTTCCAAACAATAAGATCTGACCAAACGTTCGTAAGTTAAAAATACTTTACTTTTATCTATTTTTTCCGAATTAACCGGCCCCCACTCCTCCCCAGATGATCAAATCGGGAAAATGACTATTTCTAATTTAATCTGGTCCAGTCCCTGATACGCCCGCCAAATTTCATCGTCCTAGCTTACCTGGAAGTTCCTAAAGTAGCAAAACCGGGACCGACAGACAGACCGAAAGACCGACAGACCGACAGAATTTGCGATTGCTGTTTGTCACTTGGTTAATACCAAGTGCCATAAAAACTCCAGGATTAAACAGCCACCCAGAACCTGGAGACAAGTGTTGTAAATTATGCCCGTGGGGCATATAAGGTTTTTAGGGAAGGCATGATCGTATAAACTTCGACGGGGGCTCATCCGATTGTAAATTGGAATTTCTAGCGCCTTTTTTAGGAGTCAAAGGTGATCGGACGGCGACTGCCCCCCCCCCTAAGGCCAAACGAACAAAACTTAACTTAGAACCAATAGGGGAATTTTCTCGAGACAGTATAACTTGTGTTTGTTTGTTATGGAAAGGTAGCGTGGCCTTAGTCGCTGTTTTAATCCCCCTAAGTTCCTTTTTCTCCGAATATATCTTATAAAAATTTTGAGATTCTGTTATTGCTATTCTGTTAGCTATCTAATAAGAATAACTCAGGGATCAACACAGACCCCCCCCCCCCACCTGGGGGAAGTGCTGTAAGTTATACACCAGGGGGGAGAGGAGTTTTTATGTAGCAGATGGTCGTATAAACTTCGGAGGGGGCTCATTGGATCGGAAATCGGATTTCCGAGGTTGACACAACCCCCCCCCCCAGAACCGTGTTACCCCTGGGGCATATAAGGTTTTATGCAAAGGGTGGTCGTATAAACGTCAGAAGTTGCTCATTTGACTGGAGATTGAAAGTTCTAGTTATATGTTTAAGTCACAGGTGATCGGAGCGCATATCCTCCTTCCCCACCCTCTTTTCCTTAAATGCAACGGATCAATTTGAGATAGTCATTTTTTTTCAAATAGTCCAACTATCAGATAACGAAAAATTCGGGGTCAACATACCCCCAGATCCCAGGAGAACTAAGAGTTGTAAGTTGTGCCCGGGGGCAAATAAGGTTTTTAATGAAGAGGTGGTCGTATAAGCTTCGGAGGGGACTCAAATGACAAGAAATTCAAAGTTCTGGTTCCCTTTTTAAGAGTCGAAAATGATCCAATGGCAACTAACCCCACCCCTCCCCCCAACCTTCTTTTCCCTAAATGCGAACGATTGATTTTTTTTAAATAGCTATTTTGTTCAAAATAGACCAAAAATCACAAAACAAAAACTCCAGGGATAACACAGACCCCAGAACCCGGAGGCCAATGTTATAAATCATACCCCTGGGGCACGTAAGGTTTTTATGGAAGGCATGGTAGTATAGCCTTCGGAGGGGGCTCATTCGACAGTAAAGAGTCAATTCCTGCTCCTGTAAGTTTCCATGCTGCTTTTTACTTTCAAATTAATAAAGTTTTGTCCGTTAATGTTTTGTTTTTGTCCTGAATGAGTTCTGATAAGAATTGACCCTTCGACGTTTCAACAGGTTAATTCAAGTTGCGTAATTTACTGTATCACTAAGACCAAAGCTTGTATACAATTGAAAAAAAAACAGCTTTTTAACTGCAAGTAGCCTAAGGAGCGACATTAAACCTTAGAACGAACAGAAATTATTCCGTATATGAAAGTGGTTGTCCCCTCCACAACGCTTCGCACTTTACGCTAAAGTTGTTTTTATTGTTTTAAAAACAGAGCTTTGAGAAAGAGTTAAACTTTAGCGTAAAGAGTGAGGTGTTGCGGAGGGGACAACCCCTTTCGTATACGGAATAATTTCTGTTCGTTTTAAGTTTTAATGCCACTCCTTACTTGCAGTTAAGAAAAAACTTTTTTTTTTAATTTAATTTCTGAACGTTTTTGAATTAATGCACGGTTTTTATTTTGGCTAACCGCGCATGAATAATTAAAACGAAATTTGCATATTAATGTTTTTGCTAAATGGCTTTCTCTTAGTTTTGATCGGAGGATTTTGATTAAAAAAAGGGGTGGGGGAGGAGACCTAGTTGCCTTCCAATTTTTGGTTACTTAAAAATGCAACTAGATTTTTTTATTTTTTTACGAACGTTTTGTTAGTAATAAACATACGTACGTCACGAATTAACTTACAGGTTTAGGGTTTCCCCCTCGTCGATATCTCCCTCTTTACGCTAAAGTTCGAATTTTAACCCAAATCTTTAAGAATTACATAAAAAAACTAGTTTTTTTAACTGAAAGTAAGGAGCGACATTAAGACTTAAAACGAACAGAAATTACTCCGTATATGAAATGGGTTGTCCCCTCCGCAATCCCTTGCTCTTTATGCTAAAGTTTTTAATTATTTTAAAAAGCAGAATTGTGGCAAAGAGTCAAACTTTAGCGTAAAGAGCAAGGGATTGCGGAGGGGAGAACCCATTTCATATACGGAGTAATTTCTGTTCGTTTTAAGTTTTAATGTCGCTCCTTACTTTCAGTTAAAAAACTAGTTTTTTTATGTAATTCCTGAACGTTTTTGAATTAATGCATGTTTGATTTTGGCTCTCCACACATAAATTATTAAAATGAAATTTGCATATTAATTCCTTTTTTGGCTAAATGGCTTTCTCTTAGTTTTGATCAGACGATTTTGAGAAATAAGAGGTGGGGAAAGCCTAGTTGCCCTGCAATTTTTCGGTTACATAAAAAGGCAACTATAAATTTTAATTTTTAACGAATTTTTTTATTAGTAAAAAATATACGTAACTTAAGAATTAGCTTACGTAACAAACTTTTATATTCTAAAATTTTTATTATGTATATGAGGGGGTTTGTACCCTCGTTAATACCTTGCTCTTTGCACTAAATCGTAAGTTTTGTCCCAATTCTTTAAGAATGACCCCTGAATCCGAAAGGCCGCAGAATAAATAGTTGAAATTGCTAAAAATACTATAGCATAAAGAGCGAGGTGTTTATCTCCTCCTAAATACCTCGCTCTTTATGCTAAAGTATTTTTAGAACCCCTCATATGCTTAATAATCTCTGTTCGTTTTAAGTTTCATTGCTACTTCTTACTTTCAATATAAAAAAACTTTTTCATGTTTATTTTTTCATTGTTTTTTTTATATAGTAATTTTAGAAAATCCTGCGCCCTTTTCATTGAATTTCTGTTCCCCCATGACATATTTCTCCAGAGAAAGATCCTCCCAAATAGCTCCCTCCCCTCAACCCCACCCCCAAAACCAAAAAAAATCCCCTGAAAACGCTGTACACTTCCTAGTAACCATTATTATATGTAAACACTGGCCGAAGTTTGTAACTTGCAGCCCCTCCCCCAGGGACTGTTGGGAGTAAGTCATTCCCAAAGACATGGTTATTATGGTTTTTGACTATGGGGAACAAAATGGCTATCTCAAAATTTTGATCCGTTGACTTTGGAATGAGCGTGGGAGGGGGCCTAGGTGCCCTCCAATTTTTTTGGTCACTTAAAAAGGGCACTAGAACTTTTATTTCCATTAGAATGAGCCCTCTTGCGACATTCTAGGACCACTTGGTCGATACGATGACCCCTGGGAAAAAATAAAAAACAAACAAACAAAACAAATAAACACGCACCCGTGATTTGTCTTCTGGCAAAAAATACGAAATTCCACATTTTTGTAGATAAGAGCTTGAAACTTCTACAATAGTGTTCTCTGATACGCTGAATCTGATGGTGTTATTTTCGTTAAGATTCTATGACTTTTAGGGGTTGTTTCCCCCTATTTTTTAAAATAAGGCAAATTTTCTCAGGCTCGTAACTTTTGATGGGTAAGACTAAACTTGATTGAACTTATATATTTAAAATCAGCATTAAAATGCAATTCTTTTGATGTAGCTATTGATATCAAAACCCCAGTTTTTAGAGTTTTGGTTGCTATTGAGCCGGGTCGCTCCTTACTACAGTTCGTTACCACCAACTGTTTGATGACCCCTGAATCACAAAGACCGTAGAATAAATAGTTGAAATTACTAAAAATATTTTAGCGTAAAGAGCAAGATAGTGTGGAGGAGACAAACCCCCTTACATGCGTAATATTTTATGCTCGTTTTAAGTTTTAATCCTACTTATTACTTCCAGTTGAAAAAAAAACTATTTATTTTCTCATTTTTTTTTTAATAATGCTAGAGAATCCTGCGCCCCCTTCATAGAAATTCCCATACCTCATGATAAATTCCTCCATTGAAAGATCCTCCGACGTAACCCCTTCCAACAAAATCAACCCCAACGTGAAAAAGTCCCCCTGAAAATGTCTGTACACTTCATAATAACCATTACTATATGTAAACAATGGTCAAAGTTTGTAACTTGCAGTCCCTCCCCCGGGGATTGTGGGGGATTAATTTGTCCCCAGAGACATAGTTATTACGTTTTTGACTAAGTTGAACAGAATGACTATCTCTAAACTTTAATTCGGTGACTTTGGAGAAAAATGTACATGGGAGGGGGCCTAGGTGGCCTCTAATTTTTTTTTACTTAAAAAGAGCACTAGAACTTTTGATTTCTGTTAGAATGAGACCTCTTGTGACATTCTATGACGATTGGGTCGATACAGTCCACCCTAGGGAAAAAAAACAAATAAACACGCATCCGTCATCTTCTGGCAAAAAATACAAAACTCCACATTTTTGTAGATAGGAGCTTGAAATTTCTACAATAGGGTTCTCTAATACGGTGAATCAGATGGTGTGATTTTTGTTAAGATTCTATAGATTTTAGGAGGTGTTTCCCCCTATTTTCTAAATAACGCAAATTTTTTCAGGCTGGTAACTTTTGATTGGTAAGATTAAACTTGATGAAACTTATATATTTAAAATCAGCATTAAAATGCAATTCTATTGATGTAACTATTGGCATCAAAATTCCGTTTTTTAGAGTTTTGGTTACTATTGAGCCGGGTCGCTCCTTACTACAGTTCGTTACCACAAACTGTTTGATTATGCAAATCAGGCGAAAAAAATTAAGTAGCATGTCTCTAGGTTTGAAGATGCTACTTCGCGATTTAGGTTACAACTATCTTTGTCAGTATGGTGGCAAACTTTTCATAGTTTAAGAAAGATTATTCTCGTTGATATTCTACATGCATAGCAAAAGGCTGCAACTTAGCAGCCGTGTCCATGAATACTAATCAAAATAAAAGACGACAAATAACCAATCTACTAAATTAAGTATAGTGTATTCCAGTTGAAACCTGTCAAATTATTATTCATGCCCAAAAAGTCGTAAAAAGATGAAAATAATTAAAAGGGCGTATATTAACCATTGCATGCCATATCTGTGCATTGGAAAAAATGTATATTTTATTAAGTGGCGTTTTTTAAGTTGCATTTTACTATCGGAGTCTGATATGTGCGGAAATGTCCATAATTTCTTTTGATAAACCTAAAATGTTCATAGCCAAAATATCCAAAAGATCCAAAATTCAACTGTGATTAATGTTTGACGAGCCTACTTTTCTTTGAAGATTTATTCATAATTCTTCAAGGCAAAATAAGTCATCCTTCATAACTTCTAGGGTTTGCCTGGGGGTCTACACGACCTAACAACAACACGACTTGAACAATTTTTTTAGCTTTGCATTTCTTATTCAAGTAGCAACCTTTAATATTTGATAAGACCGCATGTTTAATCGTAATTCAGCCAAAAGAGCTCTGGTCATCCAGAGTTATGATTTTCTCACAGGGGACGGGAGAGGAGGCTTCTCCCCTTTCATGAAATTCAGCAAATTTAATAATGTTAGTAAATCTTTATATGCACCTTTAAACTTAAGATATTTTTCTCATGATGCTAAGTCTTTTTGTTGAGAGGTGTTTATCGTTTGGAGGTCGGCATCTATCCATCCAAGCCACACAATTCTTTACAACACGACTTCCACCCACATAGGGACTCAACGACATTGTTCAACAGCACCCCAACTCCTCAGCCACAAGCCTCCCTACCCATAGAAATCCCAACCATACTGCTTCTGATTGATCGAGCCTCGATCGATAAGCAAAAGAATTTCAATTGAGGGTGGTTTTTAGGGTCAACGGTGGTGCTGACTTCGAATATAGCCGGTGCTGACGGTGCTGACTTCGAATATTGGGGTACACCGGCTAGCAACTATGTAAAACTTGTTGAACTTTTCCTATAATTTCGTCTTTACACAAAGTTTTGTCTAAAAGTATACTGTCGCACAGTATATTTTCTGCAACTTCTGAAATTGAAACTGAATTATAACAACCTGTACACATTGTTAATTTCGGCGATGAGTAATTTTTTGTGTTTTTTGGACAAATCTAGCACAAGTTAAAGGTTATCACCTACACAAAAAATATTGCATGTTTCAAGTATTTCTAGTGGTCCTTTAATTTTCCCATGAAGTTTTTATAGTTTATATTTTACTTTACTTTTTATATTTTTTTCTTTATTTTGAGGTTGTCTTGGTTATTTTTAACATTTGATGTATTATTGATGATGAAGATTGAAAATTCCATTTTAAAGGAAGTTATATATTTTGTAACTGTACCTGAAACATAGTCATAAGAACTAAAATATAATACAACATAAAGTATATAACATAAAGTATAAAGTGTAATACAGCATAAAGTATAATATAACATAAAATAACTTTAAAAAACATGTCGACAATTTCTCACAAAAACAAGGCAGAATGATGATTATGGGATTGAAATACAGTATACAATGAAGTAAGTAGTGTGACACTTTGGACAATTTTTTAGCCAATCAATGCCACCTGGTGCCTAGGTGTGTAGTTTTCTATGTTTCAGTGGAGGGTCTTCTACTACCACTCGCAGACTTCAGTTGGTCTTCCCACCCAGACCCATTTTACCCCCCCCCCTCCCCTCCAAATGAAATCTAGTTTCTCCAGTAATCTTGTCAATGCTAAGATAAGCCTTCATAATTCTAGTACCCACAGAAATGGGTCAATTTTCTAGAGTATATCTTTACCTTTTTTGTTACTATAGGGCTCATTTTTCTGTTTTCAGTCACATTTTCTTTAAATTTTGAAAAATTGGCTCCAATTTGCCCTCTTTACCTCCGCGACCTCCGTGATTTTGACAAAATTACGCCACTACTTGTGGGTCGAAATGACGTACAGAGAAGCGATAGAAACGATTCAATTTTGGCAAAGCATCGATAATTATACTTTCTAGTCTCACGTCAGACTGCATTACGCACTTAATTAGGCTAATCTTGTAGTTAGAGATTTTCTTCTGAGGCACCAAGAGGCTCATACATGCTTCAAATATGAGCAGTACAGTTCTAGTTTATATTGCTGGTTATTAAAAACAAAAGAAATGAAATTTTTTAAGCAGGTGAAAGATACTAATTTATTATTTTTAATAAAGTTAAAATAATAAAACAATTGAAACTGCGCACTTTCTAAATATTTATTTTCTCTCTTATTACTTAATATCAGTAAAACAGCGATTTTCTATTTATGGAAATATATGTGGCTTTAAACAAAAAGAAACGAACAAATGAAAACTTTGTGAAAACGGATATAAAATTTTTCAGCAGTTGACAAAACTAATTGACAAACAAATCTAAATAATAAAAAAATCCAAATATTTTGACTTCACGTCCGAAATCCTTTACCAAAGAAAAAATGTCTAAATTAAACAAAACATATAAGGAAAAAGGAAAACAAAAACAGTAAACAAAACTTACATCTTAATAACCTCCAATTCCACTGTGTACATATCACAAACATACAATATAATGATAAATAGGGTTGTCTCTTGTACAGTTTTAGTTTGAAATGTCTTAAAAGCATCGAAATAGCCATCCTCTACTTGTTTTAAAATATTTTACCAGTTTTCCCGATATTTTCATTTGCTAAATTCGGTAAATGGAAAGACAGTACGGTCTAAGAGATTATTAAACAAAAACAAAAAAAACAGACACAAAATCTTGAAACTTCTCTAGAAAATTTTATTTTTTGGGGTAATCCAATAACAGGCAAACAAAATCTTATTAATGATAACTTTGTTTTTATTTATTTATTTATTATTACAAATAGCGGTAAGCATCAATTTTTGTCGCAAAAACACAAAATCATAATACTAATCTAAAGTAAACTGGCAACGACAAACTAAACACCAAAAACTTCTAAATAACACGAAACTACACAGCAAAAGCGTCTAAATAAAAAGTCGTATTTACTAATGCACTCTTAAAAATTCGAACACTCTCTGCCTCGACAACCTCCAAAGGCAAACCATTCCATGGTCCGGCAACTCTACTAACGAAAGATAATTGACCAATTTTTTTCAGTGATTTTGGGGGATATAATTTATAATCATGCTGACGAGTAGAGTGATAATGGCTAAATTTAAAAAATAAATTTGGATCAACATCATCCACTCCTTTAATTATACGAAACACATTTACAAGGTCATTGCGACGCCTACGAAACTTCAACGACGGGAGTTGAAGAGAAAGTATCAGCGGATAGGAAAGGCGCTGAAGGTATGGGACCAATCTAGTGGCCCTTCTCTGAACCTTTTCTATCCTATACTCATCCGTTAGACTTAATGGAAACCAAACAGATGTATTATACTCAAGAAGAGGGCGGACCATTGATTTGCATAGTAGTAAGAAATTACGAAGGTTAAACCTACTAAAGCTTCTCCTTATAGACGATAATTTGCATTCTTTACAATTTCCGAAACATGCTTGTCAAATTTCAATTGGATATCAAAGTAATCGCCAAGGTTACGCACTATTTCATTAGAAGGGATTCGTATGCCAGACAGCTGGTAAGTATGCACAGGTGGGAGTTTCCGAGCATACTGTAGAACAACACACTTAGAAGGGTTTATGAACATGGAATTAGATTCGCACAAATAAGTTAGAGAGTCAAGATCCTCCTGTAAAAGTTGCACATCTTTTTGGTCTTTTACTGGTAGATAAAGTTTTACATTATCCGCGAACATCTTGACAGTGGAATGCTGAACAGAGGAAGGCAGATCATTAATAAATAAACAAAATAAAATTGGACCCAGGCAGCTACCCTGGGGGACTCTGCTTAACACATCAATTGAGGATGACATAGCTTCACCAACAACAACCTGCTGAGTTCGTCCATTTAGATAATCAGCAATTGTTTTTTTATCCAATTTATAAGCTGCACATTTTTTAAGAAGGATGGGTATTGAGACTTTGTCGAATGCCTTCGAGAAGTGGATGTAAATGCAGTCAAAGGGTATAGCTAAGTCGGCAAAAACGTTGAAAATCCAAAATAACCTCAAGAAGCTGGGTATTACAAGACCTATTTTTTCGAAAACCATGCTGAGCAGGATTCTGAAGATGATTTCCGTCAAATACTTTTGAACGCATGAAACAATCAACTTTTCCATCACTCGACAAAAAATAGACGTAATTGGAATCGGCCGATAGTTTTTAAAATCCGACTTGGAGTCACTTTTGTGAAGTGGCTTTACCAAGGCCTCGTTCCACCCTGACGGACACAGTCCATGCGCCAAAGATAAGTTAAATATATAGGTAAGTGGTTCTGCAATTTTATGAGCAATTTGTCTTATCAATATGTTCGGGAAACCGTCTATATCCGGCACTTTAGACGTATCCAATTTTGTAAGAACAGTATAAACTTCAGTCAATGAGAAGTCCGAATCATCGAATGGAACAAGAATGTCCGATGGCGCAATCGACTCTACTTGAGATGCAAAATTAGCAACATTTGAAGAAATTGGCTGTGTTTTAACAAAAACTGAAGAAAAAATTTGGTTAAAAATAAGAGCCTTCTCAGAATCACTATCAATCTTTTGGTGTGTATCCTGATGTGTGAACGTAGATAGTGCAAGGTTAGGCTTATTCCTATTTAGATATTTTCAAAATATTTTAGGTTATGCGGTGCTTGAGTGAATAATACGCAACTCAAGCTCTTCACGATTAGCCCTAAGAAGCCGAGTGGCCTTGTTTCTCGCTAGTGAATACGCATGCCATTCACCTGGATCCTCTTGCAACTGAGTATCCAAATGCCCTAGTCTGACTACTTTACTATGTCGTGACTTAATATACGACCGCCAAAGACTTTTTTTTCACGTATTGCTTGGAGTATGTGTCTCGGAAGTTTAGGATTACTTCTACGACCGGAAAAATTCTTCACCAAAGGAACAAATTTATCCCTACATTCCCTCAACGCTTTTATTACAAAATCAAACGCGGTGTCCGGAGAAACATGATTATTTTTTAGTTCATACATGATATTAATAGACGAAATAAATTGTCGCATTGATTCATAATCGGCTTTAGCATAATCATGGCGATAAAACTCAAAACCTCTCTGTTGAGCATCAATATTCATGTAAATTAGAGGTCCAACTACAGAAGAGAGAATAATGAGGACTTTTTTCCCAAGACAGTGAACCAACAAAACCTATTTGAATATTTCGGCCCTATATCTAAGGGCCGTCTTCAGCAAAGAAAATAATAAACAATAAAACACTTACAATAAAAGTTTTCGGTTAAAAATCCATTCTTTTTTTTAAATAGCCTTGGCATCATTACTTCTTAATGAAAAGTTCAGCCAAGACTGTGTGATAAAAGCTAACATTTTACAAGCTAAAAAGGTTCATTCATTGAACTAACTGTATTTTTTTTAATTACTTAATAATTTTTACTTAATCCCACACCAGAAAACGATTCGAATAATCCCACAAGCCCGATTTACCGACCTTATATTCCAAAAATTACTTCAAAACTGAAAAAAGTTTGTTTAAAAAACAATTTATGTGTTGTACTCACAAGTAATTTAAGTATAATGAATGTTTTCAATTCTGGTAAGGATAAAACCCCAGTTACTCGTCTAAGAGGGGTGTATCAAATATTATGTAGTTGTGAAAATTATTACATTGGTCGAACCCACCGAAATTTAGGAACAAGATTACAGCAACACAAAGAAAGAATTGAAAAACCATTAAAATCTAGAAATAACTCCATATCTTTCGATTCAGCTTTAAGCAATCATATTTTTGAAAATCCAAACCATTATGTTCTATTTGACGAAACAATTCTAATTAGCAATGGTCTAGGAATCAAACAAACTGTCCGCGAGGCAATCGAAATCAAACGAAACTTAAATAATAATACATCCCTAAATAGAGACTTGGGTGAATACACATTCAACCCTATGTACACAAAATCAATTACAGAAAATAATCTAATTCAAAATAAAACAAAAATAGGAACGAATAAAAACAAGCTCAATCCCAAAAGAAATTATTCCAATTTTTAATAAATACAGTTAGTTCAATGAATGAACCTTTTTAGCTTGTAAAATGTTAGCTTTTATCACGCAGACTTGGCTGAACTTTCCGTTAAGAAGTAATGATGCCAAGGCTATTTTAAAAAAAAAGGATGGATTTTTAACCGAAAACTTTTATTTTAAGTGTTTTATTGTTTATTATTTTCTTTGCTGAAGACGGCCCATGGATATAGGGCCGAAATATTCAAATAGGCTTTGTTGGTTCACTGTCTTGGGAAAAAAGTCCTCATTATCCTCTTTTCTGTAGTTGTATTATGGAAAGGCAGTGTTGTCTTTGTCACTATTTGAGTTAGAGGTCCCTAACTTATGCTACTTCCGGCTTAACGTAAGACGAAATACCATAAATTTTCTCATCTTCAGAACTCAAAACATATAGGCCTACAGTTTGTTGTCATTCAATTTCAACATCCAGGGCTCAGAAAATAAACTGTGCAACAATGTCCTTTGTAGGCCAGTTTTGTACTTATAGGCAAAAATCAACAAGTTTCACTAGCTTGCTAGCCAGTACCACAATGCTCCGGTTCAGCACCATCATCTGATACCCTAGAAACATTCAGTGAGTGCAACCCACTGAAAGATATATGCCCCTGGACTATTGACGAATGACACGCAAGCTATTTGACATGTCAAGGCCGTACGTAGGGGAGAGGTTTGGACCTCCTCATCCCGAAATATTCGTCGGACTCGTAATAATGTAATAAATGCATAAAAACAGACTTTACATTCATTTTTAAAGGGATTTTGTACCTTCCCCCGAACAAAAATCTTGGATACTGCCCTGTTGCATGTGCATTGCTTCTTAATCATATAAAGTTTCTGGATCGAGTCTACTTCACCTTGTCGGTTACCAATACCAACGCTACATGGCAACTAGTTATTTTTTGGCTGTCAATAGCAACCTAACAAGTGAGGTTGATACGACTTGTTCAATCTAAATAAAAACTTTCTGAAATATCTATATTTACAGGGTAACCTTAGAAACGGAGATTTGATTGTCATATAAATCATTTCCGTCAAGCAATATGAATTAGACATGAAACAAGAGCTTATAACATCCGTTTTGGATTACGATTTTCAGTCAGTCTTCAAATTTTCCCTGACCTCAATGTAACCTATTTGTAAGTTATTTTTTACGGCTTCTTAAAAAATTAACATTTTTGTTTCTAGAATTGAAGTAAGTTTGCTAAACGTTTTACGAATAGCCTAAACCGTAGGATTGACTAACCGTACTACAGACAACAAGCTCTGCTAAAAATGTATGGCTCTATACCTCTGTCCAGTTTTATAGGGAAAGAAAAGGTAAAATGGCTAGGATACGTTTTACAGATGACGAATTATCGAAGACTGTTCTTTTTGGCCTTTCTCTATGGGGCCAATCAATGTCTTCCGTGACTGTAGTGGGAACATGTCACAGAGAAGAATTTAACGAAAAATGGAATTTCATTGAAGAGGTTAAAGAAATGAAGCGTCAATTGGATTAGAAACGTATGGGGTTGTTTCGAATCAGTCGATTTCATTATGCTTAGTTTCAGCAGTAGTAGTAGCAGTTGTGGTAGTAGTAGTAATAGTTGTAGTAGTAGTAATAATAGTTGTAGTAGTAGTAGTTGTACTAGAAGTAGTAGAAGTAGCAGCAGTAGTAGCAGTAGTTGTAATAGCAGTTGTAGTACAAGCAATAGTAGTAGTGGTAGTAGCAGTAGCAGTTGTAGTAATAGTAAACTATACGATTAATAAGGCTATTTTGAAATGATGTAAATATCCAGTTGCGCGTAAATTGTTGGGTATGGGCTTTTCAATGAACTAAAAACTACAATAAATAGCATTTTAATGAAATTATGAAAAGAATTTAAACAGACCAGATCAGTGTAATATCAGGGGTCAGATTGGTCCTGCACTCTTGAAATATAAAATACTAACATAAGATGTTAACTATAATTTAATCTGGTTTAACTCCAAAGACAGGTAGATTGTCAGGCAGATGGTACACCATGTCTGCTAGATCTTCAAATGACGGGAATTTAATAATATCTCCTCCCCCCTCCGAAACAAGCCAGATTGTATTCAAACCCCAAAATATAGAATGTAAAAGTTGGTTATTATTTTCATGAGATATTTTCTGAGTTGGATAACCATATTTCTGTGGATGCACTGGTTACAAGGATTTCCCTTCCCCTCCTCTTTTCCCTTTAAAAGAAGGATTAGCTCTTAGTCGAATACTTGCAAAAGTAGGATATTAACTCTTACTTTCTACCAATTCGCGTGTTGATCTGATGAATTGCCCCGACAGTTGTCATTAGAGAGAGAGCTGAGGAGCCCTCTCACCGCATCAACCGTTCACCGTATCATCAGGTACAAACTGCCAAATAGAAAAACGGATGCAATTATCTTACCCTTACTTTGCACCAATTCGTGTCAAGATCCAGACTTCCCCTCTGGTGGATGTCTTGCTAACGAACAGAGGGGATTTATTTCCTCTACAGAGATGTCAGATTACTCCCACGTGATAGAAAATGCCATTAGAACCCTAGTTCTTAGTTTTCACAAAGTTTGGAATTCGACAGCCTTTTCTGGTAGACGCGTTGATGACAAAAATATGCGAGCCCTTCTTTCATTGTCCCTCACAGTAATCAGAACGGACCAGCGCTTTTAAAAAGGCACAAATAGGATAACCGTTCCTACTCTTACAGTGTTTGGTCATGATCCGAGAATCCTCTGTTAAAGATGTCTTGATCTTAATAAATTAGTAGGAGGCACTCCTCCTTCTGCAGAGAGTTGTGAGTTCGAGTTCAAACCGCTTCATGACTTCAAAAAGACAGAACTAGGACGTCAGTTGTAACTTATGACTAAGTTTATTTGAGATCTAACGAATCCGACAAGGTCCTCATCTATTTACACTATTCTGGGACCCCTCTCTTTTCTTTCCTCCGTTAATTTGTATTATGTCGAGATGTTAACAGCCATAACCCAGAGATAAGCTCTTGTTCCCTGTGAAGTCATGGCTGCATTGTCCATAAAATCTAGTCTATCGTTACCATGAATTTAAAAATATGTTTTAAAAAATATCAAGTGAGGAAGCACCACCAATTGAAGCACATTCAGGAATGGTAACTATTATTTCCGTAAATCCTGATGTTTTAACGTTAATCTTAATTTTCAAAAACAAATTTATGGGAATCAAAGAATTAGCCTGAAAACCCACGAAAATGGTGTTAAATAAAATTAGAATAATATTTGCAGTGACAGCAGCAATCTAGTAAGGAGTGAACCACAACCTATTGTAACCAAAAATTTCAAGTACGTTAAAAAAAAAACTGTATAGTGAGGAAAGCTTGTCATTTTTAGCTGAATCAGGAGTGGTAATTATTATGTGAATTGTTTTTAATAGTAAAATGAACATGACATTGGATCGAAACGAATGTATATATTTAGAATTACACTTGTCGAAAACCAAAAGAAGATAGCTTACATCCCCCCCCAGCTTCAACAACAACGAAAATCCCTTCTCACATTGGTAGCACTGATGTGTCCCTTTTTTCTTTTCTATTTCTTTGTCGCTGGCGCAGCAGTGGAAAATCATAAAGAGCTGTTCAAAGGCTCAGTTACAGACTAATTATCATACACAATCTATTCTTATAAATTCGAATAGATAAACGTCATCATAAAGTGTCCTGTGACACCCAAAAATAATTCTGGGTGCCATTTAATGAATAAAAAGGTTGGGAAGAATGAAAACGCTCACCCCCAGGTTTACAACCCCGTCTTGTATATCCCCCACTCCCATCCCCATAATATTTTTAATTAATCGTCCAATGACCAATAGAACCAACAGATCCGCAACATTACTTTTTGATGCAATAATTGACAAGCGCTTGATTATTATAATCCAAGAAATTTAGGAAAATTTAGGAAATTATTTGTTCCGATATTTACGGATATATGTTTCATAAACTGCGAAACAATAATTTTTGTTCGTTTTAAATTTTATCTTCGATCTCCAATTTCATCAAAAGTCTTTGATTTAATATTAATTCGCCATAAAGAAATGACAACCATTTCCGAAAGACATATAAATGACAGGATGCTGGAAGAACATCCCCTCTTTCCACCTGTGATATCACTGCGGATTTTTTTTTTTTTTTTTTTTTTTTTTTTTTTTTTCATTGTGCATCTAGCTTGAAGCCTATATCAAATAAAAAAAAAACAAGTTTTTTAACTGAAAGTAAGCAGCGACATTAAAACTTAAAACGAACAGAAATTACTTCATATATGAAAGGGGCTGCTCCCTCCTCAACGCCCCGCTCTTTACGCTAAAGTTTGACACTTTCTCTCAACTCAACTTTAGAAAACAGTAAAAAACTTCAGCGTAAAGAACGGGGCGTTGAGGAGGGAGCAGCCACTTTCAAATATGAAGTTATTTCAGTTCGTTTTAAGCTTTAATGTCGCTCTTCACTTTCAGTTAAAAAACTTGTTTTTTTCTTATTTAATTTCTGAACGTTTTTGAATTAATGCACGTTTTGATTTTGGCTCTCCGCAGATGAATAATTAAAACGAAATTTGCATTTTTTTTTTTTTTTTTTGCTAAATGGCTTTCTCACAGTTTTGATCGAATGATTTTGAGAAAAAAAGGAGCGGGGGAGGAGGCCTAGTTATCCCCTTAATTTTTGGTCTCTTAAAAAGGGTACTAGAACTTTTCATTTCTATTAGAATGATTCCTATCGCAGCATTCTAGGACCACTGGGTCGATACGATCACCCCTGGGGAAAAAAATAATAAAAATAAACATGTATCCGTGATTTCCCTTCTGGCAAAAATTCAAAAAAAATTTGTAGATAGAAGCTTGAAACTTCTACAATAGAGTTCTACGTTGAATGTGATGGTGATTTTCGTTAAGATTCCATGACTTTTCGGGGGTGTTTTTCCCTATTTTCTAAAATAAGGCGAATTTTCTCAGGCTCGTAACTTTTGATGGGTAAGACTAAACTTGATTGAACTTATATATTTAAAATCGGCATTAAAATACAGTTCTTTTGATGTAGCTATTAGTATAAAAATTAAGTTTTTTAGAGTTTTGGTTACTATTGGGCCTGGTACTACAGTTCGTTACCACGAACTGTTTGATCCATGTGGACATCCAGAGTTCAATCAAATCTAACATTTTGTATTTAAAAGATACAAAAGTTATGAAATTCAAGTAAAAAGATTGATTTTTCTAGAATCACTATTTAGATACATACATATATATATATATATATATATATATATATGTATATATATATATATATATATATATATATATATATATATATATATATATATATATATATATATATATATATATATATATATATATATATATATATATATATATATATATATATATATATATGGGGTGAATTCCATGTTTCATGCGAGTCCAAAAACATGCAATCTACAAGAAGTGAAGTTTGAGTTATGACAGTTTCTTTTTGTTTCCTCTTTGTACCTTTAGTAGACTCAATAAAAGGCAAAGGTGTATTCAGGATTTTTGTTCTGGATTAGCTAAAAAAAAAATATGAATTTTACAAAAGAAAGTTAAAAGTGAGTCAAAAATTAGTTTGTATGCATTTTGTTACGTTTTCTTGAGTCGGGCAAATACTTTGGGGTGACAGGGGGTGTGGAAAGGGGTTAGAGACGGGCTCCAGCCCTTCAATCCCTACCCCTCCTTGGATAAGGTCTTTGAAAAATGTTTTATTTTATTTAAAAAATTATCGAAAATGTTGCAATCCTTAAGAGGATTTTTTCCCATTCCTTTTCGATCCTCGGGCCGGAAAAAGGGCCAAGTTTTCATTTTGAGCGCTAGCAGGCTGTAGACGACTACCCAAGATAAAGAAAAAATAAATGCGGTATAATTGCTCCTTAGTCAAGTTGCTACCCAGCACGTCAATTTTACTGCTTAACTTCAGAGAACACACTAATTAGAAAATAATTTGTTTTTCACAATAATAAACGCTGACCTTTAAGCCTCAAGTCCCGTAGATCTTTCATCATACAAGAAAAGGAGTGATACCCAGGGCTGTTCAAAGAGAGGGGAGGAACGACTAGGACAAGCTACCCCAGCCACCATGGCTGGGGAGGATTAAAAAAGGGGGTTAGGGGTGTTGCTGGGGTTTTCATAGCTTTTTTTATCCATGTTTGAGTCAGGAGGGGTACCGTAATTAATTTTACCCCAGGTGCCACCAACCCTGGGAACAGTCAAGCCTATTATGACTCAGTTAAGCCTATTTGCTATGTTTAACCTACACATTTGAATTATTTACTAAGAATACAGAACACTTGTAAAACAAGCACAGAAGTACTGTTGCATTTTTCTAAGTTTTAGAGTGGAACACTTTATTTACATTTCGGATCATTTCCTTCACTGCTATTGATCTATGTCAAGTCAAACGGGAAAAATAAATACAGTTTATCACAATTGCTCAATTTTATTATTGTTTTCGTAATCTTTCTAGTAAGCCCTTGCGATGAATTGGTAAACATTGAAAAGACACATCTACCAATTTTATTGTGAAATTTTTAGTTGTGAGCTGACAAATATTGGTGCTTCAAAGAGATTTTCGGTGGCTTGTACCTCTCAGTTCAATATACTCCCTTTAATAGCACTTTATGGTTCTTATATCATGGTTGCTTATCATTCTTATACTTGGAAAATTTACCAGCTAGGGGTTTTGCTTAGTCACCCTTGAATTCCAGATTCTACTCTACACGCTGTCATAGCTCAAAGAGTACATGCATTCTAGCATCAATAGTAAGTTCAAACAAAACACGAAATGTCAAACTGGTAATGTTTTTATTAATGTTCTGAATAGTAAGATCAATTTTTGAAATTAAAAAAAAAATCTATTTATAAGATCTAACTAATAACATTTCATAAGGAGTGTAGCAGTATTTTAACGCCATTTCGATTTTCCGCCACCATATGTTTTCCGCCACACTTTCATTCAGGTAGATCAGAATAGACATAGATATAGACATAGACATAAGATCAGACATAGACATAGACACAGGTTTAGACAAAAACATAGACATAGATATAGACATAGACATAGACATAGACTAACCTAGCCTAACCTGTCTATTCTGACCCAACTTATCCTCTTGATGATGCAAGATTTCCTGGGTGGCGGAAAATATACGGTGGTGGAAACCGCGGTGGCGTTAAAACACCTACTCCGATCTATTAACTTCAATGTTCTGTGACAAAAAGCAACAGTAAGCATAGGCCAGGTACAGTTTTGTTCGCAATAAAATCGAAAAAAAATGATACGTAAATTTAGTGTTTCTGACAAAATTTAAATATCTGTCCTTAGCCAGATGCTCCTTTTACCCTGCAGAACATCTTTTTAAACAATGCTCTCTTACAGTAAATAATTTACTGTACGTAGTTCACGTACTGTACGCAGTAAATAGTTTCGTCCACAAACAAGATACTTTTCGTGCAAGCGACTTTTTTAATCGGAAATTAAAATAAATGTAGTTAACCAGCACGAAGAACGGGTTTGAACCTCCTTATGGCTCATACGTCCATTGCTTCAAAAAAAGATTAAAGCGAGAATAATGCCACCTCCGCATTGGATTGTCTCTGAGAAAATATCTAAGTATGTATACAAAATTTCCCGTTCTTATGTTCAGTTTTGGCTGAAAAAATCATGTTAGGATCATTTCCGTATTTGTATCTACTTCACATAAAATTTGTTGAACATTCAAACAGAATAAAACTCGTTTCCTAAGACTCAAAATGAACAAGATCATTTTGTCTCTTAACTGTGTAGTTCTCCTGATAGTGACCTGGCATATAGGAGGTAAAAATTTATTGCCTACTTTGCACCAAGGGCATCAGATTAAAAATATTTCGTGCTCCCCCCCCCACCTCAACTCATGTTAGGTTCATACGTTGAAACCACAATTCATTTAAAGATTAAATAAATAAAAAACAAGTTTTTCAACTGCAAGTAAGGAGCGACATTAAAACTTAAGACGAATAGAAATTATTCCGCATATGACAGGATTGGCCCTCCCCATCGCCTCACTCTTTACGCTAAAGTTTGACTCTCTCTCTCTCTCACAACTTTACTTTTTAAAACAATAAAAAAAAGCTTTAGCGTAAAGAGCGAGGCTCTTTTCGTTTTAAGTTTTAATGTCGCTCCTAACTCGCAGTTAAAAAACATGTTTTTTAATTTTTGAACGTTTTTAATTAATGCATGTTTTGATTTTGACTCACTGTATATGAATAATTAAAACGAAATTTGCATTTTTTTTTTTTTTTTTTTTGGCTAACTTGTTTATTTTTTTACGAACGTTTTGTTAGTAATAAATAGAAGTAACGTACGAATTAACTTACATAACGAAAGTCTATGTTTATATATTTTTATTACGTATATGAGGGGGGTTCTCCCCCCTTCTAAACCTCGCTCTTTACCCTTAAGCTTCAATTTGGTCATAATTCTTTCGGAATGACCCCTGAATAAAAAGGCCGTAGAATAAGTAGTTGAAATTTCTAAAAATACTTTAGCGTAAAGAGTGAGGTATTGTGGAGGAGACAAACCCCCTTATATACGCAATAATTTCTGCTCGTTTTAGGTTCTAATGCTGCTCGTTACTTCCAGTTAAAAAAAACTTTTTTTATTCATTTTCTCATTGTTTTTTTTTTTTGTAATAATACTAAAATCCTAGGTCCCTTCATGGAAATTTTCTATTCTTATGATATATTCCTCCATGGAAAGATCTTTCCACGTGACCCCCCCCCCCGACACCTCTTAACGTCAAAAAGTCCCCCCTAAAAATGCCTGTACATGTCCCAATAACCATTACTATATGTAAACAATGGTCAAAGTTTGTACCTTGCAGCCCCTCCCTTAGGGACTGTGGGGGATTAAGTCGTTCCGAAAGACATAATCGTTAGATTTTTCGACTATGCTGAACACAATAGCTATCTCAAAATTTTGATTCAGTTACCTTGGGAAAAAATGAGCGTGGGAGGGGGCATAGATGCCCTCCAATTTTTTTTGTTACTTAAAAAGGGCACTAGAACTTATAATTTCCTTATTATGAGTCCTCTTGCGACATTCTAGAACCACTGGGTCGAAGCGATCACCCCTGGGAAAAAAAATAAACACGCATCCGTGATCTGTCTTCTGGGAAATTTTACATTTTTGTAGATAGGAGCTTGAAACTTTTACAGTAATGTTTTCTGATACGTTGAATCTGATGGTGTGATTTTGTTAAGATTCTTTGACTTTTAGGGGGTGTTTTTCCCTATTTTCTAAAATATGGCAAATTTTCTCGGGCTCGTAACTTTTGATGGGTAAAACTAAACTTGAGGAAACTTATATATTAAGAATCAGCGTAAAAGTGCGATTCTTTTGATTTACCTATTGATATCTAAATTCCATTCTTTAGCGTTTTGGTTACTATTGAGCCGGGTTGCTCCTTGCTACAGTTCGTTACCACGAACTGTTTGATTTCTCTTTCTTTGTTCCAAAATTATGAAGCTTTTAAGCAGTACCGTATTTTCGCCAGTGTTGCCATGCTCAACCGAGAAAATAAAGAAGAAAAAATAATAGATAAATTCTATAATTATTTTCGTCGGTAAAAATTCAGACATTGCGCAATACCTTGATTCCCAAATACAGTAGTATCTTCAAAGAAAACCTTCACCTTCTTTAACTTGCTTAGTGCCTTGTGTTTTTATCTTAGTTTTTAATAATTTTTGCCCACATTTCTTTTTTTTAACTTGGCACCCACTACAGCCAAAAGCTCCACAAGTACATATGAAGAATTTTTCTATTTAAAATGTGATTCGTAATTTTTCATGAAAATTATACTTATGGGAGTTTTGACATCTCTAATTCCGGCAATCAGATCTCATTTTCGCTGTCGATACTACTTTAGAATTGTAGGTCAGTGCGCAAATCCAGATCCTTTTTCAGTATACTATTTTCTCTTTTTAGATGGGGACCATGACAGCGGTGTAGACGAATCTACACAGGAAAAGGTAAGCTAGTTTTGGTTTTTATTTCCTTGACCTATTTTAAAGAAATGGTTCTGCTTTTAGGAAACGTTTTTCAAATAGAAATATAGTATTTCTATTTGGGATTTT
Source organism: Artemia franciscana (assembly GCF_032884065.1). NCBI lineage: Eukaryota > Metazoa > Arthropoda > Branchiopoda > Anostraca > Artemiidae > Artemia > Artemia franciscana. The sequence goes on along the minus strand of NC_088876.1, from coordinate 24,013,240 downwards.
AATGCCCAGGGTGGTAGAAATTGCGATAAATGGAGTCTCATAAGAGGTAAAAATGGTGTTGGAAGGAAGAATAGCAACGGTTACAGAAAGCTGCTGCATTTTTGTAGATTTAATAACTAAGATTTAACCAACACAGTATTTGATCACAACATGGGTCATATGTGAACATGGTACTTACATAATTAGAAGACTGTCAACCGTATTGATTATGCTATTGAATCTAACAAAGAAAACGACACAGCCTTTCAAACAGTTCAAATAAGGAGCAACCCGAATCAATAGTAACCGAACTCTAAAAAATGGAATTTTGACACCAATAGATATATCAGAAGAATTGGCTTATTATGCTGATTCCAAATGTGTAAGTGTCATTAAGTTTAGTGTTACCCATCAAAATCTACAAGCCTGAGAAAATTTGTCAATTTTTTGAAAAAAGAGGAAAATTTGTCATTTTTTTAGAAAAGGGGAAAAGACCCCCTATAAGTCATATAATTTTGATGAAAATGAAACTGTCAGATTAAGCGAATGAAAAAACCCTATTGTATAGGTTTCAAGGTCCTATCTGCAAAAATGTGGAATTTTATAATTTTTGCCTGAGGGAAATATCACGGATGGGTATTTTTTTTTGTGTGTGTGTGTTTTTTGTTTTTTGTTTGTTTTTCCCCAGGGGTGATCTTATCGACCCAGTGAACCTAGAACGTCGAAAGAGGAGTCATTCTAACGGAAATGAGAAGTTCTAATATCCTTTTTAAGTGACCAAAAGAATTGGAAGGTAACTAGGCCCCCTCACACGCCACTTTTTCCCAAAATCGTCTGATTAAAATTTTGAAATAGCTATTTTGTTCAACATAGTTGAAAAGCCCAATAACATTGTCTTTGGAGATAACATGAACTCCCACAGCCCCTGGGGAAAGGTCTTTAAGTTACAAAAATTTGCCCGTATGGTATTTGTTATTGGGAAGTATGCATACATTTTTGGGGAGGAAGGGGAGGACGAATTTTCTACTGAAGGGATTTTGCAAGGGGAGAATTTTACAGGAGGTGAACTTTTCAGAGGAAATTTTACACTGGGGGAATTTGCCCAAATTCATAAACAAAGTTTCTTTATATGTCTTTTTACCGATTCGATTTTACGCGGGGAGATGTTAAGGGTAATTGTCCAGGGTAAAGTTTTGTCAGGATTGAATTTTGCAGAGGATATTTCATGGGGAGGGGTATTTTTCCTTGGATATCCTGGAGCTATTTAAAAACGATGGGAAATTAAAAACAGCTCTTGAAACACAAGGGTCGTTTAATTAGAACAATAAGTAACTTTTTTTTAAAGTGCCGAAAAACTTTAGCTTGAAGAGCGAGGTGTTGACGGGGGGGGCAAACCCCCTCATATACGTAATAATTTATATGCATTTTAAGTTTAAATGTTGCTCCCTGCTTTCAGTTGAAAAAAACTTGTTTTTTTTATTTAATTCATCATGAAAACAAAAAGTAAACTTACATGGAATTTTATAAAACAGTAAAACTCCTTCAAACTTCAAATGAATATTTCAGCCCTATATCAAAAGGCCGTCCTCAGCAAAACACATTTAAGCAATTCGAGACTTACTGTAAGGTGCGACCTTTAAAACAAAAATTATTTCACTTGAATAATTTATTTCACTATCAGTAATTAAAACTAAATTTCACTATCACCTTCACATAAAAAAAGAATATTTACCTATCAGTTCTGGTTGAGCTTCCTTGAGGTAAAAATTGTGGGACTGATTTGAATTTAAAATTTAAGTTTTTAAGTAAGCCTCCCTTTAGCAGAGGAAGGTTTTGAATATAATTTGTATGGAGGAAGACCATGCTTAGCTGTATTGGCCTTAGGCGGCTTGGTGCTGCAGTGAGTTGTTGGTAGTAGTCAAAACTTTGTGCAAGTTTTATAATCTTCATAATTTTTGTAACAACCAAAAGAAAAAAAGATATGGAAGATCCGTATAAAAATAAAATCTAAATGATAAAAATGAAAAAATGCAGAATCTTGTGTTTCAGATATGGACAGAGCAAAAATTGAGCTACGGGGGAGTGTGTTTTTATTTCGATGTCCTTGGTACATTAAGGAAAACATTGGGTTCTTTTTCGCAATGATCATAAACCCTAAAAGTAAGAAAAGCCTATGAAAAAAACATTCATTTAACTATGTAATGAACAGTACAATGAAAGAATATATTGTAAAAAAAAAATTAAAAAAAAAAACATTAAAAAATTAATAAAATATATTATTAAAACTATACTAATTAAAAATAATTTTCTTATAAAAAGTGTTGTTAGTATACACTAGAAAATACTATTTAATACAGAGTTCTTTTGATTACCCTCTGGTGTTGCAATTTCTTAATAATTTTGGATACTATTCCGCAATAATCGCTTGCCAAGAATTTTTCAAAATACTTAGTGTCCTTCCAAAAAATTTTGGCCTAGAATGTTGTCATACGAGCGTGTAATCATCTGGTTGCTACATGACTGACGATTAATCTCTGGCTGAATAAATTTTCTAGTTCAACTAAAGGTATGGGTTCAGTTGTAAACGAAAATTTGCTTACAATAAATACAAAGGATTTTAAAACTTCAAATGTAGCCAGTGATAACGAGTACTTCACTGAAAATACCAAAGGAGATATTTTTCGGGTCAAAAAGTCAAATAAACAAGAGGTATCACCAAAAGCGTATCCATTATTTTTATTCAGGGGGGGGGGCGAAAAAGTATAAAAGCGTGTCAAAAATTTGTTTATGTGCATTTTCGTTCCGTTTTCATGAGTCGGACAAAGACTTCGGGGAGGGGGGTCAAACCTTGTAACCCTCCAAGAAGCAGCCTTGGGTAACAGGTAGAGGTAGTGCCAATCATGTATAACTTTTTTGGACGACTTTATCACGTTTTTCAATATTATCTAAAACACCATAAGTTGTAACAGTTCATACTCAAATTAGATATTAAAAAAACAAGTTTTTTAACTGAAAGTAAGGAGCGACATTAAAACTTAAAACGAACAGAAATTATTCCTTATATGAAAAAGGGCTGTCCCCTCCTCAACGTCCCGCTCTCCATGCTGAAGTTCGACTCTTTGTCATAACTCTGCTTTTTAAAACAGTCAAAAACTTTAGCGTAAAGAGCTGGGTGTTGAGGAGGGGACAGCCCTTCATCTACGGAATATTTTTTTGGGCTCATTTTAAGTCTTAATGTCGCTGCTTACTTTCTGTTAAAAAAAAACTTTCTTTATTTAATTTCTGAACGTTTTTGGATGAATGCAGGTTTCGAATTTGGCTCACCGTACAAGAATAATTAAAACGAATTTTGTATACTAAACTTACTTTTTTTTTTAACTAATAAATAACCTTGTAGTAACCGTTTCATACCAGAAACCGTGATTTTTCAGGTTTTTCTTTTGGTTGTTATTACGTATATGAGGGAGCAGCCCCTCCTCAGTGCCTCTCTCTTTATGCTAAAGTGTTTGTGAATTTGTAGAAAGCTTATTATTCTGATTAAACGGTCCTTGTGCCTCTGGAGTCATTCTTAAATAATTGGGAAAAAGTCAAACATTAGCGTAAAGAGTGAGGTATTGAGAAGGGGGCAACCCCCTCATATACGTAATAACTTCTGTTCGTTTTAAGTTTTAATGTTGTTCCTTACTTTTAGCTGGAAAAAAACTTTTTTTATTTAATCAAACAGTTCGTGGTATCGAACCGTTTGATTTTAGCTGGAAAAAGGGCTGTTTAATTAGAATAAATAGCTCTTTTGAAATTACTCTTAGCGTAACGAGCGAGGTTTTGAGGAGGGGACGAGACCCCTCATAAATTTCTCGTAAAATTCCCCCTCATATTAATTTCTGTTCGTTTTAAGTTTTAATGTCATTCCTTACTTTCAGTTAAAACAACTTGTTTTTTTTTCTGACTGTTTTTCAAATAATACTGGAAAATTTAGCGTCCCCTTCAAGGAAATTCTCTTCCCCCATAAGAAATTTCTCCATAAAAAAGATCCTCCCACGTAACACCATCCCCCAACCCTCCACCAGAAAAGATCCCCTCTGAAAACGACTGTATAATTCCCAATAACCAATACTATGTGTAAACAATGGGCAGAGTTCATAACTTGCAGCCCTACACCCGGGGACTGTGGGGGATTAAATCATCCTAAAAGACATAGCTACTAAAATTTTCAATTATGCTGAACAAAATGGCTATCTCAAAATCTTGATCTGGTAACTTTGGGAATGAATGAGCGTGGGAGGGGCTTAGTTGCCCTTCAATTTCTTTTGTCATTTAGAAAGGGCACTGAAACATTTAATTTCTGTTCGAAAAAGCACTCTCGCGTCATTCCAGGACCACTACGTCGATGCGATCACCCCAGGGGAAAGAAATAACGCGCATCCCTGATGTTTCTTCTGGCAAAAAATACAAAATTCCACATTTTTGCGGATAGGAGCTTGAAGCCTCTACTGTAGGGTTCTCTGGTACGCTGAATCTGATGGTGTGATTTTCATTGCAATTCAAATACTTTCAGGGTGTGTTTCCCCTTTTTTTCGAAAATAAGGCAAATATTCTCAGGCTCGTGACTTTTGATGGGTAAGACTAAACTTGATGAAACTAGTATATTTAAAATCAGCATAAATATAAAATTCTCCTAATGTATCTATTGGTATCAAAATTCTGTTTTTTAGAGTTTTGGTTACTATTGAGCCGGGTTGCTCCTTACTTACCAGTTCGTTACCACAAACTATTTGATGCAAAGAAAGAATAAAATTTGTATAGAAATTTTTGGTGCTATAGTGCTTTAATTAGAAGCATGAGCACTGGTATATATGACCTTGTTTGGTGGCATAGGGATTAGTGACCGCGTTCAACGTAGCTATGAATATTCAGAATAAAGCTAACAGGAGATTAGGGGAATAATGGGTTATCGTCTTTTGTTATTTTGTTTCTATTTTTAAAACTGGGAAAATCTTAGCAGTTTTGGCTTATTCCCCATCTCTGAGAATAAAATAGATTAGTGCTTTAACTCCCCCACTGAAGTTATGTACCTACCTAGATTAGCGAAATATTGTTTTATCCTTTCTTCTTAGATGGCAGCCAAATCCCTCGCTACATCCTCATTTCAATGCATAACTGTTGATTCTTCGGCATGATAGGCTTCATTCCGCATCTTTGCTAGGGACAGGTTTGTCACGTATGAGGGGGGTGGGGGACACTCCCCTCAATTTTCGTGTCCACTCGGTAAAAAAAAATACGCCGCTAAAGTATTTTGGTCGGTTAAATAAAAAACACGAAAATAATGACATCTCATCTACAGAAATCCCAAACTTGACCGGTAGACACAGCAGTTTTACCGACTCTTGCCGTAATTTTACGTATAGTGCCACAGTTTTCCATTTGGTTAAATAAAGAGCCTGAAAATACAGACACTAAATATACTGAAATCTCAATCTCTCATATACAATCTCAGTATATGCAGCGGTTCTACCGACTCGTGGAGCGATTTCACGGATGACACCACGATTTTCCATTCGGATAAATAAAGAACATGCAAATACTGATATGACATCAAGTGAAATCTCGATCTAGGTTGGTAAATACAGCGGTTTTACCGACCTGCGTCGTGACTTTACGGACAGGCCAAAATTTTTCATTCGGTTAAATAAAGAACATGAAAATACTGAAATGATCTGTACCGTAATCTCGATCTTGGTAGGTAAAAGCGGCGATTGTACCAACTCGCTAAGAGATTTTACGGCAGGTACCACTATTTTTGGACGGTGCCAACAATTTTCAGTTGTTTACAGAAAGAAAATGAAAATACTGACATGATGTGTATCGTAATTTTGATCTCGGTCGGTAAATGAAGCGGTTGTACCAGCTGGTGCAGTGATTTTACGAACTGTACCACTATTTTCTATTCGATTAAATAAAGAACATGAAAATAACGACATGATATCTACCAAAATCTCAATCTTGGTAAGCAAATACAGCAGTTTTACCAACGCATGCCTTGGTTTTACGGAAGGCGTCACTACTTTTCCTTCGGTTAAATAAAGAACATTAAAATGCTGACATGACATTTTCCAAAATTCCGATCTCAGTCCGTAAATGCACCAGTTTTATTGACTGGAATTATGGGCCAAACTTCAATCAGTAAAAACTAGTTCCATTTACTTGTAAGGCGTTAAGATCGCGCAGTCACGTTTTAAAACAGGTTAGGTGGTTAGTAGTGAGTTGTGCGTGGTAAAGAAAGCGACACCCATCCATAGGAACTACATGTCAGTTCAAAAATTCACAAATTATGTGAGTTAGATTTGGATGATTGGTCTCAAGTGCAAAGGGATACATTAATGAAATGCATTAGATATGTCAAATTTAAGAACGAATTGAGCAAAAATAAAATGCTGGTGGTCCATGAATATATTCGAAAAAGACTATCCTAAACCGATCGATGCCGCTTTTCACAAAAACAAGATGGATTTTATCATAGTAAAAAGAATAATCGAGTTTCAGCTGCCGAGCAGCTTGTTTGCAACCCATTTGCCACATAAACAGCTTAAAGAGTCAAATTGGCCGTACATTACTGCCGAAACAATTCTAGAAGTCCTAGAAAAAGAAAGCTTAAGCAGAGGGGTCGTTACGTTTCAAAGCTGTGATTATGCAAGCAATTTGCTTCTTGTATTCAACAGAGTTTCAAAAAACAGCCGAACTGGAAAGACAAGTACTTTAAACTTGAGCTATGGCTACTAGAAGGAATTTCATTGTGAAACATGCCTGCAGTAACCCCTCTATAGTCCGAAAAATGTTGCACCCCCTTCATAGTCCGAAAAATGTTTGAAATCTTACAGGAACTGCACGTCTTATTTACAAATCGAATGAAAAGAGTCATTGCTTCGAAACGAGCAGGTGAGAGTGCTGAATCGACACTGAAGCTTAAGAATCTGTCAATGACAAAATGGTCGTCCAGATTCGAGAGTTTGACAGGGTTGTGGACCAGCTTTAGCACCATTGTTGATATTCTTAAAAAATAAATAGAATAGAAAAAAGACAGGATAATAAAAGGAAAAATTCAATTTCTGCATCGCCACATTACCTGCTTCGATTTTATTCTGATCCTGATGTTCATACACCCTGTCCTGTTTAAGAAAAAGACTTGCAGAAAAGCTTCAGACTGAACAGTTTGATCTGGTGAATGCAAACACAAGACTCAGGGCAACAAGCAACATCTCCGAGATCAGATAGAGAGGGAAATGAAGATATTAAAAGCAGCAGTGGAAAAAGTTGGTTCATTAGCCAAAGACAAGTTCCGTCTTAAATAGCATCTAGGGCGTCTGCCTGCTAGTTATTCTGGGACAATTTCTAATCCTGGATCACTTATATCCTTTCTCTACTTGATCACCAACTAATTGTACGTGCTTCTTACAAGAAACTGAACTAAAGGGCTAATCTTCTTCATGTTAGACGATTCTTCGGGCTGAACTGTGCTCTCAAGTTTAGTATTCGAAACGGACATTATGCTAATTAATGATAAAAAAAAACAGTCGGTAAAAATGACCGGCCAGTTTGGTAAAATTATTCGTTCCCCCTCCCTCAAACTTTTTGGCTTGAACCCCCCTGGTTTGGGAAATTAAATCTTTATTCTTTGCTATATTTTAGTAAGAGCTTTTGCGTATTTTAAAAATTAAATTTTCAATAATTTTAAAGTGATTAAAATTTTAACATTAACATTTAAGGAAAAACTTAGTTAGAGATAAATAACCTATCATTCGTGAAAGACTGGAAGATGTTCTGAGCATAGAGATCGTTTATATGAAACAGTTCGTAATAACGATCTATACATAAGAAGTTACAGGACCCAATAGTGACCAAAGCTCAAGAATAAAGGATTTTAATAACAATTACAATTAATACATCAAATAATTGGCCATTTAGGCTGATGCAAACATACAAAATTCATTAAGTTTAATTTTACCCAATGAGAAAAGTTGCCTCATTTTTGAAAAAGGGAGGAAACAACACCAAAAAGTCGAGTAATCCCAATGAATTTCAATCAATCAGATTAACATGTAAGAGAACCATATTGTTAGTTTTTCAAGGTCCTCTCTAAGAATGCGGATTCTCGCTTTTTTTCTGGAAGAAAAATCATCGATGCGTTTTCATTTGTTTTGTTTTTTCTCCAAGGGTGATCACATCGAGCCATAGGCCTTAGGAAATTGGGGAAGGGCTCATAAAGTCGAAAATTAAAAGTTTTGGTGCCCTTTTTAAGTGACCAAAAACATTAGAGGGCACTAGTCCACACCACACCACTTTTTCTCCCAATGACATCGACAGAATTCTAAGATAGTTATTATATTTAGCATAGTTAAAATGTCCAATAACTGTGCTTCTGGGGATGACATGACCCCTCATATCCCCTGGGGAAAGTGATGTAAGCTATACAAATTACTCACTGTTTGCAGAAAGTATTTGCTGCCGGGAATATACTCAGGTTTTTAGCGGGAAACTCGATGTGGAGGGATTTTTGACGTGAAGAATTTTACACGGGAAGAAAGACTTACGAGTGGATTTTCTAGGGAAAATTTACAAGGGGGATACTATTCAGTAATTTATAAAACAGAAATCTTTATGTTAATCTTGTTTTCTCTATGGTTGCTCAGTTTTACACGTGGAAAGAATATTCCGGGGGAATTGTCCTAGAGAAATTTTTAACGAGGAGGGAATTCTCTGGGGGAATTTTCCATAGGAGAAAGTTTCTGGTGGGAAATTCTCCGCGGAAAGAACTTTTCATGAAGGGGAATCTTCTTGGAAAGATTTTCCACTGTGGGGAGAGGGGATTTCTGGCGTGATTTGAAGAATGATCAAATTAACTTAAATAACAATTTTTTTTCAAATGAAAAAGGAGAATTTTCCAGGGGGACGTTCTTAGGAAAGATTTTATGCTTAAACTTTCATTGGAGAATTCCTCTGGATGAACTTCCCATGGACGGGGAGAAGTTTCAATGGAAATTTTCTGGGATGGGGAAAATTTCCCCACATAATTTAGAAATGATCAGACATTCAATTTAAAAAAATTAGCTTTTTCAACTGAAAGCAAGGAGCATCATTAAAGCTTAAAACGAACAGACATTACTGTGCATAATAAAAGGGGCTGCCTCCTTCTAAATTCATCGCTCGTTATTCTAATATTTGAGTGCTTTTAAAAAGCTTCTCATTCCAATTCAATGGTCCTTGTGTTTCAGCAGCGGTTATTAAGGAATTAGGAAAAAAGTCAAACTTTAGACTAAAGAACGAAGGATTTAAAAGGGGACAGCCCCCTGAATATACAGAATAATTCATTTCATTTTTATTTTTAATGTTACTCCATATTTGCAGTTGGAAAAACTTGTTTTCTTTTAATTTAATATACTCATGCTCATCTGAGTTTTTTTTCATAGATTTAAGCATTACTCTTTTTGCAATTTAGTTATTATACTGAACTGCTAGTTATACATGTTGTACTTCAAGTGTTACAATTATATAACATTAATGTATATATATATATATATATATATATATATATATATATATATATATATATATATATATATATATATATATATATATATATATATATATATATATTCATGTTATATTTTTTATATGTATATATTTATATTTTTTTAGGAAGGTTTGACAAGGGAACTATCACCAAAACCAATAGAAGAAAAACCGTTAGTAATAAATAAACCTTCCGAGATTCCTGTATCCCCGACAAAATCAGCCACGAAAATTCCTTCAGTGCCAGCTTCACCAACGAAGTCCAGTTCATCACAGATTAAATCCGAACCTTGCAGCATCAACAACGACGATACACCGAAGAAAAGTAAGAAAATTTTTAACTGACTTTCTAGGTGAAAGAAATTAAAATGGTAGCTGTATTTTTCTTATTGGAATTATAATTTACCAGGGTCTTGGCATTTTAGTTATAAGCTTTGGAGACAATGGTGTCCACATGATTCTCCTACTCCAAAAAATTTTCTCCTGCTGGAAATATCCGTGGGAGTAATTCTCTCACGGAAAGTTCTCACCCGTCTTTGCCATACAATGCTTACGACAGTTTGAATGCTAGCCAAACCCTCCAAACCCAATCACCAAAATTTCCAAATTGTCAAAGCTGAATACCAGAAAATTGGCTGTTCTGAATACCAAACAACTCTACTACTACTACTGCCACCTGAGGCCAACACAGCTACGCACGCTCCACCTCCAACCTAATCTATTCAAGGCCTCCCTCTTTACACCTTCCCAGGAAGTTTCCAATTTCCTTTAAATCTCTATTTATGACATCCTCCCACCCCAGACAAGGGTGACCTGCTTTCCGTGTAGCCATCTCAACCTTTCTTTCATTATAGCCCTAGAAAGCGGGATATAGATCCTCCTTTTTAATATGATTAACTTAGTTCCATTTGTAGCACTTGAGAATATTTCTGTCCAGCCTGTTAGCCATCTTATTTATCTCTTGGCCTCCCCATAAATCCTCCAATCCACCATACCCACAAGCTTCTCCTTGATCAGCTCAAATGTCGAATTTCAGCAGCTACTTTTAATGTTTCATACCAACTTCAGTTCAACCGGATGCTTTTAGCCAGCCATTGTAATGCCACGACTCTTACTCACATGTCATACGCCTATCGCTTTTGGAAACTGCTAACAAGAACTGATCAGCCAAAAATGAGATCCTTGTTTCTCTGATTTGCTAAATATTTACTCCGCCTTCTTCCATGCTGGAACGACACACAAATTTTTGTTAAATTTAAAATAGCAGATGCTGAAGTCGCAGGTGTTAGACAAGTTGTAAAACATAATCGCAACGTTGAACCTCATCGAACTGAATGGGTACGAGTACTAAAGCACCCATTATGGCTGCTTTTCAAATAATTAAGTAAATAATTCAGTGATTTATGTTTAATACCTTGTATTTATTGCGGTGATATATTTTTGGTTGATTTATGTAAAAATATGTTAATACTGTACACATGTATTAACTTCTTTGTTATATTTTGTTCTTATTTTGTCCTTGATTTTGCTTCGTTTTGATTTTGTTCTTATTTATTCCTTCATTTGTTTATGATTTGGCGTTTTTATTTGATTTTAATTGGCTTTTTCAACATTTTTCTCGCACTAGGCTATAATTTTTCACTATCTTGATCGAGATACTAGTGTAAATGTTTTTTTTTTCCATTTGTTGCTCTGTCTTTTTCAATTTTGTTTGACAGGTTTTCAATTAAAGTAATAAAATTAATTACTAGGCCTGCTTCTACTAATAACTCTCTGGAGCAACAACCTGCCAGAGGCCAACACAGCCATGCGTGCTCTTCCTCCATCCCGATCTATTCAAAACAATACCCCATGCCTTGGCAATTCTACTTTTAACATTTTCATTATCACCCACCGCCACTATTAATAATCTTACCTAGGAAAATGAAGCGACCCACTTACTGTATCTTCTAGTTATCTAACATCGCCTCTTCAGCTTCTCTTATTCTTAGTCTTAGTTACTTAATCTTCTTAACATTAATTTTTAAACTTATTTTTGAATCCTGAACTCTAAAAGCCTCTGAAAATTCATTCACTTTCCCAACATTTTCATCTCAAATAACTAGTTTACTCTAAGTGTAGGAGACTTTTACTTCATTCATTATTCTTCCATAGCCTTTGCTGCGCTTCTTGGACGAGGTTAATCAAAATGATCCATGTAAATGGAGACAGCAGGCAGTACTGCTTTAGTCCTGATTCAATAGGAAATAGCGCTAAACTCACTTCCTACCTTAACCGCAGTAATGTTATTAAAGTAAAACAGTTCAAAATAGGGATGATACCTTTTTATTGACAGTGAATAGATATAAAATTATTTAAATGGATATTTCGAACACATATACAGTGCTCATCATCAGCAGTAAAACTAAAAGACAAAATTACTAATGACTAAAAGACTAAAATGTCTAAAGACTAAATTTTTTCATCCACCCAAATGAGGTGGTTCCTAAAAATATAAGCGTTAATTCATTGTTTTTTGTGCTATGAGTAGATGTCAAAAAAGCTAAAGTTGGATGGAACACTTTTTATTGACTGCTTAACTTCACTCACAGCATAATTAGTTAATAAATTAGCCAATCAATTCTTACTTCGTTTTTAGAAACATATCAATTTGTAGTTGGAACTTAGTCGTAACAAAAAATTCTATAATTGGATCTAATCTTTACCTTTTTTCTCGAGTTTTAGGACTATGGTAGAAACTTTGCTGCAGGGGGCCCAACGGAACCAGCAAAATTTGAAAGTGGTCTCTGAGAAAAAGGAGTCTATAAACCTCTCTCTTAGAGCCTTAATTTTGGAAGAAAAAAAATCATATGAATGATGAAAAATCATTTGAAATCGTAAATGTCGTAAATAAAATCGAAAGTGAAAATGATGTACGCGGACATCTTGGGCTAGAAGACAAGTGGCAGGGATGACCACAAAAGATCACAAGCAAAAAACGCGCACAAATAAATCTGCGGTTAGAAGACATGCGGCAATGAGCATCGTCAGTTGAAAAGTTAGTATTTGCAAAGTAATCAAAATGACAATGGAATGAAGCAATGCGTTATTCTGGCGCCGCTATAAAAGAAGTAAGTAAAATTAATTCAGAGATAACCAGTCGTCTCTCATGAGAATATAAATTCTATAACAGTCAGGATTCTGTGAAGGATAAACAGGAAGGATGATTTGAATCTACATCAGAATCTCTGAATTCAATTAAAATTGTTGATTTACCGCCTCAAGATGTGGAACTAAAGAATAACACGATAATTATTCTGATGCAGAATTGCGAACGAAAATGGCACGGAACGAGATCAGTGGCTAGGAGACAAGCGACAGCGAGAATCAATCTGAATCGCAAACGAAAATAATGCAAAACGGAATTCGGTCTTAGAAGGCAGGTGACAACGAGTATGAAACCAAATAGCTTGAAAATTATGATAATTTTTCTGGCGATTGGCACACTAACGTTTATTTTTAGTGGTGATCGTACTGAAGCTATAGTTCTATGAAATCAGGAAAAAACTCAACATGACATAATGCGAAATCCCCCCCAAAAAAAATCATAAATAAGGAGAACTTAGGAAAAAGTACACATGAATTTCTGCATTTAATTGTTCTAAGTTGGACTTATAAAGCGTCAAAAGAAGTCTTCCAAAAAATAGCGTCTGTAACTTTACAATTGAATGCAGGAACACTTTATCTTAGTGCCACTAAATAAAGAAGTAAGTAAAATTAACTTTACAATTGAATGCAGGAACACTTTATCTTAGTGCCACTAAATAAAGAAGTAAGTAAAATTAACGATGAAATTGTCGATTGCCTCCCAAGAGAATATAAACGCTGTTAAAGTTATGATTCAGTGGAAACTAAATAGGAAGAAAAGATTGAATTCAAGCCCGAATTTTTTAATTCACTTAAAATTACTCTTTTGGCACCCCATGATTTAAAACTAAGAAATACTACGATAAGTATACTAATGTGTAATTTAAATATTTTAGAGGGTGTGTGCAATGAAGCACACTTGGTTGGTCGCTGAATTACGCAACAAAATAATTAAAGTAAAAATAATGATGGGGGAAAAGTTGGGAAAAAGCCTCACAAATCTGCAGTTATAATAGGCCTATGAATGTATAAATATACAATAAATATATATGTATGTAAATACATACATATATGTATAAATACATATGTAAGTATATATGTAAATATATATATATGTATAAATATATATATATATATATATATATATATATATATATATATATATATATATATATATATATATATATATATATATATATAGGCCTATATATATATATATATATATATATATATATATATATATATATATATATATATATATATATATATATTTATATATATATATAGGCCTATATATATATATATATATATACATATATATATATAGGCCTATATATATATATATATATATATATATATATATATATATATATATATATATATATATATATATATATATATATATTAATGGTAACTATATGTCAATGGTATAGTATATAAAATTGTACATTCTAAAACAGACTTGCCCTATTATCAATCTCCGCTCTGGAAATAACTTATATTTGGCATCAAGTACAGTAAAAATAAATATTAATACGAAGCCTAGTGGTATAACTATTTCCCTCTGTAGTTAACGTGTTGTATTTTTATACTTAGAGTTTCATGTAGCATCTATACTTTTGCGCAACAATCCTCATTTGTATAGTGAGAAACGAATTAACTAACAACATTGAAGAAACAAATCTACCATGTTTGACCTATATATTTTGATTTCTAGAATTGCCTATGAACAAAGTCCAAGTCGGCACAGCACCCTCACCGAACATTAAAGTTGTAACATCCAAAATAGGGTCACTTAATAATACGTCTTATAAGCCAAGTGGAGGAAATGTCAAGATCGAGTCTAGAAAAATTGTGATTGAAGCAAAGCCTAGGATTGGAGCCAGAAATGAGAATTACAAGCCAAGCGGGGGTGACAAAAAGGTCAGTATGGGTTGTTCAGTTGTATTTGGTTGGTCAGGTGTATTTGGTTCCCTCAATTCGATTGACCCTTTGAGAATTTAAACACATCGGAGGTGTAATATGTTTAATATTTATTCCTCAATATTGAACTCCTATACGACATTGAAATCAATAAATCATGTCTAAGGGCCCCACACCTTCTAGAATAAAATTACGAACTCTCATAACATTTCTAAGAGAGGTTCTTTTAACGATCCCTAGCAGTGGCTCACGGTTACAACTAGTAAATATATTCCAAAATTCCTTAGAGAATTTGCAAGCTAGAAATACATCTAGAAATAAGCGGGCCTTCACTTTCCAGAGCAGACTGAAAATACAGAAAATATCCCTGTTTTCGACTGGAAAATATGCTGTAGGGTAGTTTATTTTCATTATTGTTATTTTGGAAACACTTCACGGTTTACATGGGTATGGTAGTTCGGGTGGTACAGGAATTCCGGAGAGGATGTTCAGTGGTAAGCTAATAATAGTCATTTAGCCATTTCAGTGTTGGTGCAAAAATTATGACTGGATCGTGCCAGGGTTTTATGGGTATCAGACTGACTGAACTTTTCTCAAACAACAAGTTTTTCGAAAAATTTGGCTGAATCCCGCTTTCTACGGGCTATATTGATAGAGAGGCTGAGATGGCTAAGACACGCTCTGCGAATGAAGGATGGCATTTTCCCCAATATTGAGGAAAATGTCTGGCAACCTTTGTCAGGCAACCGTGTTGGACCCAAAAATAAGCAGTTCGTTCCCGAAGGGGGTGAGGATGAAGTCATAAGGATAGATTTGAGAGAGATGGTAACTTCTTGGGAGGGCATAAAGAGGGGGGCTTTGAACAGACTAGGATGTAGGAGGAGTGTGCGTAGTTGTGTTGGCTTCAGGCGGCTTGGTTCTGCTGTGACTTGTTAGTAGTAGCAGTGGATTGGAAACTAAGAATGAAGCAACCTTCTTGTTACTGAAAAATTATCTGTAGATCCAAGGATGTTCACAAGTAACGATTTATCTCAAAATCTTTTTTTTGTCCGAGTTGAAGGACAGGAAATTGATTTTTAAATTTATTCTATGGAGATAATTGATTTTAAAGGTAGGATGGTTATGCAGTGCAAGGCGTATTCTTTTACCAATATTTAAAACCGAAAAATTCCCTTTCGCTGACAATGTTCCCTCGTCTAAAATTCTCTCCGAGAAAAATTCCCCCCGCATACAAAGCTTGGATGTCAAAGAGAAAGTACGACAAAGAAATATGTATGTCTTAGCTTTTGGTTAGTTATACATCCCCTTAAACATTTCTTAAAAATTAGCAGCACGCACATAATGTGTTTTGATTTAGCTTTGATTAGCTGAAATTTTCACCTTAATAACATTAGCCTCAATAGTAGCAATAATACTAGTATTAGTAGTAGTTGGAGTAGCTGTGTGTATATAGTGTCTTTTGGTTACTTTAACTGTCACCTCACCATGTCCTAAAAGTTCAACTTTATACCCTAAGCAGTTCCTGGTAATTACTGATACGTCTAATGTATATTGGCAGTAAATTGGGATTCCTTCCTATGGTTCTGTCCACTTCGTAAAGTTTGGGTCCTTAGAATTATTTATCGTCAACCGCTTAGATTCTCTGAATTTTCGTAAAGAAATGATATCTATTTTTTCATCGTCTGACACCTACTTCAATTATTCACCCCAGAGCAAAAGATACAAATTAAATTGCTTCATAAAATGACCGAAAACGTCCTTTTGTCTCTCAATCTAAATATTTTTTTCAGATTGTGTCTCAGAAATTGAAATGGGAAGCAAAATCAAAGATTGGATCTCTTGACAATACTAAACATAAACCAGGAGGAGGAAAGATTAAAATCGAAACTGTGAAGCTGGATTTCTCAGAAAAAGCAAAATCGAAAGTAGGCTCCACTGTGAACCTAAAACATGTTCCTGGAGGAGGTGCCGTCAAGGTAAATAATTCGCATGGAAGGTATATTAGTTTTAAAAGAGGTTCTTAGACTGAGATTAAAGAGCATATTGCTCTTTGAGGCACGCTATGGGTTTTGCTTGATCACGCTCAATCATTTTTCCATTTAATTTCCCCTTGGAATGTAAAATTTTCTAGAGAACTTTGAGCCAGATTCTACTGATTCAGATGACTCTGAGCCAAATTTGTACCAGGCTCCAGACTTCTAGATTTGGGAGTTGAATTCAGAAACTGCCTTAAAAGGAGAAAAATTGAAATTTATATCAATTATGTTGACTTTATAAATAATTGTTTTGAAAATGATGGAAACCTCCTAGCAGTATTTTTATTTTAAGAAAGCATTTAACACTAGATTTTCAAATTCTATTGCAGGGATGAGATAGTTTAGAAATGAAAGGTGTGGGTTTAAATTGATTTCACAATTATTTGTGCGGGAGGTCTGTTAAAATGAGGAATGATGAGGTTTTTGCCTGCCAATCGTTTTTCCTCAAGACATGTCATAGAAATAACTTGTGGAACGAGAAAAATATAAAATTGATGGTAAATTGTAAAGTAACATTTTTGTTTCTGTTCCAAAAAAATAAAAATTCATATGAACAAATTCTGATGTGTTTTGCAGTCTTTTTTACACATTGATAGTTATTTCTGTTCGTCTTAAGCATATATTATCATTTTTTTTTACTTATGCTTGTCTTTGGTTTAATGAAGCTGTTTTTTGATTCTTCAAAACTTTAGAAGGTATACATTAAAAGAAGACACTTAAAAGTGCAAAATTTACCTTAATTTTTCCCCAGCACATTTGGAGCTATCAACTGCTAAATGCTCAATTTCTTTAAAAATAAAAGGAAAAAATTGAAAAATAATATATATGGTTGCTTTAAATGTAATTTACCGGTCTTCTGTTGCAAAGCATCTCCCTTCTTTCTTGGCCTTGAATAAGTGTTTCATAAAAAACATGTTTAAGTATACTTAAGTACGAATTCAGTCAAAGCAGTTCGTAAAATTAAGTACCAGAATTCAATAGCCAAATTGTTAAAAATTAATTCAATAACCAAATTTTTCTTGTTCTTTCAATCCTAATTTTTATTGGTCTGAAATATTTGTTTCTAAAAACGTTGATTCAGGGTAAAATCATTTACTTCCTCACTGGCGCATAGAAAAATTAAAACAGTAAATTTAGTCTAATTGACTTCGAAAATAATCATTTCATGCATACTCTGCAATCTACGGAGTTAAACAATCTTTCTCAATACATTGGAGTTTTTAATAACAAGGTATTTGCATTGAATAAGGGTTTCTAAACCTTTCTCCAGAACTGAAAGCTAGAGACCTAAGCAATATTTTTCATAGCAAATTTTATTTTAGATAACTTTTATAACCCACATCGTATGCAAAAATGACGCTTAAGATTAAAGTAATAAAAAAAATGTACTAAAATTATAAAATAGTAAAATATATTTTTTTTAACTTTTCCAAGCAAGTAGTTTATCCAAAATGAAGTAAATTAGAACGAAAATTAAGCTTAAAACGAAGAGAAATCAATTTCAATGAATAAACGAGAACCAAGTTGAACATAAATGATGAATCAATTCAAGCTTAGAAACAACAGAAAACTCCAGAAAGGGCGGTAGGACTAAGGCCCCGAAGCCTTCTAAAGTCCAGAGTGTCATGTGTGCTTTACTGAAAAGAATCTTTATTTTGAGCTGTGTGTTGTATTTGTCATAACATCAGCAACAAAACAGAAAAATTTATTTGCATTTCGAGGCAAAACAAGATTTTCAAATTAGACTAAAGGTACCTGCCCTATTCCCTTTCTCTCAAAATTTCCATAGCCAACTTTAACTTCATTTATATTCCATTGAAAACTGTGAACATTTCGAGAGTGTGGTTTTATTTGTCAAAATATTAACAATAAAAAAAATCACCATAATACCAAGATTAATCTGAAAATGATTAATCAGTTGCTGGATAGAATTGGTAACCATTAATATTATTACTGCTAACAACTCACTGCAGCACCCAGCCGCCTGACGCCAACACAGCTATGCACGCTCCTCCTCCAACCTAATCTATTTAAAACCTCCCTCTTTGCACCCTCCCAGGAAGTTCCCATTTCATTTAAATCTTTATTTATGACATCCTCCCAACCCAGACAAGGGCAACCTGCTTTCCGTGTAGCCCCAGACAGTTGGCCAAACAGGACAATCTTCGGTAATCTGTCATCCTTCATCCGTAGAACGTGGCCTAGCCATCTCAACCTTTCTTTCATTATAGCCCTAGAAAGCGGGATTGAACCACATTTTTGGCACAGCCTACTGTTTGAAATACGGTCAGTCAGCCGGGTACCCAAAACAATCCGTAGGTAATTTCTCTGGAAAACATCTAGTAAATTTTCATCTGCTTTTCGGAGCGCCCATGCTTCAGAGCCATATTTGACCACTGTCATCACTGTAGCTTCCAATATTCTAATCTTGATTTGCAGACTTATCTTTCTATTTTTCCAAACTTTTTTTAACTGTGAAAAAACACCCTGAGCCTATTCTACTTTCAACATCTTCACTGCTCCCACCATCTTTACAAATAGTACTACCAAGGTAACTGAAGCTCCCAACCTGATCAATCTTTTCGTTACCTAATGTCACCTGTTCATCTTCACTTATTCCTAGCCTTAGTGACTTAGTCTTCTTAACATTAATTTTCAAGCCTATTTTAGCACCCTGAACTCGCAAAATCTCTAAAAATTTATTTATTTTGCTCACACTCTCATCTAATATGCTTAATTCATCAGCATAATCTAAGTCCAGGAGCGTTTTTCCTGTTGATTCCGTGGTCTCCAATTGCCTTTTCTGTGCTCCTTAAGACGAAGTCCATCAAAATCATCCATATAAAAGGGGATAGAACACAATCCTGCTTAACTCCTGATTTAATACAAAACCAGTTGCTAACCTCATTTCCTACCTTAACCGCAGCAGTATTATTCTCGTACATAGCACAAGTCACTTTAATGTTCTGGTATACCATATAACGATAAGACCTTTATTAACGCTCTTTTATCAAGAGAATCGAAAGCTTGCTCATAATCGATAAAACTGAGGACCAAAGTTGTTTGACAACGAAGGGACTTCTCAATTATTAACCTAAGAGTGAAAACTTGGTTGACACATCCTCTACCTTTTCTAAAACCGCATTGTTCTTCCCTTGAAACTTTGTCACCGACATCGAGACTCCATGTCTTAGAGTCAAGGTCTTGAATCCCAGAGGTCAAATCCTGGTGTCCTGAGGATGATCCTGATGCTGTGATGTCAATGCCCCCTTGCAAATATTTATTCAAGGCGATGAACCCAAAAGTAAAAATTCTTCGTTCAAGGAAATGCAATATTATATAATGTTTGTCGATATTTTAAAAAATCAAGATTTTGAATTCAGCATTTTAAGTTAAAACATTTAAAGTTAGAACAATATTTCGGGGAAATATTCCATGTAAAGCATTCAACTTTTCTTGGGATATTAATATCTGTTAAATCAAAAGCAAAAATTATAGAGATATCAGATAAAAATAAAGGGCCAGTGCTCGTATTTATTAAATTAGATCAGCATCCATACTTTTAGAGCAGCATTGCCAAACTTTTTTGGTTTCTGAAAACAACGACATAAGGTCCCATTTGGTTCCATCAAACCGTCCATCTTTCTTCTTTTTAAATTGCTTATTTTTTTCAATTTTTTTTCTTTGCATTCTTCAATTGCTTCAATTCTTCGACTGCTATCTTCTTTTCAATAATAGGCTACTTTGTCGTATGTTAAACTTTAAGGTATACGAAAAATGAGGTTTGACTTGTCCTTTTAGGGCTATAATAAAAGAAATATTAAGATAACTGGGCCATTTCTACGAAGACCGATGACCAGATTACCAAGGAATACGCTTTGCCAAGGTCATTCGTCTGGATTAATTACTTCAAACCATTTCCGCTACACCAACTAAAATAGATATTTGCCAAAAACGACATGTGATTCGGGGCTGCCATTCATTTTGGTGGACTTGGTAGCCTTTATATCTGGCTAGAATTTTTTTTTAAATAAACTTAAAAACAAAACCGTACTTCAGTTCTATTGGGAGTGGGCATCTATCCCACTTATAAAAAGTATATAATACAGATGTCCAATTGAACTTTTTTTCAAAGCCAATAAATTTGGCACTATTTTATTCTAAAAAAGTTCTGATGAATTTGGCTGCTAAAACCAAATATATTCTGAACATTGATCATTACAAACTAAATTCAACAGAGAGGTAAACATCAATAATTACCAGATAAAACTTATCAAATACTTAAAAAGCATCAAATACTTAAAAGTCATATCAAATAATCATAATTTGTTTTTAAGCACCTAACTTTTTTAATTTTTGACCGCTTGGTGAATACTGGTTGATAAACATAAGTTAATTTGTTAATGAATCGATCGTTAAATAAAAAATTGTCACACTATTTTCTTTTGATAAAAATGGTCATGCAATTACAAAGAATAGTTTCAGAGCAAGTTTATATCTGACCCCTATTTTTAACATTATGGGGTAGTCATGTTGGACATCTGTCTCATATTTCTTTTCTCTGTGGTGTTCTTCCTGCCTAAATTAGTTATTATGATTATTTAGAATTAATTGAAGTTAGGTTTATTTTTTTGCTTTCTGCACCGTCACTCACGCTTGCTTTATTTTGCACTCACAGATTGAAACAGTTCACTTGGATTTCACTGAGAAAGCTCAAAGTAAAGTTGGCTCACTTGACAACATTGATCACAAACCTGCTGGTGGCGAAAAAAAAATTTTTGATGACAAAGAGTACCTTAGGCAGGCTTCACACAAATCATCTACCTTACACGGGTCTGATAATAGATTATCAATGGTGAGTGATTTTTTCTTGCGAGGATAGAGAGGAAATAAAAAAAATCAAGAAAAGACGATCGACAATGAGGTTTATTTTTTATATGATTTTTTTTGTTATGTTAGGCCAATATGGCTTAAAAAATTATATTAGAAAGAATATTCTGTAACAAATATAAGATAACGGATGACATTGCTTTTTAATTTATATTTACTTTTCTGACTTGTAATTGCAAAAAGTTTTTTTTTTTTTCAACAAAGACGACAATAAGATTTTACTAATACAGAGATTTTTCTATCGCTACTTTGAACAAATTAGGTTTTGTGTTTTCTCTGCCAATCCTGTCAAAAATTCTGATCTAGTAAAGTTGGCGCTAGTTAAGTCTAGCTATTAGTAAAATCTCCTTTTCACTTGGCCTTTTGCAAATAAAATTACTTACACAAGCACTCTGGCTCAATCTGGTGTCCACAAAAAGAGAAGGTTATGTTTGTTAAGTCTTCATTCTGAATTATTGTAGCAGCTTTAGAGAGAAAGCGTTAGTAATATAAATTGTTTTATACATACAAATACACGGTATTCGATTGAATTCTAATTTTTAAAAAATCACTGCCATCTAGCATCTCATTGGGAAGTACAGTGCTAAAACTAGTCTAAAGCAAAAGGCTTGTATAGAATATTTTATAGGGCTAAACTGGTGGAGTATATCTAAGAATTTTGGCCGTCGTTTACTCCCCCCTTAGAAAATACCCCTTGGAATTTCCCTTCCCCAGAAAAACACCCCCGGTAAATACCTCCTCACGTAAAACACCCCCGAGAAATATCGCCCCGCAGAAAATACCCCCCTCGTGGTAAATACTCCCCGGAAAATACCCCCCCCCTCCCGCAAAAATTCACAGTAGTGTTATCTAAGTAAAGAACGATGTTGGCAGAATGAATTATGTTGTGATTGCCGTGTCTTTGTTTGTCACATATGAATTAGTGTCCTTTGTTTTTTTTTTTTTTTTTTTTTTTTACTTTTCTTGCGCCCCATCTGTTTTCCATTGATCGGTATTAAATCCATTCATTCATTCATTATTATTATTATTTTTTTTTTAGACCAGGGCACTTTGCATAGGAGGAGTTGTTGTGGAAACTTCAAAATGGCTCATTCGGTTAGAAATTGAGAGGGTTAGTGCCCTTTTCAATAATTGAAAGTGATTGGAGAGCGAATACCCCCCCCCACGCCCATCATTTCTCCAAGCACTTTCTATCAAATTTTGAGATAGCCATTTTGTTCAGCGTAGTTGAAATGTCTAGAAATTATGTCTTTGCGCCCTACAGCTCTCAGAGCTGGGTTTGTGAGCTATGCCCTAGGGGCATATAAGGTATTTATAGAAAGGATGGTCCTATATACTTCGGAGGCGACTATTGCCCTTTTTAGAAGTTAAAGTAATCAGAGGGTATCACTTTTCTCTCCCCATGCGTCGTGTTTTCCCGAAAAACATTCAATAGAAATTTTGAGACACTCTTTTTATTGAAAATAGTCCATAAATCATATCACAAGGCTTTTGGGGCTGATACAAACTATCAGAGCTTGGGGGTGAGGGTTGTATTTAAGGGATTTAAGGGGACAGAACATTTAAGGGACATTTAAGGTTCTAACCAGTTATGTGGGCACCGAGTTCCAAAATAGGGAACGTGTGTGAAACACCAGTAGACAATAAACAAAATAAAAATTTATTATGGAGCTCTAGAAATTACTATTCTAATTACTAGAAATTACTTCGCTGATTGTTGCAGCAAAAGGCAGACACTGCTATTAATCTCCAAACCAAAAATTAGTTTTAAGATAGCAAGATTGGTTAGGGTGAGGCATGGCTCAAATAGGAACAATTACTTTTGCACCTTCTCTCTTTGCCCAGCCATAGTTTTTGTATACTTTACTTCTGCAATTCATACTTTAAATTGGGACCAGATTCAGCAAAGCCTTTTTTTGAAGAAGAAGAACTCTAAGCCGTACATCCTGAAAAGAACTAATATAAGCCTTGCTTTTATTACTGAGGTTTGTGGCCCTTTAGGGTTTAATGAGCATATATCGATACAGGACACTCTTGGATTACAAGGCCTCCGATGTTATCGTCAATTTCAGAAAACGTCAGAAAATGTCAATTTCTAATCAAATTAAAAGTAATTGGTTTTCACCAAATGTTAAACCTGAAGAGGAATAAAACCAGTGGTGTCATTTGCAGAGAGGGGCAGTAAGGATATTTGCCCCCTTAATTCCTTCCCCCTCCCCGACCGAGATTTTAGGAAAGAGATTTTGGCGTATCTTTATTGAAAAATTGATTTTTTTGTATTTACATTAAAAGAAAAATTCAAAAAAGCAACAAAGCTGCTCCGGTTTTAAAATTGGATATTTCTCCCTCCCCTACCCTAAATTGTCGTTAATTGACTCCGCTGTGTCCTGGTGCTGCAATGAATTATTAGTAGTAGCCTATTAGTAGTGGTAGCAGTAGTAGCAGCAGCAGTAGTAGTGGTAGTTGTAGTAGCAGTGGTAGTTGTTGTTTCAAAACTAAGGAGTCTTAGGACAGTACCAGATTTTTATCAGTGTCGCCATACTGCATTGTGAAAATAAATAATCGAAACGGATTTGTTGAGTTTCACAACCCTTTGTGTCTATAAAAATTGAAGGATTAAAATCTGTTGATTCCCAAAGACAGCTACACCTGTATAGGGAAGCTATATCTGCTTAAACTGTTTGCTAATATCTGCTTTTTCGCTGATTTTTCACCCACGTCTCTTTTTTCTTTTTATTCGAGATTTGTTGCTACCAAAAACTGTATATTTGCCTGTGGACTTTGCTTTTCTTATTTTTTTATTAAGAATTGAATTTCGATTTAATCCTTATTTTTTAAGATAATTATCCACCCATAAGTATTTTCGTGAATTGGCTCCTCTTTGGCCTCGTGCTGCAGTTAATTATTAGCAGTATTAGTAGTGGTAGCAGTAGTAGCAGCAGCAGTAGTAGTGGTAGTTGTAGTAGTAGTGGTAGTTGTTGTTTCAAAACTAAGGAGTCTTAGGACAGTACCAGATTTTTACCAGTGCCGCCATACTGCATTGTGAAAATAAATAATCCAAAGGGATTTCTTCAGTTTCACAACCCTTTGTAACTAAATCAAACCAATTGATTTAGTAACTTTCTAAACAGTGGAAGCAAATAAATTACTAAGTTTGAATATGTTAAATTTATATGGAAATAGTTTGATTCTTTAACCAAGGTTGTGCTCGATTTGGAATCTGTGATCCCAGGAACAGTAAGGAAGCATAGTTTTCAATTCTTCTCATATAATTTGTGTTGAAGAATAGATTTATTTAACTGGAGTTGCCTTATAATATTGTTACTAATTTATGCTCTTTGCTTGGAAGCAAAACAGCGTCATCTATAATAATTCTTAATAGCGGATTCTAGAGTGCGTTCATATTATTAAATTTTACTAATAAGCGAGCAGAAGAGGGGAGTTTCTTGTCGCAAGGGCCGTTGTACCTGCCGGGAGTGTGACTCCCTTAAACTGCGGGGATCAGGTAGCAAGAAACTACGCTTCCCTCGCTTATTAGCTTAAATAGCTCTGTATTACGTCGTAGTTTATTGAACTGGCTCCTCCCCTCGGACTTTGATTTTGCATTACGGATTGTGACGTGGCTGTTGCGATGGGGAGTAATGAGAAATTGGTTTGGAATGCGTTACTGAATTATGCTTTCCGTGCGATAAAAGCTGGTAATCGCTCGGAGGATATAGCGAAAAAAGCAGTCGAGTTTTTCTCAGAGGAAGCAATTGCAATGGCGAAGGAGTTATTGTGGCCCCTAGCAGGAATTACCACACGTGTTACTGCGCGATCGAAGAACACCGATGATATCCTGGACATATTAAAAGTATTTCGGGTTTGTGAAGATAAAAATATCTCGTTGCCGCGGTTTGTGATTTTCGAACCTGATGAAGTTCCGATAATCCCGGGAGAAGTGACGGCTACCCTAACCCGGAAAGTAAACGAATTGTGTGCTAAGTTCGATAGTTACGTGGATTCTAATCCCTCTCCTTCTGTCTCTGCTATGCCTGCGGCAGAAACCAACACGATCATGTCGAAACTGTCATATGCGGTTGTTTTGAAGAATCCCCCGAAAGATCTTTCGAACCCTAGCGCTCGGAAATCCTATTTGGACAGAGTATGTGGTGATACTAGTTCGAACATTGTGGAGCTGAAACCTAGGAAATCTGAATGGAGAGTAGTCTTGAACAACAAGAATGCTGCCGAGTCCCTGGCTGAGGCAGTGGGTAAAAGTGACTCAACTATAAGTGTTAAAGTAAAAACTCCCGCTTTCTTCGGAATAATCCGCCACGTTCCCACTGAAACTTCAGATGACGAACTGCGCTCAGTTGTACCGAACTGTGTTAAGGCCGTACAAATTGGTAGTACTCGGTCATTCAAATTACAGTTTGAAAGCAAAGCTCATCTCTTTAACGCAATGAACTCTCCGCCCATTTTTGGTTACGAGCGACTACCCATTACAGAATTTAAATTCTTACCGATGCAGTGCTACAACTGTCAGTCCTACGGACATGCAGCAAAATCTTGTGTAGATCCCCCGAAATGTTCAAAGTGCGGTGGAGATCATTCCAGCTCTCGGGACAATCCATGCCAAAATGCCCCCAAATGCGCTCTGTGTGGTTCTTCTCGACACCCGTGCTACAGCTTCCAATGTCCAGTAGCTCAGAAGCTAATTTCTAAACAATGATCGGTGATTCTATACGGGTTGTTTCATGGAACTTAAATGGTGGAGTGGTTGATAAAATGCCACTGTTAGAAGGATTGCTATGTTATAACGATGTACTCTGTGTGCAGGAACACTTCCTCTCGAATCAAGCCGTTAGTCTGCTTGAGCTAAACGATGGCGTCAAAGTATTTGCTACTCCTGCAAAGTCATCGGGCAGGGGAAGGCCGTCCGGTGGAATCGCCATTCTTGTTAGCAGCAGGTTAAATCCCATTCTGTATAAATCTTCAGACTTTTTTGTTGCTGTTAAGGTGCACAAAACTGTTATCCACTCTGTGTACATGCCAACAGACTACAGAGACAGTAAATCAGAAAAAAAATTTAGTGAAGCCTGCAGTAAGCTATCGAGTTCGGTGGGCAGCTGTTCTAGCCAGGGCCTTGAATGTATAGTCGCTGGTGACGTGAACTGTGACTTGACTGATGAGTCTAACGCTCGAGCACAGATCCTCCTATCTTCCTGTGACGGTCTTCGTCTTGCTAACAATGATCTGTGTTTTACTTATATCCATAACTCAGGCTCGACTTCATCTCTCGACTTCATGTTAAGTTCCATCCAATCTCCAGCTTGCGGCAATTCGCACGTAGATCTGAGCGTAAGCGCGTCTGATCACTTTCCAATTATAAACACTTTTCGAGTAATTCCTGCCTCTCCTAACCCCCCAACTAATGAAAAGAAGTGGAAAATCAAAACTAATTGGAGTAAAATTGACCTGGCTACTTATCATTACGTATTGGATGAGATTCTCACAAAGATTAAAGTGCCGTTCCAATTACTACAGCAGAGTGTATGTATTCAAGATGAAGAGAAACAGCTGCTACTAAACATCTACTGTAGTGAAATATCTCACGCACTGTTATCTGCCGAGGCCGCTGCGGTCCCCATTCGTAAAGTCCGAGTGGGAACGGAAATTCCAAAGTGGTCCGAAAACCCTGCTCTAAGTGAAGCATGTGGTCGTGCAAAATTTTGGCTTAGGCTCTGGAACGAGTGTGGTCGTCCGAAATCAGGTGTTGTAAATGAAGTTCGGCTGTTCAGCAAACGCAGATTTGCCAAGATTTTGTCTAAGCATAAATGTGAAGTGATCGATCAACATAGTCAATTGATAAGTAATGACCCAAATGCTGTGTGGAGATTTCTTAAACGTAATGGTGATCAGAATAGTGTTGAGCCTGTGATCTCTGAGCAAGATTGGGTGTCCCACTTTACTTCTGAGTTCTCTCCACCCGAACAAGATCTTGAAGATAAATATGAAGTCGAACTTGATAAGTTCATGGAATTGCCTAGTTCTGGTGTTGGCTACATAGTAACTGTTCCTAATCTGATTCGTGCAATTTCAAAATTAAAAAAGAAACAATCGAAAGGTGTCGACAAGTTGTGTGGGTTGCATCTTGTACATGGTACTGCTGGTCTCCTGAGTCATTTAGAGCTTCTATTCCAAATTATCTTTAATTCTGGTCTCGTTCCCGACGTTTTTGGTACTGGAGTAATTACACCTATTTTGAAAAAAGGGAAAAATCCGTCTGAATGCGTATCTTACCGCCCTATAACTGTTTCGCCGGTTTTATGTAAGCTTATGGAATTGCTAGTTATAGATCATATTGCTTTTCAATGTTCTACCCCCGATAATCAGTTCGGATTTAAAAAAGGTGTTGGTCGCGAGCACGTCCATTATATTCTTGCTAATATATTAATAGAAGCTGATGAACTGAATGAATCCCTTATTCTAGCGAGTCACGATGTTAGACGTGCTTTTGATTCTGGGATACATCCCCAGTTATTAGTGTCTGCTCATAAACGTGGTGTGGACCGATCGGTTATTTTGCCTTTTCGGGATATGTATAAGAAGCTTCGAGTCCAAGTTAAAGTCCCGTCTCCTAACGGGCCGATTGTATTACCAAATGCTATTCCGGTTAGAAAGGGCATTAGGCAGGGTGCAATTTCGTCACCCCGGTTGTATAATAATAGTGTTCTCGAGGCCCAAAAGTTAGTGCAAATGAGCTGCATTTTCCGAGGTTTGGATGTAACATTACTTAATTACGCAGATGATATTTTTAATTTAAGTAGATGTTTGTCTCGTATTGAAGAAAATTTTCAGATTCTAGATGATGCTTATAGAGAGATAGGCCTATCTTTTAATGCAAGTAAAAGCGAGATTGTTGCTTTCAATAGGAGAAATGCAGATTGTATAGATCTTGCTGTCAAATTTGGTGCTCAAGAGGTTCCACTGTCTGACTCCATAATGTACTTAGGAATGCCTATAGGTCATAACATGGCATCTACACGTGCTCGCCAAATAAGTAATTTCGCAGAAAAGGCACGTAAGGCTTACGGGGCGCTATCTTCAACTAAAGCGAAATATAATCGACAAATTCGAGCTAGGCTATATAATGCACTGGTGATCCCACACTTTCTGGCTTTATCACCGTTTTGGCATATATTTAGTGTTAGTGATAAAAGAAACCTTCGATCACTTTTTTACAAATATGCAAAGTTTCTTTTAAATACCCCACCGTGGGTTAAAAATTCCAAGATGTCTGCAAGGTTCGGTATCACAGATCCGATTGCTGCTGTGACGAAACGTCGTTCTGAATTTTTGGGGTCGCTTGGGCCTAGTAGTCTGGCAATTGCAATTCGTCCTTAGTGAGTTTTTGTAATAATGTTTTTATTTATTGGCGGTGTATCGTAACGTTTGTTTTTGTTTGTGCAGTTAAGTGTTTGTTTTTTTTTTTTTTTTTTTTTTTTGTTTTTTTTTTTCTTTTCTTCTTTGTACTCCATTCGTGCCATTTGTGGTTTTGTATCGAGTGGGTGAATAAAATTATCTATCTATCTATCTATCTATAAAAATTGAAGGATTAAAATCTGTTGATTCCCAAAGACAGCTACACCAGCAAAGGGAGCTATACCTTCTTCAGCTGTTTTGTAATGCTGATTTTTTCGCTGATTTTTCACCCATGTCTCTTTTTTTCTTTTTATTTGAGGTTCGTTGCTACCAAAACTGTGTACTTGCCTGTGGAGGTTGTTTTTTTTAATTTTTATTAAGAATTTTATTTCTATTTAATCTTTATTTTCTAAGATTTTTATACACCCTTAACCATAGGTGCCGCTGTAGTGTTTAGTTAGTATTACAGTAGGTTATATCCATTAATTACGATACATAATATCCAGTAATTTCCAAATGTTTAGTTATACTTTATGCCGTGTTTCCATCACCTTACGAAAAATTGCTAATAGCAATTGATAGCTGTATGCTAATAAAAATTGCTAATAACAATTGACAATGAAATGCTCTAACAGTTCAAAATATTACCTGAGTAAATTGTGGATATAATTGGAGCTTGGATTTCATGAATTTGAGAAGTAAACCAACTTTACAAATATCTTCAAAAAACTCGCAACATATTTTAAAAAATTGACTCTCAATAGAAATTGGAAAATACGTTCCCCCTAACCCCTATATTCTCATGAACTGACGCCACTGTGTAAGACATTTCATATTTTATCTTTATGGCTAAGTATAACGTTTGTACTGCACACTTTGTAGCTTTTTAACTTCACTGCTACCTACCTCACAACTTTGTCTTTTGCATGTTGTTCAGAGTCCTGCACCTCCAATGTCACCAAATCCACCAATGAGTGAAGACGGAAATGCAAAGTGAAGCCAGTTTTGTTCTTTGAGCTGCACAGCCATGTGACTATTCACACTGAGAGATAAAAGCTATGATGGTGTAAAAGTGAAGACTTTTCAATTTCAATGGAATAGTGTGTTTTTAATTTAATCATTGTCCTTCCGTGTTGTTTTAGTTTTGTAATTTAGATCACTTATTGGCCCACCCATGGTTGGGTCTTAAATTATACAAAAGCTAGAGGCAAATTTTTTATCGATCACTGGATTTCATTTGGCCTGATGAAAAAGTTTGGGCTAGTATCCAACCTGTTTCTTTTTCACATCAGAAATGAGAAATTTACTTCTCTGGGCGGGAAAATCGCGCCTACATTAAGTTAAATCTTCCTTATTATGCACTAGCAATCGCATACATTAGATAGCCTTTTTTAGATTGGTGTTTAAAATAAAATGTGAATGTTTTTAGGTAGCAAAACTTTACTATAAAAAGTCCAAGGAATTTTGCTTTCAATGTGATACACCAGCCAGAATTCACAGAGCCACGTAGCTTGGTCATTTTCCTTGAGAGAAATTACTGTCTTCTGTAAAAATGTAGGTTAAAGAAAGATCAACTATTAAAGCTTTCGGTGTATGAAACTGCTTCTTCGATTTGTGTCTTAACCGCATTTAAAGGCTAAGCTCGTAGTGGTATCTGACTTTCAAAGTGTGTTCATGTTGCCGAATGTAGGGTTCACTTTGGTCTTGGATTATAGACAAAAATTCGTCCTTCCCACCTACAAAATTGTGTTTAAAATAAGTAATTGCTTCCTTTTTATACACTTGTTAAAATTTATTTTTCGTACCATTTTAGGCAGGTGTGTAAAATAAAACATGAATGTTTTCTTAGATAGTTAAACTTACTGAATAGTTATTTTATTCTTACATAGGTAGTTGTTTTGCTTTCAATCTAATATACTTGACGGAATCCGCAGCACGACGTTGTTTAGTCATTTTACTCGACAAAATTTACAGTTCATATTTAGTTTCAGGGAAGATTAAGTTTTAATACTTCCGATGTGAAATCGTTTCTTCGTTCTGGTTTTGAAACATACTTTAAGATTCTGACAGGAGTCAAAGTTTGATTTGGCACCTGTATATAAAGGCACTTGATAAAAGTGTCTTCCTGCTGATGGCTGCATTTTTACTTGTGTCTCGGTTCAGGGCCCATCGTGTAAAATTTACTTTCAAATAAGTGTTCTTGAGGTGCACCAGTGAAAATATTTATATCTTTTTCAGTCCTTTTCAAATCTTTTTCAAATAGGTATCTAAAGAAGTTTGAATGTTTTTAGATATTTAAATTTACTAGGAGGAGCTTAGGGTATTTTGCTTTATAGCCGGAATTCCCAGAGCAACGTCGCTTTGTCATTTTAAAGTATGAAACACACTTTAAGGCTCTGACAGGAACCAAATTTGGATTTGGCACCTTGGTATCGCAATTTATTTCGCTTATAATCTGCTGAATATCGCTGATAAAAGTATTTTCATTTTGGCTACTTTTTCCTTCGCGTTTGTCTCTCAAAGAGGTTCTCTAGTATTGCGTCAAAAATAAGTAATTGCTTCGTTTTTATTTACTTGTGTTGATTCACTTGTAAAGATATAATATAGTCCCATTCTTTTAAGCCGTGTGTTTTTTTTTCTAAGAGATTCTTTTGCTAGGAAAACTTAAAAGAACTTCACTATTAGGTCTAGGAACTTACATAGCGACGTCGCTTGATCATTTTGGCTTGACAAAATTTACTGTGTTTTGCCAGAATTTGAAACTAATGATCCATAAAAATATCCTTTTTTCAAAGGCTAAGGGAAAACTAAAAATTAAAAAAAAGTAAGTTAAGGAAAGTTGACTCGAAAAAAAAACCAACAACATTTAATCAACTTATTTTGGATTATTTTCGGTTGAACAGGTGCATACAAACGAGCTTTTTTGGGCAAGTGAAACTGGGGGGAGGGAACATGTTATATAAAAAGCAACAGCTTTTTAAGTTTTTTTTACAAATAAGTACAATAAACTGTGTAAAAGCATAAAAAGCTAAAGAGAAAGTTCAAACACGTGAGGGTATTCAAAATTCTTACGTAATCTTTTTAAATCCAAGAGAGTTGGGGGGATTCGAAAATAGAAGTTAGAAAATACACAATTGAGGTAAATTATAGGACCAATGTCGAGATTCAAGCAGAGAATTGGACAGAGGGCCCTACTTTAAGAGTGCGTAGTCACACAATTGACGTTTAAGTATGAGAAACGCATGTAACTATGTACATACATTTTAATTAAACAAAAAATGAGAATGTAATATCAGATGCATAAAATTATATAAGCCTGCACTAGATTAGATCATTTTTCATATTAAAAGTGTTGACTGCACTTTAAAAACGCCTGCTAAAATGAAGATTTGTAGATTCACAAGCGAAATCATAAGCATTGCATACACATTTATTAATCTGTTACGATACATTATGTGATTTTGCGTTATGCTGCTAATAAAGTTAGCGCTAGGTAGTTTGGTCTTTTCAAACTTTAAAAGAATTGGTAGTCTTGGCTACATATTGTTGTGTAATGGAGGGTGGGTACTTTCTGGTACAAGCCTCGATTCGATTTGGTAAGTCCGTCCGTAGTAATAGTCATTATTGAGGTATTGAGTCATTGCCTTTTAGTCTGAAATAGGTGTAGCATAATCCTAGCTTCCTGTTAAGGTTTCGATCAAATAGTATGGAAAACTTATAAGAGCGGAAATTAGCGCCATTGTTATAAATAAATATCATCAATGCTATCAGACATTTCACGATTTATTCATCTATTAAGCTACCCTAAACTATATACTTGTCTTTTCAGATAGTTGAAAGTTTAGGGGGAGGGAGAGTAAAAATAAAGATTTCTGCCACCAGCGGACTCTAGGACTGCTTTTTTGGGGAGGAATAAAAACGAGAATTCGGGAAGAGAGGGGTGATCAAATCTAATTTTATTTGATATTCTGACTACGAACTACCCAGAAATTTCAGAAATTTGGGGAGGGGGGACTCGTGGCTGCGCCACCAAGAGGACGTGCCAGCCTAACGTCAAATAGACTACTTAATATGTCAAGACTTTTTTAAGATAACTTAGGCCTAATTTCTGCGGACTTAATTGCGACGTAAGATAAATCTTAGAACAGAATATAAATCAACTGATACCATTTAGGAAGATATTTTAGCTTTAATTTTGCAAAACAACAAATAAATTATATCGATTCTCCAATATTTTTGGATTCCCTGCTTTTTTCATATAGCCTCCTGATGCTACGGAACTGCGCTAGTAGCTTTAATTCTTAACTTTCAAATGACCAAATGATTTAGATTTTTGGTCAAATGACCAAAAATCTGACTCTTGTAAGTTTTCCACTCTCTTCGCCATCTAATATAAGTTGTTTACATTTTAAATTATGGTCTAACTAAAGTTTGATCTTTGGTATCGAGGCCAATGCTCCTTTGGATTTATTTATTAAAAATAAATCCAAATAAATAAATATATCCTTTGGATATATTTATTAATGCTCATTAACCTTGCGTTTCCAGCTTGCTAATTCAGAATCTGGTCTCTTCGAAAACCAATAAATAAAATAGATGGCATATTACCATCTACCTCCACTTACAGTAGGGAAACATCAGTAATTTCCTTTGGAAACGTATTTGAATTTATATTACTTTAATTTTATGGCCCGCAAAACCGGGGGATGGATTTTAATAAGCATTAGAGACTTTTATTCTATTTTCTTCTCTATAAATATAAATAAGAATATGTGTATTATTAAAGAAAACTTGTCTTCCTAGTTATTTTGAAATACTGTAGCGAACAACATTAAAGAAAAACCGTTGCGCAGAAAAACCGTTACGCTAGCAGAACAGAAGTCTTCCAAGAATAACAGTCTTAGCAAGTAACTGGTGCCTTGAACATATGGGGGCGCTATCATATCACTTATATTATTTGATTGATTACAATGAGACCAAAATTAGTAATCAAAATACCTGTTTTTAGATACCTTTACGTATCATGGGACCGCCTAGATACAATCGGACCCGGGCAAGATACCGAAGAAACTACTTCAGTTTTACTAAACAATTATAACTTTGAACCATGTTCTAAATATTTAATCTGCAGTATTGCAGTAAGAGCTTCCTTGTTATTAATTTTGTTTTGTTTCTCTTATAGCGAATTTGTTTGTGAACTGTGCACTTTTTGAAACTCGTAAAAATAAATACAAAATTCAAATTATTAATTTTGTTGAGTCTTAGAAATTTGATAACTTCCTACGTCCCTTGTTAGGAAAATAGCTTTACTTGTCTGTTATGGCGAAATATGATTAAAATCATAAACGCAAGGAGAAACGGGACCTCCAGCGTCAGCTTTCCAATGTTTTGACATGAAGCAATAGTGCGCCTCAATCTCTGTAAGGAGAAAAATCGTATTTGTCTGTTCAGATGAAGATGAGCGAAGAAAATATAAATACACTGAGCAGTAGACTTCGATCTTAGCTTTCTTAAAATTCATGATTTTTTCATATATATTTTAAAATATACTTAGGATTTTGCCTGTTTTTCACTGATCAAGAATTCTTTCAATTGGCCTAGGCGTTTTTTAGTTAACCGTACGTTTTATTTTTACCACTTTTAAAAAGCTTCTTTTTCTAATTAATCACCTTTTGTGTTTCAAGAGTCGTTCTTAAAAAAATTTCGAAAAACAGTCCAATTTTAGCGCAAAGAGTAAGGCATTGAAGAGGAGGGCAACCTCTTCATATACGGAATAATTTCTGCTGTTTTTTAGTTTTTTCAAAAAACACAAGTGGTCTTTGTAAGCAGCCAGGTTTTCGTTCAAAATCAGTTTGAGACTTAATTTAAGGAGGATGAAGGCTTTTAGCTTCCATATAAATTAAATTTTCACATTAGGCTGCTGGGTCGGGCTGCGTTTGAAGCTCAGAAAGCTCATTCATAGGTTGAGATTTCTGCAAGACTCATAGGGTCAAAATACTCCCTTAAGTTCCTGTAATACACTTAATTTAAGAGTTTAGAATTTCTTATGAAGCGTGACTATCCTTCTCCCATTATTCGGGACTCTTTTAGAGTTTAACATGGATTACATAGGGATGTTAATCGGAGGAAATTTCTTCCCAACAAGAAAACTTACAATCACCCCTCAAAATTGAAGAGAACGGTAAAAGGGGTAGCGATTTTGATGGGCGTTATGTCAGCAAGCTCATCAATGCAGTAAACTGTGTTATATACACCTCAGGCTCAAAAATTGCAAAAACTATTGTGTGAATATCCCTTCTTGACGTTTCATCACCCTCCCCCAATCTTCTTTGGGGTATATTTTGTTTAGCTACGACTTTACCAAACCAGCCAATGTTCACGAATTATTTTTGGATTTTCAAAAACTAAAATTTTACAAGTTTCGTCATAAAAAAATAAAAAAATCATTGCTGGCATGGAAATTGAACCCAACATTTCTTTGCGACAAGCCAGAGCTTCCCTTTAGTACTGGTGGTCAATTTGTATGTTTTTGGGTTTGTTTTTCTTTACAGATAAAAATGTCCTGTGTTTATTTCTTATTCCAATTTATTAATCGACATATAGCGTTCTAAAATGGAATGGGGGTCGCCATAGCACATAATTTATTTTAGAACTTGATACGACTTCATTTTTTGACTTAATAGAAAATTAAGCATCAAAAAGGATCTGCTGCTAAAATGTTCAAGAAAAGGTACATTGTAGTATAAAACCAGAAAACAAAATCATATTTAGTGGTCACAAAAAAAATATTGTCTGCAGCTCTTGGCTTCAATGCCTCAGATTTACAAATATTCCCTGTCACAATAGACGGCAAGTTTGCCAAGTTTCTGATAAAAAAAAAGTTTGGAAAGATCTGAAGACGTTCGTCCTCTCAACGGTCTTGGGGGCACCAGAAGCTTAACATATTGCCACGACCTCTCATGATGAGTGTGTCGTGCTGTCCAATCATACTCAACTTAAAATTAATCATTAAATTTTAATAAGTTTAATCATTACAAAATTCTCCAAAAAATCTTTTACACTGAGGTTTTCCGGTTCACTCCCTCCGACCAAGCTGATGTGCGGACAAGGTAGCTTTCAAAAATTTAAAATATGTATTTTACTTTTATTTTTAGAACAAGTCAACGGCATCAACTCCCTTGACTCCTTTAGCCGAGCAAGTTCTGTTCCCCCAAAATGCAGAAGCAGACTTGGAGACCAATCAAAACATTCATAACAATGTTCAAGATGATTTGACACAATCTTCGATTGTGGAAGACAAACGAGAGGAAGGCAATCCAGCTTTTGAAGATACTCCAGAAAAAAAGAAGACTCAGACTAAGGATTGGAACAGCGAAAGTGATGGTATTTTATCTTCTTCACAAGAACAACGAGAAGAAAAGATCAAAAAGCAGGAAACTTGCAAGGAAAATACTGACTTTTCAGTAAATAGGGATGGTGAAGGAACTGAGAAGGGTGTAAATAAATCTGTTGTGATTGCATCACAAGACCTGAAGGACCCCAGAATTGAGGAAGAATATATGACCCAGGAACACGAAGAGAAATATGAAGAAGACTTTGATGAGGATATAGTCTCAGAAGAGGACGTCAAAGAAAGACAGGAAGAATATACGAAAAGCACCTCTCACGAAAATGGAAAAGAAACCTCTGAAGGGATAATTGAAAAAACTTCAAAAGAAGCAGCCAACGCAAAAACTGAAGGAACTATTGAAGGTCCAGTCAAAGACGATGCAAATTTTCAAGAAGAAATTTCAAATGCTGATTCAAGTGAAGACAATATAAAAGGATTAAAAGAAATAGATAAAGACGGTTTTATTGACGAAGAACAACCCCCTGAAAACCTTATTGAAACCGAAGACGAAAAACGTGAAGAGGTACTGACAGGAGCTAATCAAGAAAATGGAAACATAACAGATTATACTGAAGCTGATGAAGAAAAAGAAAAAGTAAATATTTGCACAGATGATGTTAGAAACAATGCATTTCTGGAGAATAAAGAAAGTACTATAGAAAATGTTGAAGAAAACGCTGATGGTCTAATTGAGATGCTCTCAGAGACTGGAATAATTTTGGAAAAAGAAAACATAGTTAAAGAACTGGTACCTATGAAAGAACAAGAATATGAGAAAATAGATATACAAACACACACCGATATGGAAGAAGTCGATTGTCATGTAAACACTATTTCAAAGATAGAAGAAACACAAGATGGGAGAAATTTATCAAATTTAGGAGAAGCAAACAGTGTTGAAGAAACTGGACAAGAGAGCTTCATTTATGAAAGTGGTGAAATAGCAGAAGAGCTAGAAGCAGGAACGTTACAAGAAGAAGAAATTAAGATGAATGATAATGAACAAGTCATTCAGAATGAAATTGAAAATACATCTGATCAATCTGGATATATCAACACTGATAAAACTGAAAGCCAGACTGATGAAAAAACAAATGCCGAGGGAAGTACAGCATCGTAGTTACACCTATTTTTAGATTCTTAAAGTCCTTAGAAATTTTAAAGAGATTTCAAATGTGGAATCACATATACTCTCTAATCTTCAAAGGTCAATTGTTAAACTAAATTCGTTTACTCACTTAAATGTCGGAATTTTACTTTTGGTTTAAGTAATGTTTGTTGTAAGCTTGAAACTAATTTAGTTCATTCCTATTTGTTTAAATAAAACTCATTTTAATGAAAACTTGGACTTTGTTATGACTGTCCATTATAGACAGTCTCTCGTCCTGCTCATCACTCATTCGTTGTATTAGATCTTTTTAAAATAATTAAATAAAAAAAAACATTTTCCGTAAAATAATTTTCAAAACATATATACTGATTCGTTTTCCGAAATATTTTAATATTTATTCCTAAAGGTCTCAGCAGCATTGTATTTATTAACATTATAAAAGAGAAAACGCTTCAAATATAATTAAGTTTCAATAAACCGCAAATGACGCTCTGACCTTTAGAAGGCATAGGCAGTTCATGTTTGTTTTAAGTTTGACTAGATTATTTAATGTAATTTTTTTTTGTTTTGGCTTTCATTTTGTTATTGATTGTGATATAATTTCGTTTTACGCTTGAATTACTCCTTGACTGTATTCCTCTTCCTTCACAAGTCTAATGTAGCTCTCTAGTTATCTTTGAAATACTACTTTTGTTGAGAGTTTTTAAACTATTTTCCGTTCATTCTTAATTGACATATGTTTTAATTGATTAATTAAAGGAATGTCTGTAAAGCTATTTTCGATTTTTATTCATAAGAACTAAGATTTTGATTGCTATTTATATATATTTGAAAAAAAAAATTGCAACATATATAATAGCAATTGTTCAATAGAACTTTGGATGGATGGATATTACAAATATTATTCAAATAAATGGATTGAAAATCTGCATTATCTTTGGTCGTCTATAGGTTTGAGGCCATTCTGACCACCATTTTGTTACAGCCTTGAGTATATGCATCTATCAATCAACTATCCCAATTATCTCGCCCTGAAAGTTTCAACTTAAATCCCTTAGCTTTTCTTGAGATATTGCAGGTACACCCTTTTGACAACCCGGATGTACATAGTTTCTATCGATTTAGTTCAATACCCCCTTTACATTTCGTTAAAATAGCCAACTTAACAAACGTACCTGCGTGTTATATATCGAAGATGCGCACTTCTGACAACCTTGAATACACACAATATCTGTTGACCACACAATATCTGTTGACTTAGTTCAACAAAACAACAACATGCCACGGAAGTTAAAATGTAACACCCTTAGCTTTTCCTGGAATATTGCACAGATGCTCCTCAACTTTCCCTGTAAGTTCTAACAGGAAAGTCTATTCAGTTCCACAGATATTGCATCTATGCTATTTAGAAAACCTAGATGCGCTTGAACCCTTTTAATTTTGTTCATTAGTTGGAATTCTAGCAGCAGTCTAAGTAGCAGTAGCTATTGCAGTCAGAGTTGCAACTGCAGTAGTAATGATAGTAGTATAAGTTATGGTAGATATCACAAGTAGTTGGAGTTGAAGTAGTCACATTCACGAGCAGTTGCCGTCATAATCAGTCGCAGTCGTAAGAAGTTGCAGTCCTAGTTTGAAGTTGCTGCAGCTGCAGTTGCAAGTCGCTGCTGTCACAAGTAGTTGCAGTTACAGTTTGTCAATGTCACAGTTTTAAGTAGTTGCAGTCGTAGTCACAAGTGATCGGAAGTTGTCGCAGTCGCAATAAGCCACAGATCAGGTTGCAGTCACAAGTGTTCGCAGTTGCAATCGCAGATAGTCATGGTTGCAGCTGCAGTCGCAGTATTAGAAGTACTGGTGGTAGTATTAGGGGTAGTAACAATAGTAGTAGTAGGATTAGTAATATTAGAACTTATATAGTGTTATGATTTGTTCAACTTCAATCTCAGTGTGCCCTGAAAGTTTCAAATTAGCACCCCTAAGCTGTTCCTGAGACGTAGCTGATACGTTATTTTGGAAGCCTGTATTGCAATATTGTGTATCGATTTCGTTCAGCATTCCGAAAGTTTCAACTTAATACTTTTTGGGGACCAAGGATGAAACTTACTCCTTTTCCTCCATAACAAAACCAATATACAAACAATGGGCAGGTTGCTGATGGCTGCAAGCCCTTGCCTCAAGAGGTGAAGGGGCTTTCGTCGTCCCCGGAGGGGTAGTTATCGAACCTTTAAACTTTTCCTAATATAATGGCTATATCAAAGTTTTGATAGGATGTCCTTGGGGGATGGGCAGCTAAAATGGAAATTGTAGGGGGGAGGGCTGGTTACCCTCCAATTACTTTTGACTCTTAAAAAGGGTACTAGAACTTTCAATATTCAATCGGATGAGCCCCTTTTAAAAGTTGCTACAACAACTCCTTCCATACGAAGTTGCCTGATTAAAAATAATCAAATAATACATTGATGCCTTATTATTCTTTCCTAATGCAGTGCTATTGCACTCACAGTGATAAAATAAATTTCAAAGCTGCATATTATATGCATAGGGCTGTACAATCTATAAAATGACTAAATCCATCAGGTAAAGTAGTGATTAATCAGGTACTGTTTAGAATGCCCTTTCTCAGGCAATGAATGTATCTAAAAGTAACAGAATAAATATATATTTACCAAACTGCCGATTTTAATGCTATTAAAATGGATGCTGCTCTTGGTCAATCGTTCAATTCGTAACAGATATACTACATCTCAAAGTATCCTCAAGGTTGGAATATACATATAACCACTAATATAAACTAATGTAATATACTGTAATATAACTGTAATATAAAGTAACGTGATTAACGTGGTGTTTAACATGGATCATTTAAAAAAGAAATAAGCTCAACTGAAGGAAACATCATAAAGTCATAACATAGCCTGATAAGTTGAATTGGTTTTCTATGGACAAAAAACTTTTGACAAGAACAGTAGTAATGAACCATTTGACTGGCTATACGTGGTATACCCTGAGAGCATAGGAGGTTTTAGGTGCTGACGAAGGTATTGACCCTGAAACAGACCCTGAACCGTATCTAGAGCTCTTGTCAAGTTTTTTAGATTGGTGCCAAGATTGATATTACTTAGTAAAAGGAAGTAGTTATGCCGATTTGAAGCTTATGAGACCCAGGTAAGGCAAACTTAAATAAATTTTTTTTAACTTGGGCCTCGGCCGCATTTATGTATACGCGCATGCAATGATGGAGGTATTGTGTGTGCATGTTTGTTCATATCTATGTATGTTTATACATTTTAAAATTTTCGCAGTTCCTTCAAAACACTGAAAATAAGGATTTGAGCTTTCCACATAAATTAAGTATAAACTAGAAATCCTTTGACAGCATTGTTTTACAGTGTGCTACTGAATAACAGTGGTTCAGTTTGGTATATACCTATGACTGTGTATACAAATATGGTGTATATAATTAGTCTGACAGACACTAAATAATTGTTGTCCCAGTCATGGCTGATCCCTCCTATTTCCTGCGGCATAAAAAAAAACAACAACAATCGCAAACAGGTTAAGATAACTTTGAGAAAACTTAGAGTAACCGAAAACAGGGAGAACTTACATTAAATATAAAGAGGTTAGTATCCCCTTACTAATTGTGGTAATCCCCTTACTTACTTAATTGTGGTAAGTGTACTTACCACAATTGAGCTTTATTTTTATTATGTCGCTTTGAGAAGAAATAAGCTCTTTTCTATATATTTATTTTGCACAATAAAATTCTCAGCTGGAATCTTTTGAACTTAGCTGTTGAACTTGACGGGCAAGTTATATGGGGTACGTACAACTTACAGGCTATTCAATAGTCCAATATATAAGATATGGATAAATTAAAATGAAAAAATACATAATCCTGAAATAATGGAAGGGGGAGGAGGGTATACTCTTGGACACTTAATTGTAGACATTTTATAAAACATATACGAAAAAGAAATCGCGTTGCTAAAGGCGTGGTTACTATTATTCATGGTAACGAAAATTTAAATTCTAAATTAATATGGTGTATTTTCATTACGCGATTTCTT
Source organism: Artemia franciscana (assembly GCF_032884065.1). Lineage (NCBI taxonomy): Eukaryota > Metazoa > Arthropoda > Branchiopoda > Anostraca > Artemiidae > Artemia > Artemia franciscana. The sequence continues at coordinate 23,971,747 of NC_088876.1, read as the reverse complement.
CCCATATATTTATTTTGCTGTACACTCTTCATGATCTATTTCTTAGTAATTATGCATCCTTTCTGTAAAATTTTTCAACCTAATTAATATTTCTTGATAAGATAAAAAAAACTAGAAAGGATGACGTAAATGTCAAAAGTCCAACTAATACCTTTGGCTTTCAAATGCCAATACGTGCTTAATAACATGGAACTGGCAATATTTTCAATTGATTTTGGATGGAAAAATTGCCAAACTATTTTACAACATATTTAAATCTGTCAGAGTAAAACTAATAATGAACTTACGAAAATTCATGCGTGATAAGAATAGCCTTCCATCAATAACAATGATATCACAAGGACAAGATAATAAACAGTGATACAATTAGAAAAATTACAAATTTTAGTGGACTACCATATACATTTTTGGGAAAGAAATTTTTTGGAGTCTCTCCTTAAATATTCTCATTGAGCAGTAAACATAGATTTCATCTTTTTCTGTTAAAGTTTTAGGTTAGTATACAATAATTCGCAATTTGGCTCAATAGCAGATGATTGTGTTTTCTTTCAATTTTCGATTCGAAAAATTATTATCCAGTGGTCTTAAGTAGTCTATATATCCATTAAATAGCAGGTGGGGGATTATTATCTAGCCATCTAGAAGTATAGTGGCATACCTCTAGATAGCTTGATGACACATCGAGCAGCTAGAGGAATAGAAGATATTTATCAAACAGTTCGTGGTAACGAACTGTAGTAAGGAGCGATCCGGCTCAATAGTAACCAAAACTCTAAAAAATTGAATTTTGATATCAATAGCTACATCAAAAGAATCGCATTTTAATGCTGATTTTAAATATATAAGTTTCATCAAGTTTAGTCTTAGCCATCAAAAGTTACGAGCCTGAGAAAATTTGCCTTATTTAGGAAAATAGGGGGAAACACCCTCTAAAAGTCGTAGGATCTTAATGACACCATCAGATTCAACGTATTAGAGAACCCTACTGTAGAAGTTTCAAGCTCCTATCTACAAAAATGTGGAATTTTGCATTTTTTGCCAGAAGACAAATCACGGGTGCGTGTTTATTTGTTTGTTTTTTTTTTTGTTTTTTTTTTTCCCCAGGGGTCATCGTATCGACCAAGTGGTCCTAGAATGTCACAAGAGGGCTCATTCTAACGGAAATGAAAAGTTCTAGTGCCCTTTTCAAGTGACCAAAAAAATTGGAGGGCATCTAGGCCCCCTCCCACGCTAATTTTTTCTCAAAGTCAATGGATCAAAATTTTGAGATGGCCATTTTGTTTAGCATAGTCGAAAATCATAATAACTATGTTTTTGGGGATGACTTACTCCCCCACAGTCCCTGGGGGAGGGGTTGCAAGTTACAAACTTCAACCAGTGTTTACATATAATAATGGTTATTGGGAAGTGTACAGACGTTTTCAGGGGGATTTTTTTGGTTTTGGGGGTAGGGTTGAGGGAGGGGGCTATGTGGGAGGATCTTTCCTTGGAGAAATATGCCAATGAAAAGGTCGCAGGACGAATCTGGTGACGTTAGAAAAAAACGTCAAATTAAGAGCTTAATATACAATGCTGGGTGTTCGGAGCCTCTCTATTATGGAGTATAATTTGAAAATAACACAACTATACGAGCGATAAAACATATATACCACAGCCATAACTCAACTAACGAAAGAACTGCTAAGAGATAACACAACTATAAAGCGAAAACAGGTGAAAACTAACGGGAAAATAAACGAACTAAGAGGTGGAAGGGGCCCAGAGAAAAAATATAATCATTTTTCAATTTTGAGCCTAACTTCCGCAAAGGAGTAATAATGTCAGAAGCCCCGAAATACCGAATTATTTTCTTTTCAAACAGTTCGTGGTAAGGAACTGTAGTAAAGGGCGACCCGGCTCAATAGTAAACGAAACTCTAAAAAACGGAATTTTGATGCTAAAAGATACATCAAAAGAATCGAATTTTTACGCTGATTCTAAATATATCAGTTTCAATTAATTTAGTCTTTGTCATCAAAAGTTACGAGCCTGAGAAAATTTGCCCTATTTTTGAAAAAGGGGGGAAACATCCCCTAAAAGTCATAGAATCTTAACGAAAATCACACTATCGCATTCGGTATATCAGAGGACTCTATAGCAAAAATTTCAAGCTCCTATCTAAAAAATGTGGAATTTTGTATTTCTTGCCAGAAGACAAATCACGGGTGCGTGTTTATTTGTTGTTTTTTTTTTTTTTTTTTTTTTTTTCCCAGGGTTCATCTTATCGACCAAGTGGTCCTAGAATGTTGCGAGAGGGCTCATTCTAACGGAAATGAAAAGTTCTAGTGCCCTTTTTAAGTGACCAAAAAATTGGAGGGCAAATAGGCCCCCTCCCATGCTCATTTTTTCCAAAAGTCAACAGATTAAAATTTTAAGATAGCCATTTTGTTCAGCATAGTCGAAAACCATAATAACTATGTCTTTGGGAATGACTTACTCCCCCACAATCCCTGAGGGAGGGGCTGCAAGTTACAAACTTTGACCAGTGTTTACATATAGTAATGGTTATTGGGAAGTGTACAGACGTTTTCATGGGGATTTTTTGGTTTGGGGGTGGGGTTGATGGGAGAGGGCTTTGTGGGAGGATCTTTCCTTTGAGGAATATGTCATGGGGGAAGAAAAATTCAATGAAAAGGGCGCAGGATTTTCTAGCATTACTATAAAAAAAACAATGAAAAAAAAATATGAAAACGTTTTTTCAAATGAAAGTAAGGAATAGCATTGAAATTTAAAACGAACAGAGATTATTACGCATATGAGGGGTTCTAAAAATACTTTAGCATAAAGAGCGAGGTATTTAGGAGGAGATAAATACCTCGCTCTTTATGCTAAAATATTTTTAGTGATTTCAACTATTTATTCTACGGCCTTTTTGATTCAGGGGTCATTCTTAAAGAATTGGGACAAAGCTTACGATTTAGTGTAAAGAGCGAGGTATTAACGAGGGTACAAACCCCCTCGTACACATAATAAAAATATAAGAATATAAAAGTTTGTTATGTAAGTTAATTCTTAAGTTACGTATATTTTTTACTAATAAAAACGTTCGTTGAATATTAAAAGTTTTAGTAGCCTTTTTAAGTAACCGAAAAATTGGAGGGCAGCTAGGCCTCCTTCCCCACCCCTTATTTCTCAAAATCGTCTGATCAAAACTAAGAGAAAGCCATTTAGCCAAAAAAAAAAATTAATATACTAATTTCATTTCAATGATTTATGTGCGGAGAGCCAAAATCAAACATGCATTAATTCAAAAACGTTCAGAAATTAAATAAAAAAAAACTAGTTTTTTTAACTGAAAGTAAGGAGCGACATTAAAACTTAAAACGAACAGAAATTACTCCGTATATGAAATGGGTTGTCCCCTCCGCAGTCCCTCGCTCTTTACGCTAAAGTTTTTAATTGTTTTAAAAAGTAGAATTGTGGCAAAGAGTCAAACTTTAGCGTAAAGAGCGAGGGACTGCGGAGGGGACAACCCATTTCATATACGGAGTAATTTCTGTTCGTTTTAAGTTTTAATGTCGCTCCTTACTTTCAGTTAAAAAAACTAGTTTTTTTTATTTAATTGCTACGAAAGCCTTTATAGGCTTGGGAAAAAACACTTACGGACATAATAATAATATAGATAACTACAACAATAGCTCAGAATAATAAGAGTAACATGTTAACACAGCAATAGCAACACAATGGAATACGATTAACACATAGCAATAACAATAGCCAACACAGAACACGCAAAATAAAGACACATAATGATGACTCAAGAAAATAAAACTTTGCACTCATACATATACATTTGAAATATTGGGATAAAATTAGCAATATACAGCGATCTTATTGCATCATACCTCAGCAATGGGGTTGTTCTTCATAAGACAAGCACAAAGAGAATAAGAAACTTATAAAAGTTGGCTCTTCGCCAATTTAGCACAAGAAGATAGGAGATAAAAACTACTAGTGACATTTTACAACGAATCGTCTGGCAAATACATTAAAAAAGTATAAAATTTCAAATAAAATTGAATATTTGGTATGATCAATTTATACAATAGGATGCAGTAGATAAAATTAATCATTTTTTTTTCAAGAAACACTAAGTCAACAAAATCTAATATGGACAAACGCCTATGTTTAGTTGGGAAGCTCTATGGAGGTTAAGGAGGATTGTTGATTTTAAGCTGGTACCCCTTAATAGGAGAGAATTCTGTTTTTACTACCCTTCTTTATATTTGAAAGTTCCTGAAAAGACAAGTGTGCAGCAGTTTTGGAAAGTCACCACTCACTAGATGGCACTGGTGGGTTTTTTCCTTTTCAACACTAGTGTTTCCATTTTTAACCTCTCTTTGGGCAAGGGCTTGTAGTCAGCCAGAAACAGTTAAAGGGTTGTGCGCGAAAGAGCCTTCTACTTGGAGTTAATGTCTTTCCATAAATGTTAATACACTTTTTGAGGATTCAAAAAAGTGTATATCTACATAAATATGTGAAAATGAGCATTAGAAAAATGAATAAATCACTTGCTGACTAGATGATTTATCTCTACTGTAAAAACAATTAACCATCCTTGAATTCATTTACTATGCAAGGGTTGTGATGGGACAGTCTTCATTCTTAACTTACTTATTGGTCGAGGGGGATTTAGCATTAAAAAGGTGGGAAGCGATGCCTCATAGCAGTCCTTAAGGAAGCTGGTGGCAACACTCAATAGGATCTGAAGGTGGTAACTTGAGGCTCTGACCTTATCAGACAGGGTTGCCCAGTGACGCCAAGTTGAGAAAGGGCTGAAGCTAGATTCACTTTTTAGGTTTATACTTCCAACCGATACGATCAATCTTATTGTCAGCTGTTCAGTATCTGGGTGATGTTCTTTATTATGAGATAGTTGATTTTAATGAAAAATGATAGTTGATCCATTAAAAGCTGTACTAGATCCTGAAAAGGGGGGATAAACGCTCTAATATCAAGGATAATTGTATTTTGCTGTGGAAAGCAAACTCTCTTTACAAAAAAAAAAACTGTACAATCGCTAATTACTTAAAAGAGGGTAAAAAGTTAGACAGAAAATGGGTTAATAATTGGGCAGTGACTTGACCAGATAATTGCATGCTGTAAAATCCCAAAAAAAGGCTTCAGACATGTATCTAGATTTTTAATAAATGTCTTACTTTTGCCAGAAATCCCAAAAAATCATGGAGAAATTAAACATTTTACAAAATTTCGGGGGGGGCGGGCCCGAAGGTCCCCCTGCGTACGAGCCAGCTACTAGGTCTCACTCCCCTCCCCTCGTAGATTTTGGAAAATATTGTTTCATAAAAAGATAAAAACAAAATTAGCCCCCATCCCCAGGCTTTGAAAAATAAAGTTTATTTGTATCTTTTTTAATGAAAAAATATCCCCTACACCCAAAATTTTGTAAAACAAGACCCTTGGGTTATCTACTCCCAAAATGTTGGTCAGAGCTAATAATAATATTGCCAAAGAGGAATGGATGTACATCCCTTAATTTTTGGAAAATGTAAAACGACTTCAAGTTCAAGTTGCGCATACCTGAGGCAACTATTACAGATACACTTGTTTGTTAATTACTAAACTACTATCAGGAAAAAAGTATCTAAACTGACCACTATCATTTCGTGAAACGTGACTCTTATCAAGTCAACCTCGTCTTTCCTAAAAAGGGGAAATATTGTCCTATCAAACAAATTAGTTACTGATGAAAAAGGCTTCAGTTAAAAGAAGAAAGAAGTATTAAAAAGTGACGTTAAGCATTTTTTCTTTTCAATATTCATTGATTAAAGGACGATAGAATATATTAGCAGGTACGTAAAATATTTGAAGTTTTCCTTGTATTCATTTAAAACACTTTTTCAACAAGACAAGTTTTTCAAAGAAAAGTAAAGAGCTCCATTAAGCCAAAAATGAGCAGAAATAAAGTCAAAAATCTTCTGAGAATAAATATACCACAAATCCCTTTCAATAAATAAACGAAACTCAAAACGAACAGAAGTTACAATAAATGGGCGACTCAAACTCAAAACAAGCAAAAATTAACGTGGGTAGGGCCGATTACCCCCGTGCCTTTTCAAGACCAGAACATAATTTGCGCTTTACTGAAAAAAAAAATAAAAAACAAATGACCGTGTATTGTCAGTTCAATTGACATATACTCCTTAAAGTTTGATAATTTTTTATTTATGAAAATGAAAACATTTAAAACATATTTTAACGTATACAAAATTTACACATTTTCAAAATTTGCACATTATTTTAACGTGTTAATTTAATTTAATGTTCTTTTTTATATTTTTGATAATATTTCTTTCCTTATATATTGATGACTATATTCCAAATATTTTAAGTTGACACTCTTTTTCCGAAGCATATTTGGTTCATTGTGCACCATTTGTGGGATACTATGAACACAGTTAAAATAGGGAAGTTTAGTCCCATTCTAATAGCGGTAATTTGTTTGACCGGAACCGGAAGCTAAAATCTCTCCTAAGGTTTATATTTTTACCAGACACCGTCATCCTTATGGTCAGACATTTGGTGTCTGGTAATGCACTTATTCATGAAATGTTGGACACTAAGAAGTGAGTCCGGACCCTAAAACCTGATAAAATTAAAAATTAAAGACTATTCCACCATTTGATATCCACGCTTGAGGGTTTTACAAAAAGAGTTGAGAATGGGCAGCATTGGGTCTTGTGCAATCCAATTACCTAATGTTAAAATAACTATAGAAGTCCGAATTTTTGAGGTACTATTTCTGGGTTTTTACATGGAAGTACGCCAACAAAAGTGAGTGGCTGTCGATGACCCATTTGCTCAGCTGCTGTAATTTGTAATTTTCACTTGTTTCTAGAATGTCATGCCTAAAAAGGGCATCTTAATGTTTTAATAAAAAAAATTATAAGCTTGTCATTGGAATGTCTTTTAGATTAAGAATTCATAGTTTAAAAAAAAGTCTAAAAATTTCAGTATGTAGCTGGTATGCATAAAAATTGTACGAGCATAAAATTGTGATAGGAAGTCTTTAAGAAACTGAAGAATTTTATGCACGTGTCCTTAATGTGAAATGTCTCTCCATGTTTCCCAATGTCTTTATTACACAAGAAACGTTTTCATTCCCACTCATACCTTGATTGAAGCAGATGGGGCTGTTTTGAATATATTCAGTGGACTGGGAAACGCTTTACAAATATTTTGCTCTTTTAAAGTTATGCGAAGAATAATGGACAAAGCATAAGATACACCATTTAATTTTGGGTGAGATAATATTTTGGCTGATTTCTTAGCAGAAACAATAATTTTTCAGAAACTTCAACAAAACATAAGGCACAAAACAGCTTAAGAAAGTTATAGCTTTCCTTTGCAAGTAGCGCTGTTTAAAGAAATCACCACACTGTTAATGTTTGAATTTGTACTTGAATTGTCTAATTTAACATTTTTGCAAATTAATTGCTGTACCCAATAATAATTATTTGTTTTCATGGTTCAGTGTAACAACACTGACGAGAATGGGGTAGGCCAGAGCCCTTGATAAACAGCAAAAATCGTGGAGGGGGGATATTTGATTTTGATTTCCCTGCTAATTTAAATATTCCCTAAGACAGAAAATAGAGTGTAAACTGAAAGCACTCACCAAATATGCCTAAACTGTTTTTAAGGGACTGCTAGGACTTCGTGACACCTCCGTGAGGAGTCAAGTTCTTACAGCTCGTTTTACAGTCCCTTCCGTGGAGACATGAAAGACGTGATATAAAACATGCACAATAGGTTAAATATGGCTCTCTAACAGAATAGTTTTGTACCCCATGATAATGCCACTATATTTGGCTCCAGATGAGCTCTTTCAAATTAACCTGTCAGGCCAAAAGAATCAGGGGAGATGTGCAATCTTATATCACATGTAAATACATATCAATACCACTAAAAAGAATAGAAGAAAACGTGTATTGATAAACGATCAGCAAAAAAAAAAAAAGCCAAAATTGAGAACAAACAACCAACTAGATGAAAAACATGGGAAAAGCCATTGAAATGGCTCAAACCCAAGGCCATATTCTAGGGGGTGATTTTGGGTTTGAAATCCCCCCGAAATTTTGTCACAGTCGTGAAAAACGTAACAAATATTAATATAAACACATTTTCAATGTTTCTTTATGTCCCCCCCCCCCAATAAAAATCACCTCACCCCCGATTACGAATCTTGGATACGCCCTAGCGCAAGCCTCAGAATTACAGATTTGGACTGCCGCTTTTCAGCAAAACAAGGTCAGTCGTTATATATGGAGCAATAAAATTAAGCAATTTTTTTCAACCTTATACCACGGTAAAACATAAAATAATGTCAACCATCGAAAACGGTCTGCACGGATCTCTTGGCAAGTTCGGAAGTCTGTTTTGAAAAAAGTTAGAACCACGCTAAATAAAAATAACCTAGAGTGGTCACAGATGGCCGACTAGTGTTACTAGCAACTTATGACTCATTCTAAATTCATTAAAGCGTCAGGAAGCTCTTGTTTTTATTTCCACAAAAGCCAGAATTTTCTAAAAGCTATATAGAAGGTTCAGCAAATTCTTTCACGTCGATAAAACTATATTTTACTGTTGTCTTCTTGATTTTCTTTCTCTTTTGATCAAGATTTCTATAAAACAGTTCTTGGTAACGAACTGTAAGTAAGAAGTGACGCCGCTCAATAGTAACAGAAACTCTAAGGAACAGAGTCTTGACAACAATGGATACATCAAAAGAATTGAATTTCAATGTTTACTTAAAATATATAAAGTTTATTAAGCTTAATGGTACTCATCAAAAGCTACAAGCCTGAGAAAATTTGCCAAATCCCCAAAAAAGGGGAAACAACTCCCAAAACTCAAGTGATAGTGAAAATCATACCACCGAATTCAGCATATGAGACAACCCTCCTGCAGAAGTTTAAAGCTCCTATATATAAAAATGTGGAATTTTGCATTTTTCACGAGAAGCAAGATCACGGACGCGAGTTGGTTTTCCTTTTTTGTTGGTTTGTCTATTTTCCAAGAGGAGATTATATCAAACCAGTTATCCTAGAAGATCAGGAGAAGGCTCATTTCATCAGAAATCAAAAGTTTTAACGCCCTTTTTAAGTGACCAAAAATATTGGAGTGCAAGTTATCCGATCAAAATATTGTTAACCATTTTGTTCAGCATAGTCGAAAGATCCGATAACTATGTCTTTGAGGATGGCTGTACCCCCCCAGCTCCTGGGAGAAGGGCTGCAATCTATGAACTTTGCCCATTGCTTACATGTATTGGCTATTGGGAAGTATACTGATATTTTTCGCGGGAGGGGTCTTTTGGGGATTTAAGCTGGAGTATATTACCATGGAGGAATTTTTTGTACGGGGAAGGAGTTTTTAATGGAGGAGGAGCTGGATTTCCCGACATTATACAAAAAATGGAAATAAAATAAAAACAGGTTTTTTCAGCTTTCATTATAAAAACTTAAAATGAACAGAAATTGTTACGTATATGAGGGGGTTGTTCCCTCCTCGATACAACGCTCTTTGTGCCAAAGTTTTATTTATATAAAACCTTATGATTCTATTTAAATGGCCCTTGTGTTTAGGAGTCATTCTTAAATAATTGGAACAAAAAGTCAAAGTTTGGTATAAAGAGTGAGCTATTGTGGAGGGGGCAATCCTCCTCATATACGCAATAATTTTTGTTTGTTTTAAGTTTTAATGTTACTCCTTACTTTCAGTTGGAAAGACTTTATTTTTTATTTGGTTTTACAAACAACTACTACTACTACTACTAATAACTCACTGCAGCACCAAGCCGCCTGAGGCCAACACAGCTACGCACGCTCCTCCTCCAACCTAATCTATTTAAAGCCTCCCTCTTTACACCCTCCCAGGAAGTTCCCATTTCCTTTAAATCCTTATTTATGACATCCTCCCAACCCAGACAAGGACGACCTGCTTTCCGTGTAGCCCCAGACGGTTGGCCAAAAAGGACAATCTTCGGTAATCTGTCATCCTTCATCCGTAGAACGTGGCCTAGCCATCTCAACCTTTCTTTCATTATAGCCCTAGAAAGCGGGATTGAACCACACTTTTCGTACAACCTACTGTTTGAAATACGGTCAGTCAGCCGGGTACCCAGAACAATCCGTAGGCAATTTCTCTGGAAAACATCTAGTAAATTTTCATCTGCTTTTCGGAGTGTCCATGCTTCAGAGCCATATTTGACCACTGTCATCACTGTAGCTTCCAATATTCTAATCTTGGTTTGTAGGCTTATCTTTCTATTCTTCCAAACTTTTTTTAACTGTGAAAAAACACCCTGAGCTTTAGCTATTCTACTTTTAACATCTTCACTGCTCCCACCATCTTTACTAATAATACTACCAAGGTAACTGAAGCTCCCAACCTGATCAATCTTTTCGTTACCTAAGGTCACCTGTTCATCTTCACTTATTCCTAGCCTTAGTGACTTAGTCTTCTTAACATTAATTTTCAAGCCTATTTTAGCACCCTGAACTCGCAAAACCTCTAAAAATTCATTCATTTTGCTCACACTTTCATCTAATATGCTTAAATCATCAGCATAATCTAAGTCCAGGAGCGTTCTTCCTCCCCATTTGATTCCATGGTCTCCAATTGCCTTTCCTGTGCTCCTTAAGACGAAGTCCATCAAAATGATCCATATAAAGGGGGATAGAACACAACCCTGCTTAACTCCTGATTTAATACAAAACCAGTTGCTAACCTCATTTCCTACCTTAACCGCAGCAGTATTATTCTCGTACATAGCGCAAATCACTTTAATGTATTTTTCTGGTATACCATATAACGATAAGACCTTTGTTAACGCTGTTCTATCAACAGAATCGAAAGCTTGCTCATAATCGATAAAACTAAGGACCAAAGATGTTTGACAACGAAGGGACTTCTCAATTATTAACCTAAGAGTGAAAACATGGTCGACACATCCTCTACCTTTTCTTACAAACAATGACATAGAAATTGCCTTTAGCAATTACATTGAGGATGGCGTGCTTGTAAATTAGCCCCCATTTAATTAAAACTCTTTAACTCACACCTTGTTCAACTCAACGCCCATTCAACCCGACCTTTGTTAGCTCAACCCTCTTAGCTTAATCCCCATTCAAGCCAACCATATGCAACTCAATCCCCATTTAAATCAACCCCTATTTGACTCAGTCCTATGCAACCCAACGCCCATTTGTGCATACAAATGGTTACATGTAACGTTAGGTTGAATTTAATAGGGATTGAATTGCATGGGGGTTAAGTTAAAAGGGGTTGAGCCGCAAGAGGCTGAGCTGAGTAAGGCCGAGTTAAATAAAGATAGAATTGAACGGGGTTGAATTGAATCAGGGTTAGGATGAATGGGGCTTTATTGCATGGAGGCTAAGTTAAACGGGATTGAATTACAAGAGGGTTGAGATAAGCAAGGGTTAAGTTGAATAGTACTAACGTGCATGGGGTTTAATTGAATTGGGTCTGAATTGAATTACATGAGGGTTGGGATCCACGAGGGTTGATTTGAATGGGGCTAAGTTAAAAGTGTTGATATGAACAGGGTTCATTTGAATGGAAACCACAGAAGATTGCTGCACAGTTGACAATACTCAGATACTTGCTCTTCTTCGGTAGAAAAAAACTCCCCGCTGGTTCCCTGTTGTGTTTATCATTCAACTTTGTCAATAAAAGCTTAACGCCTCTATTTTTACTGATAAGACCATAAGTGCGATTGCACGAAGAATACAGGGAATACGTCACGAGACTCAAAACCAAAATATAAGATCCATTTGAATCTACGATGCTATATATAGCCAGAATGGCCTGGAATATATAAAATTATTTTCCAAAAAAGCCTGTTGAGTTAAACGATACTGTATCTTCCTTTTTGGAGGAGGGGGTGATTTTTCTTTCATCTTTCAGTTTGACTTTGATTAAACCGTATTTCCAAAAATTTGAACGTCCTTGCTTCTCAAGACTATATTTAAAGTATTTATGCTGAGATATTTAGCAGGGGCAATTAAAGATTTTCTCGGGGGGTCCGGGGCTAATAGTTCGAAAACTGTATTCTTGGGTCTCAATGTCCTGGATCAGAGACTGAACGAGTACACAGCGTTTTGAATCTATTGGACAGGGGATAGTGGTTAAAAACTCAGTTATAGGAACCATAGAGATAAAATTATACAAACGTTTTTCCATTTGAATCTACGGATAGATAGAATATTTTTTTCACTTAACCAAGTTAGTTCTATTTATAAAAAAATAGCCTGCAAGACGATGATAATTTTCGTCACAGTGTAATCTAGTTTAATTGTCCCACGCCTTTCGTTTCTGTCATGTGAAATTTTGCGACGTCATCAAGGACAAAATAAAAAAGAAAGCAGTCACGTAGTCCCTGACTTTATATAGAGTATCTGGGGATTTTAGGACCAGATCTTTCTAAGGAATCAAATAGTGTAATTGCACTGTTTTTCTGGATTATCGCTTGGAGAGGTAAGCCACGTGGATATACATATCAACGTAGATCCTTGACTTTCTTGTTCCTTGTTCTAAATTAAAGAGAAGGAAGATAAACACAAAGGCGTTACTGTAAAAAATGGTGGTTTTTTAGGTAAACAGTGCTTGGTTGTGCCCAAAATGACCGAGGGTATCGAAAAGGTATATTTTTACAGCAAACCAAAATTCAGCATTAAAAAAAAAACATTTAAATATAATTTTAATGGAGTTAAACAAAAACAACGTTTCAATAATGTAATTGAATAGTTTTTGATTTCACAATTGAATATTTTTGTCTAGATTTTTTCGCTTCAATTTACAAGACTCTTAACTTTGTCTTCTTCTCAAATTTCGACTTTAAAAAATCCCCTGTTCTGATTTAGTTTTATATTCAACAAAACTGGAGCGCACTTTCGCTAAAAATACACGTTTAAAATGGCTAAATTTTCTTCTTTTTTTTAATACAATGGAAATACAAAAGACTACAGTATATTTATTCTAGTCTTTAATAGAATATAGTCTTTAATAAAATATATTACAGAATATATTTGTTACATTCTAATAAGCTTTCATGAAAATATGGGTAAAGCTTGAGCGGGAGTGTTGAGCGGTTGACAGTCACCGTGAACGCAGCAACTCCTTTTAGTTTTAAGTTTTAACGTTACTCTTTGCTTTCAGGTAAAACAAAACTTTTTGTGTTTTGTTTATTTTATCTCCCTTGTTTATTTATTATAAAGAAAACATAGACTATCCGATGATGTAATGAGGTGCAAAATATTAGGCTCTCCGATATCTTATACAAAGTGGTACAAGACATATTTAGTCTTATGACATTTGGTCTACTTTGGATGGGGATAGCATAAAATGGCGAAAGACTCGAAAATGACTATCTATTTTTAAGCGTTCGTTTACACGACTCTTCTTTCAATTTTCTACACAAACTGGTTCGACCCAGTCACCCCTAATAGAAATTAAATAAAAAAAACTAAGTTTTTTAAATGAAAGTAAGGAGCGACATTAAAACTTAAAACGAACAGAAATTACTCCGTATATGAAAGGGGCTTTTCCTTCTCAACGTCCCGCTCTTTACGCTAAAGTTTGACTCTTTCTCTTAACTCTACATTTTAAAACAGTAAAAAAAACTTTAGCGTAAAGAGCGGGGCGTTGAGAAGGAAAAGCCCCTTTCATATACGGAGTAATTTCTATTCGTTTTAAGTTTTAATGTCGCTCCTTACTTTCATTTAAAAAACTTGTTTTTTTTTAATTTAATTTCTGAACGTTTTTGAATCAATGCATGTTTTGATTTTGGCTCTCCGCAGAGGAATAATTAAAACGAAATTTGTATATTTTTTTTTTTTTTTTTTTTTTGGCTAAATGGCTTTCTCATAATTTTGATCGAATGATTTTAAGAAAAAAAGAGCGGGGGAGGAAGCCTAGTTGCCCTCCAATTTTCGGTTAATTAAAAAGGCAACTAGAACTTTGAATTTTCTACGAATTTTTTTAAAATTAAAAGATATACGTAACTTATACATTAGCTTACGTAATGAACTTTTGTATTCTTATGTTTTTATTACATATATGAGGGGGTTCGCCCCCTCGTCAGTACCTCGCTCTTTACACTAAAGCTTAAATTTTGTCCCAATTCATTAAGAATGACTCCTGAATCACAAAAGCCGCAGAATAAATAGTCGACATTACTAAAAATACTTTAGCGTAAAGAGCGAGGTATTAGGAGGAGGTGAGCCCCTCATATGGGTAATAATTTCTGTTCGTTTTAAGTTTTAATGCTACTGCTTACTTCCAGATGAAAAACAACTTTTTCATTGTTTTTTTTTTTAAGTAATGCTAGTAAATCCTGCAATCCCTTCATGGAAAATTTCTTCCCCCATGACAAATTCCTCGATGGAAAGTTCCCCCAGCATATCCCCCTCTTCTCAACCCCTGCCTCCAACCAAAAAATCCTCCTGAAAATGCCTGTACACTTCCCAATAACCATTACTATATGTAAGCACTGGTCAAAGGTTTGAACTTGTAACCCCTCCCACGGGGACTGGGGGGAGTAAGTCGTCCCCAAAGACATAGTTATAAGGTTTTTCGACTACGCTGAATAAAATGGCTATCTCAGAATTTTGACCCGTTGACTTTGGGAAAATGATTAGCGTGGGAGGGGGCTTAGGTGCCCTCCAATTTTTTTGGTCACTTTCAAAGGTCACTAGAACTTTTTATTTCCAATAGAATGAGCCCTCTCGCAACATTCTAGGACAACTGGGTCGATACGATCACCCCTGGGAAAAACAAAACAAAAAACAAACAAACAAATAAACACGCAGCCGTGATCTGCCTTCTGGCAAAAAATATAAAATTCCACATTTTTGTAGATAAGAGCTTGAAACTTCTACAGTAGGGTTCTCTGATACGCTGAATCTAATGGTGTGATTTTCGTTAACTCTATTCGTTAATTCTATGACTTTTAGGGGGCGTTTCCCCCTATTTTCTAAAATAACGCAAATTTTCTCAGGCTCGTAACTTTTGATGGGTAAGACTAAACTTGATGAAACTTATATATTTAAAATCAGCATTAAAATGCGATTTTTTTGATGTAGCTATTGGTACCCTGGAAAATCTGGGGTGGGCATTTGCCCACCCCTGCCCCCCCCCCCCCCAAATGGCGCCCCTGTTTATGACAAAGGCTAAAATTGATGAAACTTATATATTTAAAATCAGAATGAAAATCCAATTATTTTGATGTATCTTTTAGCATAAACATTCCATTTTTTAGACTTTTGGTTACTATTGAGCCGGGTCGCTCCTTACTACAGTTCGTTACCACGAACTGTTTGATGCCAGAAAAAACTCCACATGAGTTTACAATTCAGTAGCCACAATAGGGGGGACATTTTCCCCTCCTAGACTTCAGAAAATACTACTTCTTTTCTAGTATTTCAAAAAAATTCTAGATCTTGAAAAAAAAATTTAAACCCTCCTTCCGCATTTTGTGTATTGGCACTATTTGGCACTACTGCTAGAGTATCAAAACTGTCATTTCGTATGGTTTCAATTCTTTATGAGGCTAGGGGATCCTTCCACAAATCATATCTTGAGGGACGCCTTCATTCCTCCCACCTCTATACAGACGAGCATTCGAATATTTTCCCTCGCTACATATTATAAATATTACTAATTAGATATTACTACATATTACTATATATTAAAAATTAGACAGCAATGAGAGGAGTGTCCTCCAATCTAAAAAAAAACTCTCCTAGAATGTTAGGAAATTTCGGTCTAGTCACAAATTTTATGAGTTTCATGGTTCCTTTACACATTTCGGAAATATATGCGGAAATCTTCCGTATCTTTTCGAACGATGGCCCAGAAAACGCTACATTTTAAGGCAAAGTTTTGAAAGTCTGAAACAACAAAGATTTTGATGTTCCATAGTTATGTTTTTATTCATTTAAAAACTTTGCCAAGAATCTGTCCTGATTTGAACAATTTGCGAGTTTTTCAATCACGAACACCGACGGGATCTCCGCACGGATTGCTAATTCCGGACGGGATTCCGCAATGTGTAAATGAACCACTAGTGGCCTCTCTTCCCAGAAAACTCTAGTGATCATCTCTTAATAGCCTCTGTGCGAAACAATGGCCAGGAAAAAACAGGGGAGAAACAAAAAAAAAATAAAACTTTTTCAACATAATATATTTACACCTTTAAGAGACTCAATACAACAGAAGAAAAAAACAGAGAAAAAAAACACAGTCAAAAACAACAAAGCAGGTTATCTGATATGTTTCCCCTTGAAGGACGAAAGCAAAACTATACACCGGAAAACTGTACTGGTTTATTCTGGACCATAGGGAGAAAAATAATTTGATTCAGTTGTAGAATCAATCGATTATACATCTATCTGGGATACGAGCCAGAAGTCCTATCGTAGGAGATACAAGAGAAAACTGGAAATGGAATTGTGTTCTGACTTTAGCTGACTAAATAAGACCCATTAAGAAAAAGTTTCTAATAGCAAGCCTTGAATGAAATAAGACAGAATAGCAGAGTTTATGACTTAAGCACCTTAGGATTCCTTATTTCTAGGATTGCCATGATTGCAAAGCATTAAGACGATACTATAAAGGGTGTGGTTCTCGTGGAAATGGGAAGTTTAAACAGCACCTCTGTTGCCATGTATTTCACGAGCTTCAAGCCATAAGGGGTTTAATCCAACGACACCCCTATTTGAGAAAGAGAAAAAAATAGTAGCACTCTTAACTCTTTTTAGTTAAATACTTTTTAGTTAAATTTTCATAGGCAGGACATAGGCATATCCTGTCTATGACCCACCAAAATACTCCCATTCCCCTCGGTGGGACATGTGCCCTACTTAACAGGGAAGTAATGGGTTTCATAGAAATGTCAATCACTCAGAGTGGCAAATAGGGTCCAAACGTCTTATTTGCGTAATCAACCAGTCTTGCTATTTTTGACCAATTTTAGAAATTGTACCATACATCCTATCATTGGAATCAACAGTCCCAGATAATTTTTATTTTCTCTTGTAAGCAAATATACTTCAGGTTTATTATCACTACAAGTTCTTTATTGTTGTCAACATGTCTCATGTCTCAGATAGAATGAAATCTTGACTGTTCATGCATGATGTTGACTGTTCAGACGTTCACACAATTTTCCTAAATTGTGCTGTTTCCTTCCCTTCGAATAAGCGTTAATTGACATTAAGGGTGATAAGTGGCTAAAAATAATAACTTTTGCAATATATGGAGAACCCAACAACAAGGACGTCGTCAAATATCTTAGGAAGAGATCAGAAGAATGGCATAAGAACAATTATAAGACAGGCCACGCAAAAGCAGAATATTCTCGAAAGGGTTGGGAATAGTTAAGAAGAGAGAATTTAAGAATTTCACAACAAAGATTAAATACAAAGAAGGAGCTCTTGAATAAAGAGAAAAGAAATCACAAGAAATAATCTTAATAAGGTCCAAAAAAAAGAAGGACTTCTCGAATTTTACAGGAAGGAAAAAAATAATGGAATTAGAACAGGTTGGGGTAGAAGAGAAGTGTGTACAGCTTTGACAGACGACTTGATGCCGAAATAAATATTTTGTAATAGCAGTCGTTGTAGCTATTAGAGCTTATGATACTTCGCAAAATGGTAAGAAATTTGTGATTATCATAACACATCTAAAATGAAGATAATAAGTATAATGGATAGAAGTTCCTTATCATCCGGAATGTCAGAGCAAAAATAAAAGAAAAAATTAATAATACCTAATATAATAATAATTACTGATAATAATAACATTAATAATGCTGAACAATTAACAATAAAATACCAATAACGAACCATGTCTGATCCCTAAGGACAATTTCAGGAGCAAAATAATATTTTGCGATTTTACAATGTATATATCGTTCGTCTATTTTCATTCCATTGCAGGATGCAATTAACACGGGTTTTAAGAGCACAGAAAACTGGTGAAATGCGTGAACTCTTAAAGCGAACTGGCGTTGAGGTAAGTGCCATTTACTTTGTTTTTTATTAGTGTCATTTTTTTTCCTTCTTATTGCAGTTGGTTCCAGATATTCAATCGACGACTCAACTAAAAAAACTAGTTTGGCAGCTTAACCACATACTCTTGTCTTTTCTTTCTCTTTTTCTCTGTTTTTTCCTCTCTTACTGAAAAGAAATCCATACTATTTTTGTCTAAACTGTTTGCAAATACAGTACAGTTAGCTTTCGAAACATTGAAAAATAATTCCTAGTACAAAAATGGATGAACAGAAATATGGCCAGGAATCTGCCTCAAGGAGCATTTTCAAAATTATTTTAACTCATAATCTTTTGGCTCAAAAATTCTTTATTCTTTTTATTGGGTTAGAATTATATACAGAAGCATCAATCAAGTTTGGCTTAACAACAACGGGTAAAAGCAACAACTTGCAAAAAGAATGTGGGGCTGTTTCGTTTTCTTTTCTAAGATCATGGTTCGTCAGCATCTGATACCTACTAGAAAGCGATCCCTGAACCATTGTAGCCGAAATAAAAAAAAAAAGATTTTAAAGAGTCTGTTTAGAGAATATTTCTCACCTAATATTGTTTTCAAAATAGTAAATATTATTCATATTCAGAAACAATTAGTAATTGTGTGAAGGCATTTTTGAGAATTTCAAAAACAGCCAGAAAGACATCAAAAATAAAATTTCAAAATTAATAGAAAATGACAGCGAAAACCAAAAATTAAGCCATTCGCTTAATAGTACTTTTATAATACTTTTAATATAGTACTTTTATAGTATTAGTATTTAGTACTATAACAATACTATAAAGGCACATCATAGTACGATAAAGGTAAATATGAAATATCTTTTTCTGTTGATGCTTGAATTATGCAGGTTTATCTTAGTTTTGAAAATATTTTGAAAGGAACTAAATTTCAACTGGGGGGGGGGGTCAACTGGGGTCGGTAGGGGGGGCAAAATGAGGTATGGGAGGTTTAGTTGAACAGAGTTCCAAAATCAAAGCACATTATGTGCGTATTACCCAACTGGGAAAAATGTCACACCCTGTAGAAGTCAGTGACCTTAATTTGGCTCTTGGATCCGTGACCTGTACAGCTTTCCTTCTAAATAAAATTCAATATTGCTACATAGAATCATTTTTTTTCTATGGAATTATTATCATTATGATGACAACTACAATGAAAAACAAAATAATAATTTAAAAATATGTAAATGTCAAAAAAAATAAAAAAAGGGTGAATCACTGTCCTATGCTTCCATGTTTAAAGATGTACTTTAGTTACGTTGGCTCACCCCAATTTTTTTTTGTTTTTTTTTACATTTCCGTCTTACGCTTGTTTTACATTTTTTTTTACTTCTTTTCCCACCTTACACATTAAGATCCCTTAGAAACATACTATTTAAAATCATATCCTAAAGAGTATCGGTTTTTAGTTCTTATTTTATTATTATTTTAGCAAATATAGTCTTTAT
Source organism: Artemia franciscana (assembly GCF_032884065.1). Lineage (NCBI taxonomy): Eukaryota > Metazoa > Arthropoda > Branchiopoda > Anostraca > Artemiidae > Artemia > Artemia franciscana. Next base: position 23,952,168 of record NC_088876.1, on the reverse strand, counting down.
TTCTGTTTATAACGTCATATTGTTTTAATCAAATATATGGTTATTCATAATTACTGTAGTTAATTGTCATTTTTACCTGCCTGAAATTTTAACATTACGAAAATAGCGTTGAGTAGCATTGTAAGGCGGAAACATTAAATTCTATTAGGATTCATTTGACATATTTCCCCCTCTTATTACAATCCCGTTCCACGTTCTTCTTTACCCCTTACATTCAATTTCCACTATAGACCGCAGTTTCACTTCCTTTTTCTTTTTAAATGTCATCTGTAAAAAATGAAAAATAGGTAGCGCAATAATTCTCTTCAGTTTGAGGTGAAGTCTCATATTCGTAACACGTCTCGTCCTGAGAATGAGAATCATAGAAAACAAACTTGCCTCTTAAAATCCAAAGACTCTAAGTACAAAGACCAATAGAGATGTACGTTAGTATCCTTGATCAGCAAATACTTGTCAGAATCAACCTTAAATCAATCCAGAATATATGATTCTGGCTGGTTTAGGTTGTATCAATTTTTAAAATTTAATTTAGGGGACACTATAAGAAAACGCCGGCTCACCCGGCTAGGAAACGTTTTCCAAAGATATTAAGAATATTTTGAAAAGCTATTTAGTAAAGATTTTCTCTCAGTTGAATAAATATCTGTTCATAATCTAGAAAAAGTGAGGACTAAACGGGTTGGATGATTCAGAAACTTCTGAATGATTCATCCACACTGTTCTTCTCTTAGAACTTCATCTACAGAAACACTTAAAGTATCACCATACTAAATATCAACACAATTTGATTCCTACAAAAATCTAGATAATGCCTTTGTAACTACCATGTTTATTCCCTCTGATCACTTTTCTTCTAATCTATTCCCTTAACTCTTTCACCTACGCTGCTTACCTTTTGTAGACTCATCGGCTTATTGCTCAAGATGTCAAGTCCGATCAATTCATCCTCTATCTTTTCTTAAATCACATTTTTCTTCTCTTAGAAATTTACCTACAGGATTACCTAGTCGTATCACATATGGTGGGATACTCCCTCCCTCCACTGTTTTCAGATAGTCGGTAAAGAAAATTGAGCTGTTAAAGCAGCGGCACGAAATGTCCCTATTTTACTGTCTCAATTCTTTTTATTAGATAAATAGACTAATATGAACAAATGACGTAAAATCAGTGAGAGAAGATTGATCACGGTCGGTAAAAAAGAGAAGTAATTTTAAGTGCAGTATCGCCTGACTATTCGGTAAAATGACCAGCCATTCGGCAAATCCCCCCCCCTCCTCTGAACATTTTGGCTAGTGATGCCTATTGGCTTAGTAATTTGCTTCCTACTGAAATCAGACTAACTTCTTTTTAATTACTATGTTCACATTTGCCAACTTTCTTATAACGAGGCTTAATTAGTTTTTTTCTTGAAACCACCAGGCTCTTTCCATTTATCAAAATCATATTCGTGAACTTCGGTAATTTATCTTTAACATTGTAGCCACCACACTTCAAAAACCCACATACCAGGCTATCGGTACCTGCTACCTTTTTTTTTTTTTTCAATTCTGTTAGCACCGGCACCAACTACACCATTCTAGTTTTTATCCAGACTTGTCTCCCTCCTATTTAATGAACTAATAAACCACTCCTAATAGTTATGCGTACAGGTACAAGTACAATATCACTTCGAGTTCTGCAGTCAGTATATGATTATATTTCCCTCTTAGTTTCTTTTCTTTTAATTCTATATTTCTCCTGACATACCTTATGAGTTTCGTGTATAAACTACTTTACACTTTTACCCTGGCTTGAGCCCCTCCCCTCTCCTTGAGACAAATAACATGGGCGCCAGCAGGGAGCGGCGGGGGGGCTTGGCCCCCTTGAAATTTGGGATTATAAAGTAAGTATAAGGAAACCAAAGGAAAAATAAAAGAATAGGGAAAAACCATAGAAAGAATGTGTGTTGCCCCATTGTTGGCTGCCTGCCAATGGGTTTTGAATATTAATAAGGAAAATAAAAGTTCTAATTTGTGACTGAGTGACCCCTTTCAAATTTTCCGCAAACATTTATCTATATGATTTGGTTGAAGCAACTAAAAATTCAAATTCTATACAGTAATGAATGGTAAGTAAATAACTATCCTTGTAAATAACGAAAGTATAAGAGCCTAACTATTGATAACATTCAGTCAAAGAATCGGCTTTTTATGGTGATCCTAAATACGTATTTGTTTATTAGTCAATAGTGCAGTTATTAGTACACAAGAAATTTCGTATAATTATAGAAAACACAAGAAAAACAACTTAATAAGGAGCAATCTCGGTAAAAAAAAAAATATGCCGTCAACTTTTGCTTGCATTGCAAGAGTACCCATGAGCTTAAATATAAAGCCACTATAATCAGAAATGTTTCCCCTGAACGAAATGCTGGGAATTTCTGTATTTTCCCCCTTAGCGGACACGTTTTTTGTGTTTTAGTATCATTTATTTTTATTTCCAGGAGTGATTGTATTTATCGTCACTTCGAAAAAGACTTAATTTTTTACAGTTATAAAGTATAAAGGTGTCAAATATATTGGTTTTTGGTATTCAAAATTAAATTAAAAATATTGACTTAAAAATTTTTATCTGTCTGAATCTTAATGTGTTATTTTTATAAACACTGAGTTTAAAGTTGTTAAATATTTTGGTGTTTGATAACCAAGTTCAAAACTGTCGATATTATTTAAAAATATCCGTCGAACGCTTTGGCATTACTCAACAGAACTGAATGCTGGGAGTTTAAATCTTAGTTTTTGTAAGTAGGCTATTGTTTTGTTTATTTTTTGTAATTACTTACTTTTTTCATTTTTATATGCTTCTACTTTAATTGGTATACTTTTTCCATTGCCTTTTTGAAAAATGTTAGTCTCTAAGCTTCAAATAATGAAAAAAAAACAAATTTTTCAACTGAAAATATTCCTTAAAAATTCCCCCAAATGCATCAGATAAAAATTTTGAGAGAGAATTTTTTTGAAAATAGTTCAAAGGTCAGATATGAAACTCCTATGCTGACGCAACCGTACCGGGCGCGGGGGCAGGCGTTGCAACTTATGTCCTTGGGGCAAATAAGGTTCCTTTGGAAGGGATGCTCGAATAAACTTCAGAGAGGACTCATTTGATCGGAAATTAAAAGTTCTAGTTCACTTTTTAAGATTCAAAAGTAATGGGAGGGCAGATAGCCCCCCCATGGCCTTTTTCCCACAAACATCAGATAAAAAATTTGAAATAGACATTCTGTTAAAAATAGTTCAAGTCAAATAACAAAAACCTGGTATCAATACAGTCCCCAGGACCCGGGGGCAGGCGTTTTAAGGTATGCCCTGGGGGCATATATGGTTCTTGTGGAAGGGATACTCGTATAAACTTTAGAGAGGGCTCATTTGATTGGAAACTGAAAGTTGTATTCACTTTTTAAGAGTCAAAGGTGATCAGATGGCAGCTAGCCTTGCCTCCCCACGCCCTTTTTGTCCAAAATGCATCAGATAAAAATTTTGAGATGGCTATTTTGTTAAAAATAGTTCTAGGGTCAGATAAAAATTTCCTGTGTCGGCACAGCCCCCCAGGGTTCGGGGGTAGGCGTTGTAAGTTATACCCTTGGGGTATATATGGCTCTCATGGGAGGGATTTTCGTTTAAACTCCAGAGAAGACTCATTTGTTTGGAAAGTGAAAGTTCACTTCTTAAGAGGCAAAGGGATCAGAAGGCAACTACCCCTCCCCCCTCGACGCCCTTTCCCCCCCAAATACATCAGATAAAAAATTTTGAGATAGCCACTTTGTTAAAAAAAAGTTAAAAGGTTAGATAACAAAAACTCTGGTGTCGACACAATCCCCTAGGGCCCGGGGGCAGGCGTTGTAAGTCATGCCCTGGGGAAATATTATATGGTTCTTATGAAAGCGATGCTCATATAAACTCCATAGAGTGCTCATTTGATTGGAAAGTGAAAGTTCTAGTTCACCTTTTAAGAGTCAAAAATGATCGAAGGGCAGCAAGCCTCCTCCCCCTGCCGGTTTTTTCCCAAATACGTCACAAAAGATTTTGAGAAAGCCATTATAAACTTCATAGAGGGCTCATTTGATTGGAAAGCGAAAGTTCTAGTTAAGTTTTTAAGAGTCAAAAGTGATTGGAAGACAGTAAGCCTCCTCCCCCGCCCCTTTTTTAACCAAATGCATCAGACAAAAATTTTGAGACAGCCATTTTGTCAAAAATAGTTCGAAGTCAGATAGACAAAAATCCGAATTATATTACAAATATTTTCTTTTGTACTTAATATTGAAAATAAACATCACTACAAACAAGAATTTGGGTATTGCCTTCTTCTCTCACTTTAAAAGCCTAAAGCCCCCTGTGTCATTGGCGCTTTGCTGAAAACGAATTATATTACAAATATTTTCTTCTGTATGTATTATTGAAAATAAACATTAAAATTATAGCAAAATTTTGAACTGGTGATCTTTCAGCGGTTAATATCATTATACATTAAATATTCAGTTTAATTTATTAGTTCTTTCCAAAAGTGTTCAAGAGGAATATAGTTTCACTAAAAACAAGAGTTTGGATACCCTCCCCTTCCTTAACTGTAAAAACCTAAGGCTTACTGCGTCATTAGTACTTCACTGAAAACGTATATTATATAACTATATATATATATATATATATATATATATATATATATATATATATATATATATATATATATATATATATATATATATATAGTATATTATATAATACGAATATTTTCTTTTCCAGTTCTTACAGCATGGAAAACGAAAATAAAATTACAGAGAAATAAAATCTTAAACTGATGGATCTTTCAACCATTAACATCATTATATATCAAATATTCAATTTGATTTTGTTTATAATTTCCAAGACTGTTCAAGACACATAGTTTTCAGTAAAGCGCCAGTGACGCAGCAAGTTTTAGACTTTTGTAGTGAGAGAAGGAGGCGATACCTAAACTCTTGTTTGTAGTGATGTTAATTATAATTTTTATTTTAAGTTCAAAATATTAAGTACGAAAGAAAAAACCTGTAATATAATTTGTTTTCAGTAAAGCACCAATGACGCAGTTGCTTTTAGACTTTTACAGTGAGAGAAGGAGGCGTACCCAAACTCTTGTTCGTAGTGATTTTTGTTCGTTCCAAGCCTGATTTGCACATTCAATTTGAGTTTCCCTCGTTTCAAAATTTATTTATTCATTTATATTAGTACCTAATGTATTGTTTGTTTAATTTCTGTTCGTCTTGGGTTTCATTTATGCTTCAAAAGCAAAAATTTTTTTTTTCATTTTAAGCTTGATTTGCATATTCAATTTAAGAATTAATTGCTTTGAGATCTATTTATTTGTTTATATTATTACTTGTTGTATGTTTTTTGCAATGATTGTCTATTTAATTTCTGTTCGTTTTCGGTTTCATTTATTCTTTAATAGTAATTTCTGGTCGTTTTGAGTTTGAATTTTAACAGGTATTTGTATCTACTGATCTTAAGTTTAAAATGCTCTTTATTTTTCTTTGAAAAACTTCTTTTCCAAAAAGTTTTTTTTAATTAGTTAGCAACAAGGTCAAACACGTGGCAATTATATTAATCAACCCTTTTTTAATGCTACAGCTATAGCTCATTATTATGATCGGGCATTTTCAAATGATTATTCAGTGCGTCAATACAAATGAGTTTTTTTTTATAAAGATGGACAATGGGCAAGCACAATTAACTATATCTCAGCTTAGGCCTAATTAAGTCAGAATTTAACTTTAAGATGGGTCAAGGGGATGTAGAAAATGTTTATTTTGGTATTCTTTGTACTTCAAACAGAGATTTTTTAGTTCTGCTGAACTGTGAAGCCATGATTTGTTATTTACCTATGAAATTTTATTTCAGATCATTTTCAGGCCTTTTTTTTGCTTTCATTAGGAAGAAGATCATTTCATACCATTGACTCTTCCCGCGATTATACTAATCAGTGCCCCTTTCAGCATGAAAATGGGCCATTATGATTATGAGTCATTATGGTATTTTCAAATAATTAGTCGATTTGTCTATCCAGACAAGTTGCTGTTTCAGCTTGGTCAATGCTTATACAGCAATGGACAAGTTTGCAAGCAATATCGATTGTACGACAGTTTAGGATCACAATGGGAGTTAATCCCTGTTGGTTTGCTGTTTATCACCGAATTCATGTTTATAAACCTCGAAATATCAATTCATATAGCCAGAAAAGTGAATTATCGATATCGGATAATTATGTATTTTAGCCCTTTCAAGTTTTGCAAGTTCCTATTGCCAGATATAGTTTATATGTAAAACTTGTCGACACTCTTTTGTGTATATTGCCATCTACATTGTTACAAATTCAAGTAAGATGGCCTTATTTTCTTTTTTTTCAAAGATACTGTTACTGATATCTTCATTCAATATCTTCAAGGCAGCGGGGAATTCGCCCCTCCTTTATATTTTTGACCCTCTTCAATAAATTGAAAAATTACCCTTTTTTGGTCTTTTCATTGAAAAATTTATTTTTATTTTTATTCGTACTTTCATTGAACAAATAGTAAAAAAGCACAAAAGTTCTTCACCCTATATTTAAAAAATAAGTAATCGATCCATCTCCTAGATTTTCGTTAATTGACACCACAATGTTTAGCATATCGTTGTTGAATATAACATACAAAGAGCTTTTTAGTAGTGGAAGGTTTCTACTTAGAAAGAAAGGTGCAACAAAGAAACAAATTAAATAAAAATACGTAAGAAAATATAGCCATAGTCGTGAGCCCTCCAAGTTTTGAAGTGGGAGCGTCCCTCCACTGTATGTGCCCGGTGAATTTCTTTTTGTTCTGAAGAAGAAAGATGAATTAAAAGAAAATGTCTTTGATTTCACTTGTTCATAAGAAATTAAAATAAGTTCATAAGTTCATAAGAAATTAGAAATTAGCCCATCTATTTCCAATAATCTACACATGTCCGAAATTACTGGGAGAGAAAAGAGGAAACGGACATTGGGATTCTTATGCTTTAAAAATTGAATATAGGCCGGGAATTCCCCAAGAACTTGCTTAGGGGGTCCTTCTGACTATCTTTAAAGGAAAATTCCCCTAATTAGAAGGAAAAGGCTAAATTATCCTTCGGTGAAAGAAAATTCAGCTGGTGGATTAAGTTCAGAATTGACGCACAGACGTACAATTTTTAAATCTCTTTCGTCTTTTAGGAAGTAGGGAAGATTGTCACTTTTGATCTCCCACTCCTCCTGTGAGAACCTAGGCAAAGATACAAGGAGGATCGGTTTGCAGAGGGAGTGGGACATACATTTTTGGCGTCAGCAAAGGCTGAATAGGTTTTATGTCCTTTTTCGGGTGTCCTATAGGCCAATATCAAACGAGGATCTATTGTTCTCCCATATGCCCAGGAATCTAATAAATACGAATTGTCAATGAAAATAGATTTGTAGAAGTTCTTTCCTTGGTTATGCCCCCAAAGGTGGTTTTAGAGGGCGAGGGCAGAAGGGCACTTGTCCCGGCTACAGAAATTTTAAGGGTACAAAATCTCAAATAAATGATCTATCAGTTATAACCATTTTTTTATTTTTTTTATTTTATTAAATAAATTAGAGGGCGCTGTTGGTAGTAAGTATAAGCACATTCAATCCGAAAAGTCCGTTTCCCATATCTTCATCACTATTCCTTGAAAATAAAAGTAAGTAGTTAGAATATAATTAATATTTTTTATGATATTGTATATCCAAATTTAATTAATAAATGAAAATTTTGTTGTTAAATAAAAATTCTGTTAAAATTTTACCTGAAATTTTTGGGACGGAGGGGGGGGGCACCAATCAAGATTTTATCCCAAGTGCAAGAGAGACTAGAACCGCAACTCTATGCTCTCTTCCCAGCCTTGAATCTTCAGACTGCTCAGTTTGTAAGTCGACCTGGTAAAGGCAAACACCGTTAAAAGTAACATTAGCACATTTTTTCTCTTCAATTCGTTTATTTTCGAATTTCATAATTCCAATAATTATTTTTATTCTAACAAAGGCCTCTTAAAGCCTAGTAATCTCTTAAGTGGGAAACATACCTCACATCAGATGAAAAGACAAAATTTTGTCAACGACAAAAGAAGACCCTTTGGGTAATTATACAATTTGACGAACCGTGATTAAGTGTCTCTGATGTCAATAGCTCAGAAACCATTGTACTGGAAAGTTTAACGACTCAACTAGCGGAACCACGAGGCGTAGCGTATCATTCCCGTTGTCCTAGAATTAATTTAACCTATGAATTGTTACTGTATTTCTTTACCATAAATCCGGTCCGTCATGTCTACTAACGAGTCATTCGTAGTTCTATAAACATCCGATATAAATTCTTTATTCCTATTACCAAAGGGTCAGAATAAGTTAAATATTTGTATAGTATGTTCTGGAATATGCATTGCTCCATAGAAGCCTACTTTAAGTTTTAAAATAAACCCCTTTTGGAATGAATAAAATTTTCAAATTCATATAAGAGGGAATGGTTAAATAGTTTTAAGTAAACTTACTTTAGACAAGATTGCAAGGATTCCCAAAAATTGGCAACAACAAAAACTCTCCAAAACTTCAGCTACTCATTTGACCCCTATAGTAACACAGTGTTGAATCGCAAGGTTCCCTTAATGCTCAATTCGATGCTTCGACGAAACATACTTGATTTAAGAAGACTCAAAGTAACCTTATCTGTTGCAAAATGTCCTGCAACCACCTTGTAACTGTCACGATGACCAGCAACTGAAAACGCAAGTCTTGCTTGAATCATCGAAGTGACTCGGAAGACATTAACCGAGTTTCTAAACTGACGATCCTTTGCTCCTTCTGTATAGTGGTGCCAACTGAGAAGGAGGCATCCCCCAAGATTTTACATCCACCAAAATTAAAAAATCTAATTTTGCCCAGCCCTCTTTCCCCTAAATTTCGATGAACTGACACCACAACAAAGAAAGAAAGTAGCCCCGAATTTTGCCCCGTACAGGTGATTCAGTAAATGATTGTCAGCATTTGTATAATTTTTCAGACGAATTTTTCAGGAGTGGTTGGTCTAAAATATAAGAACTTAATGATTTGGGAGCCTCCGTCTGCAAGCAAATTTTACCTAGCCAGCTTTTTTTTAAAAGTAAACAAGTATGTGGTGTCGCCTTCACGCGACACCACAGTCGCATAAATAAAATAAAATAAGACTACGTCATGCAATCTCATGGATCCGATTTATCGGTACCGTAGGCGTCTGCAGTAGACTCTGAGATCAACATCGAACCCTATTTTGCGTAATTTTGTGCTATGTTAAATAGAGCAAACAAAGTGGTAACAAAATGGAATTTATCGATGAGCAAGTAATAAATTCTAGAATGAATTAATATACTATTCCTATAAAGCCTTTCACATTCTATTACAAGTTTCAATCTCTTAACTCCATTTTAACATTGGAATAGCTTGCTTTTGAAAATTAGCATGATTTTAGATGGTAGTTTTAATGCTTATATGGATTTTTAATGTAGCCTAGGTTGAAAGGGCTTTCTTAAGTGTGAAAAGCTATTCGTAATTTAACGTAACTTAACCACTTAGCATTAAAAATTACGTTCGTAGTGTGAAAGCCACTTAACACCGCTAAGCGGCAAGTCATGATACGAGAGATAAAGCATGTTTACTAGGCCTATTCGTAATTATAAAATTCTAAAAATCAAATGGATGATTCGGCGATTTGTAGTCAACCCGAGGAATTTGAAAACCCCCCGAAGCCAGTTTCATTTATTGCAAGACTTGTTGTTCTTCGTGTTTTAAGAATTCTTTGTTGTCTGATAAACACGACAGATTAAAAAAAGAAAAAACAACTGATTTTTCAAAAGTAATTTTTGCGTAAAGCATTATAAATATGAAAATACATAAATGTCTTTTCTTAATTTTAAAGCCTAAAAAAAGACCTCATGTAGGATCTTGAATCGTGACACGGAGCCTTTTCTAAGCATTTTGACATAATTTTTTATGTAAAAAAATTTATTATTTTAAAATATACATTATATTATATTTATTTTAAGAAAGACCACAATATTATGTTATTTAAAAAAAGACCACATGTAGGATCCTGAATCGTGTCGCGGAGCCTTTTCTCAGCATTTTGACATAATTTCTTACGTCATAAAAAATTATTATTTTAAAATATACATTATATTATAATTTATTTAAAAAAAGACCACAATATTATATTATTTAAAAAAAAGACCACACGTAGGATCTTGAATCGTCTCACGGAGCCTTTTCTAAGCATTTTGACATAATTTCTTATGTCACTGGAAACCTTTATCAATGAAAATCCAAAATAGATTGAGAAACTAAAACATAAAAAAAAATAGTAACAAGAAAACTGAATAAAACAAAATGATGGAGCAAAAATGAGAAAATAGACCAGAAAACATACAAATTCACGTTAGCTTTTATATAAAGGTTGTTAAGATGTGTTTTTGTTTCCAATGATAGGGTGTTTAGGATGAAGCATGACAGTCTTTATCCCCTCTCTGGAGTTTCTTGTGTAATATGACAGTGGCATAATTTCGTCAAAATATTGGGGGGGGGGAAGCAAAGTTGGAGCCGATTTTCTAAATCAAGTGGAAATGGCAGTGAAAATTGAAAAAGGATCCATATATTACCATAAAGCCAAAGATATACTAAAGAAAACCGACCTGTTTATTTGGATACATGAATTATGTTGGCTTATCTTAGACAAGATTTTTTGCAGAAACTAAATTTCGTCTGCAGAGGGGGGGGGGGGGAGGAAATTCAGGTCTGGGGGTCAAACTTGATCCTGGGGGGGGGCAGTTTTCTCATTCTTCATAGCAAATTACGGCCATGTCGTCGGGCCGGATAAACTCCTAAATGAAATAGAGCAAGGCTCATTGTAGATGATTTTGTTCGCCATGGAAACTATACAAGAGCTAAGAGCTCATATGGCACTTGTGACGAGGTCGGAAGAGCCAAGAGCTCATATAGTATGAGCTCTAGCAAAATTCTAAGAATCAATAGATTGCTTTAAAAGGAAAATCAGAGGCTTAATGCCGGTCAGGATTTAAAATAAGAGCTCTGAGTCACGAGGTCCTTCTAAATATCAAAATTCATTAAGATCCGATCACCCAAACTCGTAAGTTAAAAATACCCCAATTTTTCTGATTTTTCCTCTCCCTTCAGCCCCCCAGATGGTCGAATAGGGGAAAACAACTTTATCAAGTCAATATGTGCAGCTCCCTGACATGCCTACCAATTTTCATCGTCCTAGCACGTCCAGAAGCACCAAACTCGCCAAAGCACTGAACCCCACATCCTAACTCAAAGAGAGCGGATCCAGTCCGGTTACGTAAATCACGTATCTACGACATTTATAAGCGTTTGCCAAGATTTCCGGTTTCCCCCTCCGACTCCCCCCAATGTCAACAGACCTGGTCGGGATCTGAAGTAGGAGCTCTGAGTTCCTTCTAAATATAAAATTTCATTAAGATTCGTTCACCCTTTCTCAAGTAAAAAATACCTCTATTTTTCAAATTTTTCCAAATTAACAACCCCCGGCTCCCCCAAAGAGAACGGATCCGTACCAATTATGTCAATCTAGTATCTATAATTTGTGCTTATTCTTCCCATCAACTTTCATCCCGATCTCTCCACTCTAAGCGTTTTCCAAGATTTCTGTTTCCACCCTCCAACCCGGTATATCCTTGGATATGAGTCGAATCGAATATGGAGCATCTGAGACATAAGATTCTTCTATATATCAAGTTTCATTAAGATCCGATCACCCATTCGTAAGATACCTCGATTTTCACGTTTTCCAAGAATTCCAGTTTCCCCCTCCAACTCCCTTCGATGTTACCGGATCTGGTCGGGATTTAAAAAAAGAGTTTTAAAGCACAATATCCTTCTAGACATCAAATTTCATTAGGATCTGATCACCCATTCGTAATTTACAAATACCTCATTTTTCCTAATTTTTCCGAATTACCCCCCTTCCCCCAACTCTAGCAAAGAGAGCGGATCCGGTTATGTCAGTCACCTATCTTGGACTTGTGCTTATTCTTTCCACCAAGTTTCATCCTGGTCTCTCCGCTTTAAGTGTTTTCCAAGATTTCCAGTCCCCCCCCCTAATGATACTGGAGCCGGTCGGTATTTAAAATGAGAGATCTGAGTTTCGAGGTCCTTCTAAATATAAAATTTCATTAAGATACGATTACTCTTTCGTAAGTTAAAAATATCTCATTTTTTCCAATTTTTTAGAATTAACCCCCCCTCCAACTCCAACAAAGAGAACAGAGCCGTTCTGGTTATGCTAATCCCGTATCTAGGACTTGTACTTATTTTTCTCACCAAGTTTCATACCGATTCCTCCACTCAAAGCGTTTTTTCAAGATTTTAGGTTCCGCCCCCCGCCAACCCCCCCTTCATCAGATCCAGTCAGGATTTAAAATAAGAGCACTGAGACATGATATCCTTCCAGACATCAAATTTCATTAAGATCAGATCACTCCTTCGTAAGTTAAAAATACCTCATTTTTATAATTTTTCAGAACTAACCGTCCACCCCAACTCCCCCAAAGAGAGCGGATCCATCCGGTTATGTCAATCCTGTATCTAGGACTTGTGCTTATTTTCCCCACCAAGTTTCATCACGATCCCTCCATTCTAAGCGTTTTCCAAGATTTTAGCCCCCACCCCCAATGACACCAGATCCGGTCGGGTTTTGAAATAAGAGCTCTGAGACACGATATCCTTCCAAACATTTAATTTCAATAAGATCTGATCACCCGTTCGTACGTTAAAATACCTCACTTTTTCTAATTTTTCAGAATTACCCCCCCCCCCCAACTTCCCGAAACAGAACAGATCCGTTCCGGTTATGTCAATCACATATCTAGGACTTCTTCTTATTTTTCCCACCAAGATTCATCCCGATCCCTCCACTCTAAGCGTTTTCCAAGATTTTAGGTCCCCCCTCCAACTCCTCCCAATGTCATCGGATCTGGACAGGATTTAAAATAAGAGCTCTTAGACACGACATCCTTCCAAACATCAAATTTCATTAAGATCCCATCACCCGTTCGTAAGTTAAAAATACTTCATTTTTCCGAATTAACGGACTCCCCCCAGATGGTCAAGTCGAGAAAACGACTATTTCTAATTTAATCTGGCCCGGTCCCTGATACGCCTGCCAAATTTTGTCGTCCTAGCTTACCTGGAAGTACCTAAAGTAGTAAAACCGAGACAGACAGAATTTGCGATCGCTATATGTCACTTGGTTAATACCAAGTGCCATAAAAAGGGGACTGGAACACTATGAATAAAAGATATCAAATATTTGAAATATCAAAGCTAAGATTTACTCTTTCCATGGGGTCTAATGAAATAAAGGATACAGCATACGATATCTGCCGAATATTTTATACATTGCCAGCTGCCTACATAATCAACTGTTGTACCTAGGCACTCGTGGTGAAATGAAGCCATAGATTTTGCTGCTTGCACAATGCGGCACATTCAGTGAGTACTAATCATGTGCAAGCAGTTATACCATCTCCCTTTATTTTGATAAAGGGAATAAATTTTGCTGCATTAGTTTTTGTCTTTTGTTAAGGTTTATGAAGGAACGGGCCCAGGAGGAAGAAGGAAGAGGGTATAGGAATGGATAGCCTTGCCGCCCTTCTAAAAGTCCTATTTTTTACAATTTGTTCAATATTATCTTATATCTCCATATAACTCGCCTATTTTAGGGGATATTTTTAAAAGAAGTTTCAAGAAAGAAAGCTCCACGTATGCACCATTGTGTATGTCACAACAGTGTCTTTTAAAAAATATATAAGTGTCAATTCAAGCGTGACAAGCTACATTAAATTCATTGTTAGATAATTATACAACTAAATGATAAATAAAGCAGTCAAGCTGATTTTTAACTCAAGAGTGACTATTTTCAGGTGTTCTTTACGGATAAAAGTAAACAGTTTTCTCTGAAAGAAAAGGATGTTTTCTCTCAAGTACACTGTGAAAATAAAATCTGTCCATTGCCAAATATAAGAAATAATTTTTGTTCTAAGCACATCTTTTGTGACTTTTCGGCCATAAGGGTAAGGGGGAGGGGGAGGGGATACCAGAGGATCCGTCAGGGGATACGTTGACTTTGAATTAAAATCAAGTAGTTGTGGACTTCCGAGCCACGACTAATTGTAGAAAAAGCCAAGGCAGATAGTCCGTGTGAGTGAGAGGCAAATCTGGCATAAGCCCTTTTTATGATTGTAGAAAAATGATGTCAGTTCATTTGTTGATAGATAAGTATATCTATAATACCTCATTCCTAGGGCAGAACTAAGGTAGATAGTCATAGAACTAAGGGGGTGAAAGATTGGTGTTTTTATTTTTACCAGACTTCAATTTTTATGATAATATAACGTCTTATACATGAGTCAAGGAAGCAAATTCAAAATCTAAATATTACTGGAGCCAAAATTGGTTGGTTGCTCTCTTTTTATTCAGGGTTATATCACATACAACTTTGTAGATTAAAAGAGGAATTCCTGAAAACCTGTTTTTAATCTAATTCATTTACTGATGGTAAAAAAAAATCCGTTACAAAAAATTAACTAATACCTTAATACTCATTATAATGATCATTAAAGTTTGAGCGACCTTAATGAGTAAAATATAAAAATGAGTGTTAATGGGTCAATACTCATTAATTTGCATATAATTGGTCATTTACCTCAATTTTCCCCTATCTGACGACGATTACGCAGAAATTAATATGCTGAAAATTCTAGTTAACCGCATTCACAAAAATGTATTCAAACAACAGCACGAATTTAGTTTCCTATCATTCCAGCAGCTATTCGCTTTTACCTGGAATGGCACAATAAGTTTATATCAAATATTATTAACTTTTGTCAAAGCTGGAACGTACTCTATGAGTAACGAAACCATATCATTGATATTGCATACCTTATTTTCTTTTCTCGTACCTTTGAAAGACCAGAGGCTAAATCATTTGGGCCCATTGTCACAAAAAAGAGCTCGAAATACGAATAATTTCAATTTCAATCGGAATTTGTTCTTGCCTTATCATAAAACTATTGTTTTTACAATAGGCATATTCTTGCACTGCAATTATAAAGACATAAATTTTATTGTTTAACAAGCAATACATTTCGATTTAAAAAATTTTGGGTCGCTATAGCCACCTGGTGCCTGTCGGAGCAGATTTTAAATTAAGTTACAATGTGCTTTTTAAAATTTTGAACCACAACCACAAGGGTCATAAATGTGAATTACTATTATTTAAATAGCAGATCACAACCTTTAATGTGGTTTCGCAAAAACTAGAAATTTGATTCAGATGAGCTGGATAGCGATGTTATCAAAACTGCTCAATCCATGAAATAGACGACCCATCGGTGTCAGTTGGGAAACACGAGTGGTGCTATACCCCCTCCCCTCCACACTTCCGAGCTTGGAATGCCAAAAGTTTTAAAATACTATTGGATAAATTATGCTTTTCTGGCAAGGAACTTTCACAAGTTCCCTAAATTTTGGTACAGTATCCCCCCCTTAAGAGAATTTACGCAGACAAGTGGTAGTTTGAAGCAAATTTGCACACCCTGACTATCTAATACTACACTTTGTTTCCAACATTTTTAAGTTTCCTCTTTGTAAGAGGAAAATATTTGTTCCGTAAAATATTCTCAATAAAAATGTTACAGTTTTTGATAATCACGAAAGGAAGCCCAACCCGTGCTCGTTTTTTTCACAATCTAACTGACTAGAACTTGGATCAAGATTTCTTTTGTTATTAGATTGCAACTTGAATCGACCCAGTGGTCCTAGAATGTTGCGAAAGGGCTCATTCTAACGGAAATGAAAAGTTCTGGTGGCCTTTTTAAGTGACCAAAAAAATTGGAGGGTACCTAGGCCCCCTCCCACGCTAATTATTTTCCCAAAGTCAACGGATCAAAATTCTGAGATAGCCGTTTTATTCAACGTAGTCAAAAAACCTTATAACTATGTCTTGGGGACGACTTACTCCCCACAGTCCCCGTGGGAGGGGCTACAAATTACAAACTTTGACCAGTGCTTACATATAGTAATGGTTATTGGGAAGTGTATAGACGTTTTCTTGGGGAGTTTTTGGTTGGGGGAGGGGTTGAGAAGAGGGGGATATGTTGAGGGAACTTTCCATCGAGGAATTTGTCATGGGGGAAGAAAATTTCCAGGAGGGGAGTGCAGGATTTTCTAGCATTATTTAAAAAAACATTGAAAAAATAAATATGAAAGTTTTTTCAACTGGAAGTAAGGAGCAGCATTAAAACTTAAAACGAACAGAAATTATTACGCATATGAGGCACTCACCTCCTCCTAATACCTCGCTCTTTACGCTTAAGTATTATTAAGTCGCTCTTTCCGCCAAAAAAATAAATGTGCAAATTTCGTTTTAATTATTCCTCTGCGGAGATCCAAAGTCAAAACATGCATTGATTCAAAAACGTTCAGAAATTAAATAAAAAAACCAAGTTTTTTAACTGAAAGTAAGGAGCGACATTAACATTTAAAACGAACAGAAATTACTTCTTATATGAAAGGGGCTGCTTCCTCATCAACGCTTCGCTCTTTACGCCGAAGTTTTTTACTGTTTTAAAAAGAAGAGTTGAGAGAAAGAGTCAAACTTTAGCATAAAGAGCGGGGCGTTGATGAGGAAGCAGCCCCTTTTATTTACGAAGTAATTTCTGTTCGTTTTAAGTGTTAATGTCGCTCCTTGCTTTCAGTTAAAAAAAACTTGTTTTTTTATTATTATTTAATTGCTATTAAGTGGTAATACCTTGGACTGCCCAAGAGACTCCCGAGATGCGGTGTATTTAGTTATTTTTCAAGAAGTTTTGCCAGTAAATTATCCAACATTTTAACCTGCTAATAACTTGATCTGAACATTAACATGGAATATAAAATATAGTAAAAGAAATTTTAATTTATTTACACTAAGGTCGTTTCTCAAGCTGGAATGTTTTTTCCATCGGTTTGAAGTTACTTTCACGCTATGTATATAGTTTTCTATGCTAAGTAGTTACTATATATATATATATATATATATATATATATATATATATATATATATATATATATATATATATATATATATATATAATTTAACTCCCCACTCCCAACAAATGTTTTTTTTTAATTTTACTTTAAACGACCCAATATGATCTGCCAATATGAACCATTAGCTATAGATGATGTTTCAAAGGTCCTTTTATATTAGGCTGAAGCAGAAATCCATGAAACCATCGTATGAAATCTTTAAAACTGTCAAAAAATTAGTCAAAATTAGAAATGGGGAAAGGATATAGAAATTAAGCTTTGATAAAATGTTCTAAGCTTTCTGAAGGATTTTTAATACTTTGTTTTCAAAATTTATTAATTGCTCATCAAGAAATTCCATTTCGTTACTTAACAATTTACTTCCATAATTTAGCATAAAATTATATACACTAAAATTCTAAATAGGGCTCATCTGTTTGACACTGTTTACGTTAGACAAACTGTGCCCCCTAAGATTACACAGAATAACGCGGTCTTGTTATGCTAGTTCAGTGGTACCATTTCACAAAAACGTTGTAGGGTGGATATATTACTCAAAATCTAAGAGGCCCTTTTTTACGCAAATACCGAAAAAAAGTACTTATCAAAACACGGGTAGGGGGTAAAAGACCTATAGGGGATGTCCCGCTCCACTTGACGATCTTGTGATAGTGTGAAAGGTTTTACGGGATTACGTAAACAATCATAAAGATTTACTTTTCAAGATGGCATTAAGGCTATCGCGAAATATTAGATGTTTAATATAACCCTTAGAAATACATTGAATAAAAATAAAATTAAATTTATTAATAATATGAAAAAGTAATAGTCTAATTTAAAACCGAGGCGTTTTAACTTCCCCTCAACAAGACAAACTTTTTCCTCAACGTGTTAACTATTGTATGCACTAATGTAGACTGGAACCAAGAAGGAATGACCACATAAAGACATTATTTTATAGCAATTTTTTTCAATTTGTTTACAATGGTTTAAACCACCTATTCCATCTTGCCGGACTAATTCATATCAACCCCCATTTCTTACAAGCGCAATTGCGGTTTTCTTTTTTTTTTTGGGGGGGGGGGAAGATGGGGACAATTTTTTTTTTTGATAATTTGAACAAGAACTTCCCAGAAAATCAAGAGAATTGTGACTTTAAGGAGGCCGAGTCCCAATGGATGTCCCGATCTGTAACTTTTTCATTTAATTTTAGAAGGCAATAACACAAATAAATTTCCTTTCGCTCATTAGTTAGCTATAATGCAGCGCTGATTTGGAGCTTTTTATTCATTAATTATAAAGTAATTTGCAGTAATGCAAATGGTATTTCAAATTATCCCTCCTCTTCTCCACTCTCTTCTGACGTTTAGAAACCACTTGGCTTTGATTGTAAAAATACTCCAAGAGGAATAATAACTTTAGATACCCATTGTGTAGCCTATGTGATTGGCTGGGTGTTACAACTTACCAAGTACAGGAATTAAAAAGTAATACCATTTATCAGCGAGTATACTGCCTAAGCAGTAAAGATGTAGAATCCATCTTGAATTCTTTTGACAACACCCTTGACGAGTAAGCCATATACGTTTTAGTCTGCCATAATCACGTTAGTTTCGTGTAAAAAGAAGAGAAAAGAAGAGACATTGAACAACAAAAGCGATAATTGTAACTACATGCTATTTATTTATCTATGAAAACTACAAGAAAATCAAATGTTCTATTAAGTTGACTACTAATCTACATCTACGTACATCTAATTAATAAGGAAAACTGTCCTAGGGGTTATGTGTACCGTTGGAGAAATAACGTAGCCCGAAACTTTAACCAAATATCCCAAAAATTACGAGTTGGCATTAAAGAGCTAAGCAATAATTCGAAGATCGTCATTACATTTAATAAAACTTGAATAACATAAACTTCCAACTCCGACAACAAAAGGACATCGTATGGGTAGGGTTTGGGTAGACATGGGTTTGGGTTGGAATATCCAATCCCGACAACAAAAGGACATCGTTTGGGTAGGGTTATCTTTTCTTTTTCTAATTTGCGTTATTCTAGTTCGACCTTCAGCATCATTCTAGTTACCAACACCTTTAAAGTAGGATTTTTCGCACTATCATCATGACAAGAAATGCTGCCAAAATTCAAATGCAGCAAAACATGGCGCGGAAATTCTTGCAAGAATTGTAGCCGTAACTTTTGTAGCAAAAAGCCAGAATCTGTGAAGTCGCTTCACAGGTGATGGCGTGTTTTGCACTTATTCTTTTCATAACAACTTTTAGCGAGTAGTTAAGGGGTTCACCAGAACGACACAAAAATCTAATTGGAATGATGCAGCCCGAACAATGACAATTTGCCATGATTCTATTAGCGACTGAAATGTAAATTCAAATGTAGCATTTTGCGAATTAGCTCAGCTGGAGGAAAATTTCCCGTTTCTACTCCTTTACCAAAATTGCAATAGCCCAGAGGTTTTGGGCTGTAACGCACTTGGTTGTCTAGGTAAATATATTTGATGGATGGATCCAAGGTCAGCTTAAAAGCAAAATAAAACATAAAAACATTTTCCGAAAGAGGTGTACTAGGTCAGTTGTCCTTACTAAAAAACCTACAAGCTATTCACATAGATCAGAGAATTCGAGGTTGAAGAAACAGCAAGACAGTGCAAGAATTACAGAATAGAGTAGCCTATGGATATATAGTGCTCTTTTAAGGTGCTATATTCAAGGGGTCGCCTACTTTCAGACATCACATACACCAGAAGGCACGTGCTAAGCGCGATGAGTTTGCCAAGTGTGGCATAACTGTGCGATACACGTGCCGCTTCGAGATGTACACCAGGTGACAGAAAGCGGGCAGCCCATCGGATATATTTTCAAAACGAACTGGCAAAAGCCACATCCATAATACAAAAATAAATAAAAGAAACACAATATCTAGGAATTTCAGACCACTGAATAAGACTACCACATCCCCATGCACATAAATAGGCAGCCACGATCGTACCCAGGGGAACTGAGGGAAGGCCGAAGGGTTGACAAAAATACTAATTTTTATGACAATGGGCATTTTCAAAATACTCACATATATACATATTAGCACACGAAGAACGCAGCAGATTACCCACAAAGGGCGGGAAAAAAAAAGACCCATATTTTCCAACTTGAAGACAATGGTCCTATCGTAAGGTAAGGAGGTAAAGGATACGGCATTAGACTTTACAGTCCGTACCGGCGGTGCTGATCTCCGTTTCTTGGCCCTTCAGCCAGGAAGTGCAATGGGGGGTTAGGGGCCAGCCAACCTGTGCTTTCGCACACCCTTCCTGTTTACCTTCCCCAGATTTCTCCAGGTACCCATTTAGAGCTGGGTCGACTTTGGCTAAGCTTAGTCACGCCACTGACCCCCGTCCCAAACTGAAGAATTGGGTACACTGGGATTCGAACCCGCGTCCTCTCAGACAAGGGATCCCGAATCCAGCACACCAACCCACTCGGCCAGGACGGCTCGATCCTTCGAGCCGGAATGGTCCTATGGACGTCTTGGAGATCATTCTATTGAATATAAATTATATGGAGGGGCTGGGATTCCTCATTTAGGGTCTAATTAATTCCGATTTATGTAAAATAACAGTTATGGGTTCTGTAGAAAACTTTCCAGCTTTTTAGTGGAAGGCTTGTCTCCTCCCCCTCGAACACTCTTCTAGAACGGCCTTACCTACTCTGAGGTTGTCAACGATAGATGAAACTAGTATTTAAGTCACTGAAAAATCATTGTTGAGCTTCTTTTTGAAAAAGTTCAAAAAAAATAGCTGGGTACGATCGTGTAGGCAAGTAAAACTACATCAAATAAATCATTGAGCATTGGCAACTTGTAAGAGTTGATACTGGCGCAAACGTCGACAACAAAAAATCACCAATGCCATCTAGCATCTGACATTTCTTGGCAAAATTCAAGCTTCTTAATTCTGTTTTTCTCAGAAAATGAGATTATTACAGCCCCTTATATTACAGTAATTTCGCTCGTTAAACTAATTTACGTTATTAATACTCTAGAAAACACTAAGAAACGCCAAACCCTAGAAGGCAATGATGTTTTTGGTAACACCTGCGCCATTTTCCACTTTTATAAGTCACCCATGCTCTTTGAAATCAATAATAAGCATTTATTTATTAACTACTTACCTGCAAGGTGATGCTACATTAAGAAAAAGAACAAGGCTGTATATGCATCATATCGTGTTATTTTTGAATATAAAAATTTACAAGACATCGACACAACTTGCGATAATACAAAAAATTTAAAAAAAGAAAAAACACTACCGGTGATATATCAAGTCGATAAAACCAGGTCAAAATTGTGATGAGTTTTACCCTTTTTTGAGTTTTAAGGATATTTAAGCCATCCCCACAGTCAAGATCGATTAACTCCTGTTTCGTTTCTATTCACTTTATTACCCAAACAGCGGTTCAGCTACTGACTTCACAGCCCATAATGAAATTGAATATTAATAAAGATCAATAAACAAACTGACATAATGGATTTTACCATCGGAAAGATGCTTTTTTCTATAACTTTTTATTCCTTGTGTTCGTATTTTATAAAATCACATTTAAACGTTTATTTTAGGAATTTACTTGAGTAGGTTGTGAGATATTTTCCAGTTCTTTTTCTTTACTGAATTCCATTTATTCTACTTTTCATATTTTATTGAATAAACCGATAGTTTTTGAATACGTTGTTCACCCTCAAACCAGGGCATGTACAGGTAAAAGGAAAAACCTTATTTGAGACCTTTAGACATATTGTATGGGTGATAAGCCCCTTCACTAATTTGGTAGCTCCCCCCCCCCCCGATCAAAAATCCAACCATGTCACAAGCCGAGAAAAAGCAACTTTTCCCCACTGAATGACTTGTATAATATAGTCAAGATATATTTCTCTACTGTTTATTTTGAGGAGTCAGCCGATTTGGCAAGTGAGTGGCTCATTTACAAAGGAGTATATAAACATATTGAGACTCAAAAGGAGTGAGTAGGTTACTACTCCAGGTACAAGGGAAGGGACAAGGATAATCATCTATATACTCCCAATCACAGTGCATAGGTTCAAGTGATGCATAAGAACCCATAATCGAGTCAGGTTACTTTGGCACTCAACGCTGAAAAAAGAGAAAAGAAAACAAAGCTGGCTTCCTTCAATTATCCCTCAGCAAGGTTTGCATGTCATTTTCAAGACCACATGGTCCTAAACCTTGTACATAAGACGACAATTGGGATATAATTCAATATATGAGGTTGAGCTTAATCAGTCGGCCGAATGATATTATATGGGTATTTTCTTGGAAATACCTTTTTCGGTATTTTCATAAAAAAAAACGTTAAAAATTGTGCCCTAACAGAAAATGCTTTTCCCCCTCATGCTAGATTTTTGTGAACTGGCGCAACCACGATGTATCCAAAACTAATGAATCCAATGATACAGACCTTTGTCTTTTTGCTGCAAGTTACAGATATAGACTTATCACAATCGAAAGATTCAGAGGTATCATAACCCTTTATAGATTACAAAAATATTGTTTAGTCAAAACATATTTTATAAAAACGGCCTTTTACAGCTCTATCCTGTTAATCAGGGAAATTTTTTTCAGGGAATGGAAACCCACTAAATCCCTTTCCAGGCGTTTTTATTCGATTTCGATGGACACAGGTTATCATCACATGGGCGGATCAAGAGCAAAATCTCGGGGGGGGGGGCAACCTGACGTGGGAACCAATAATTGACTAAATCAACAAATTTATTTAAAAAAGTGAAAAACAGGAAAAAGAATGAGGGCACCAGAAACAATCTTGGGGGCCCAGGGTTCCCCGCCCCTTGGATCCACTAGTGTATCATCAAATGATGCCTGTATGTATCAGAAGTCAATACTTCATCTAAACTGGACTTTATTGCGGAAAAAGTGCGAGACACACAAGTCCCTTCTCTTTCACAGTAAAATGTCTTTTGCCGCAAAGCAGCAGTCGTTTTCAACCTTACAATGGATTTTTCCTTCTTTTCATTCAAAGAAATCTATTACTCAGAGCACAAACAAGGTCCTCGTGTAGACGTTTTGTGGAAACAAATTAAAATTAAAGAGGTATACCGAGACATTCTTTCAAACCGTAGGATGAAACAAGTGTATATATATATATATATATATATATATATATATATATATATAAATATATATATATATATAAATATATATATATATATAAATATATATATATATAAATATATATATATAAATATATATATATAGATATATATATATATATATATATATATATATATATATATATATATATATATATATATATATATATGTTTAGTTTCTTTGAAAATCTGGTCGAAACCAAAATATGCCTGCATAATTCAAGCATCCACAGAAACGGATCATTTTTTTTTTTTTTTTTTTTAGTGCATCTTTACCTCTATGTAAAGTTGACTCCAACTTTGCCCCCCCCCCCCCCAGTATTTTGTTGAAATTATGCCATTGATTAGATCCAAACATTTGGATTCACTTGAAAGCTTCACTTGGATTCACTTCACTGAAAGCTTCTACAGTGGGGAATTTCAAAAGGGTTCTTTGATGTTTTGTGCGAGCGAAGCTGATATTTCTGTCAAGATCTCTAGTGATTAAAATTGCAGCCACACTATTTTATGATGCATTATCAAGGAGTATAAAAAAATCAACTGTGTTGTCCAAGGTCGTACCAGGGAGGAGGGAGGGGACAGGATTTGAACCCACCCTGAAATTTCTGCCGAACCAGTAAAAAGTAACATATAAACAAATTCCTGATGCGTTTAAAAAAAACTGTTTTGTGTCGTCACATTGGAAAAGTGAATATATTTGGAGACTTGTATTCCTGACCCACTTTATTCTACTTTTATCAGTATTGGCGTTTTCTGTGCTGAAACATGAGATTCGTGAAAGAAATCTAACAAGAATTTCCCATGGCAACCCTGGAAACCAGCTTTGTATATTAAGTATCATACCTTTAATGCATTGATTTTACTACAGAAGAAAAAATTGGGGATCAAAAAGAGGTAGCTAATGGTCGTGAATGATAACAACCGAAAAAAGAACAATAATCAAAAAAATAAAAAATCAGAATGAGGGTATACCCTCCTCACAAAGAAACGTACTTTCATTCATATTTATAGAACGTGAGATCAGCTGCTGCAACTTGTTGGCTTAATCTCGAATTTTCCAACCAACGGCAAGAAAGACGGAGAAAAATAACACTAATACTGTAAAAAACTAAGTACGCCATCACAAGCCCGATTTCAGTAAGTCTTGAGCTGCACTTATTGCTGCACAGAAGTAAATCGATTACGTTTGCTGCAAAATGTAAATACATTTCCTTATTGCTATAAGAAAATCAGAAGTAAATGACAAGAAGTTGCCGTACAAAATGGCACAAATGATAAACTCGAGACACACATTTCTATTCAACTCACTTCATTAATTTCCGTAGATCCCACTGAATCCTCCATAAATGTTGCTCCAATCAATAGCCTGGAAACTGGACATATCCACATTTGCCAAGCTAACACTTGGAAGAGTTGGTGCAGCAGTGACCTGCGGTGTTGCTCCAATTGGAGCAAGCTGAAAATTTTGACCAAGTTGTGGTGGAACATTTTGAGCTCCAGCTAAAGCTGGCAGCGGATATGGAGAGTATCTGTAGCTTGTTAAAGGTGCATATGAGCTTAGTAATTTAGTTGCTGCTGCAGATTGAGCTGCAGCTAGCTGAGCTTGGGCTTGGGCAATAGCCAGCTGAGGATTAATCAAGCCCAAAGATGCAGCTGGATTTAACAATGCTAGATTAGTCAGCGCAGCTTGTCTTTTTGCAGCCAGTACTTGACTTTGTATAGCTGCTGCAGCTTCTTTTGGTTGGGCTTTTTTACATTCCACTTTCTTATTTTTTATTGTGTGATAGTGAATATCACAGATTCTATCAACAACATTTTCATCATCAAAAGTGACAAAGCCAAATCCACGATGGCGTTTTGTCTGCTGATCCATAAGCATTACAGCTTCTTGCACTTTGCCGAATAGGCTAAAATAGGCTTTTACTTCCTCATTAGTTGTGTCTTGGCTAACACCCCCAACAAAAATCTTTCGTGTGCGACCAGTGGCAGCAGCAGCAACAGCTGCAGCTAACTTGCCTTTATTCTTTGGTGTTGCATGCTTGGGGTCAATTTTCTTACCGTCAACAGTGTGCGATGGAATTGCGAGGACTTTATCAACTGTGCTGGCTTCTTGGAAAGTAATAAATGCAAAACCACGACTTCTCTGAAATAGAAAAAGGCCATTAATGTCATGCCTATTTAAACTACCTATTTACGTTAAAAACCAATATAATTGGCTAGCAAAAATTATACATTTTTGGACCTAGCAAGTTGTACCATTTTTTAAATGATAGTACCGGCATTTAATAAAGTAAGACACCGTTTATAGATTTTAGTGATTAAAGCAACTTGACTGATTAGAATTGAGCGTCAGAGAAACATATTAGTAGAATATTAGGTAGTGGATATATCATACAAGTACCATTCTCTGTTGTAGTTTCCATAACTTTGTTACTTAACAATGTTATTTTATTTACTTATTAGTTACTTATTTTATTTTCGTCATACTTGGGTATATTTCATTAGGATTAACCTAACTTCACTTCTTGAGTGTGGTGGCTATAACAGATAAGTACACGACTGTCCTACCATTGCAGTCTCAAAGACAACGACAATGAAATCTGATTGCTGTAATTTGTTAATTGATGTGATTGTTAATTTGTTAATTGTAATTTTGTTGTATTAAAACCATGTGTGTATTAAGAGGTCACATGAAGCCCCAGATAGGATTGAACCTCGGTTTTCCTACAGCTTACTGTTTGAGAAACGGTCAGTCACTGAGGTCTCTCAAACAATTTGTAGGTAATTTCTCTGGAAAACATCTAGCAAATCCTCCTCCGTTTTAAGGAGCGCTCACGCTTCAGAACCATACCTGACCATATATACTTCAAAAATTAGGAAAAAATCGGGAATTCACTTTCTACTGAGAAAGATCTCTATATGCATTTACGTCGTTGTAGCAGGCAGAAAAAAAATCTTACGAAAAAATGCGTTACCAAAATTAAACTAATTAGTGCGTCTTTTTTTTACAAGTTTTAGCGCGGCAACGGTGACGAAAATGTGATACTTCCCTAAAAACTTCATAGTTTTGATGCAATCGAAAGAAACACTTTTTCGAAAATCGAAAATCACAAGAAAATCATTTCTTAGAAAATCACAATTTTCCGGTATGAATTGACCTAGATTAGATCAAGGAAGGATAAATAATTTTTATTTCGATACCGCTGGCACTTTAACACATTATTTATTTTCATTTAAGGATGTAGCCAGGATTTGGGACTTAAAGGGCGTAGACTTAAGAATAAATACCAGGAAAGAATCTTAAACAAATTCATTTCCATTTTCTTTTTTTTCTTTTTACAAATGTTTATTTTATTACTTTAACGGGAGAGATTTATTCCTTATCTTTATCAGGGATCAAAAGTTTTCTTCAATAACCATTTAGTAGATCTCCTTGGCTGTTTCTCCAGCATGGGGGGTCAATAAGTTCCAAGAATTATAGACGCTGAAAATAATTTTGAGAGACGTACTGGGTGTTCGCTTCGATTTTTTCCCCATTTAGTCACTTTGAACTTAACAGGAGCACAGTAATAGGTACAATACCTAATGGAGCCAGAACAAGACCTTTCACGCTAATGAATAAGGCGTATAATTCACAGAATTATGCACCCTGTAGCCTACACGAAAATCTGATAGTTTGCACACGCTTCTCTCAAGTGTGCTAAAAATCAATGGAAGCGAGTCCTATTTTTTATGCTAAAAATTATAAGTGGACTAAACCCAGAGGTTGCCGACTTTCACATCAAGTGTGTAATTAAGAATGAAAAGAAGAAAAGTGTAGGCCTAATATTTTATTTGGCCAAAAATGAGTTGATGAAATTGAAAATCAACCGATTTTTCTTTTACATTACAGGAAAGAGAAGAGTACCGACTCTGCAAATTTAACAAAATAACTTCCAACTAACTGATAATTGAAAACATTTGGTGTACAAATTTTTCCAAGTATGAACGGGCGTGGAGAATAAGGGCTTTAGACGTACAGTTTATTTTTTTGTACTTGTCTATTATATAAAACATACTTGCGAAGTGGAGTTTGGTTAAAACTTATGAAAAGAAAAACAAAATATGATGAAAATAGAATACTTTATTAGCAAAATTGTGAAAACCACAACTTGGAAATATGTTCCCAGAACACAGTGTTACACTTCCAAAAATGTTGCTTCTCGCAAGAGTACAAAATCATTGTGTTTCCATTGACTTGGTGTTTTGTTTTGGGCAACAACCCTTTATCCTGGAAAAACATTGGTACTTGTCATTTACATAAAACATACGCAAGAAGTGAAGTTTGGTGGCAATAAAATATGATGAAAATAGTATCCTTTATTAGTAAAATTGCGAAGGTCATTTGTGAATTATTAAATTGAAAAGCTTCGGCGTCGGCTGACCGTCTCAAAGACAAAGAAAAGTTCATTATTAACGCGACTCTTGAGGACATCGGTTACTTTTCTTTGACTATGATTAAAACTTGGTGTTTCACCATGGATGTTCAAATTATGTAAAGTGTGCGTGTTTTCTGTGCAACAGAAAAATTTTGGGGAAATTGGAGGAATTGGTCACATAGTGAAAATCGATGAATCCTTGTTAACAAAAAGGAAAAATAATGCAGGAAGAATCTTTCCGCAGCAGTGGGTGTTTGGTTGAGTGTGCCGGGAGACCGATGAAAGATTTTTAGTGGAGGTCCCCGACCGAGGAGTAGAAACTTTACTCCAGCAAATTAAGCTTAACATAGAGCCAGGATCAAAAATAATTTCAGATAATGGGAAGGGCTAGAACACAACTAAGCTGGAACAAGCAGGTTTCATTCAATTAAAAGCGAACCACAAGAATAATTTTGTCGACCCAGAAACTGGCGCCTCTACCCAAAAAGCAGAGAATGTGGGGTTCCGCAATGTGGAGGAACAAATGGCACCGAGGTACATCCCACCATCATTTACATTCTTGCTTAGTAGAGTATGTGTGGTGGACAGCAGTAAAGGTAGAAGGTCGAGTTCATTTTAACACGATTCTTGAGGACATTTCCGCGTTCTGGGAGCATATTCCAAGTTGTAGTTTTCACAGTTTTGCTAATAAAGTATACTATTTTCATCACCACGTTAATAACGAGCTTTTCTTTGTCTTTGAGACGGTCAGCCGACACCAGAGCTCCAAATTTAATAGTTCATAAATGACCTTCGCAATTTTGCTAAGAAGTTTTCTATTCTCATCATATTTTATTGTCATCAAACTTCACTCGGTTGACTTTTTCCTCGGGTGTTTTATAGAATAGATAACTACCATTGTTTATATGTAAGTCTGAACAGTCCTTACGAGAAGGCTTAGCAAGCAGTTTCAGGCAATCATCTCAGAGAACCTAGAAAATGCTAGGTACGATGTAGGTGAAATAGCTTAGTTACGAATATCATGTGTACTCAAGCACATAGGAAAACGAACGTAAATAATAAACCTAAGTTTTTTTTTAATGATAAAACATGCAAAAATTTCCTAGAATTTTACCACCAAGTTACAGGTTTGTCACCATTAGCAGTCGATTTCTGTTTGATTTTTCTCCGCTATTCTTTCCATAGGCTTGGTTCAACTGGACAGAAACGGTCCAATTGCTGCTACTGCTCCAAACAAAATATCTAACCTCATAGAGATATTCAACATTCTGCTAAGCAATAACGAATTACCTCGGGCCAGACTCAGATAACAGCTTGGTACTTCGAGAAGTCTGTTGCGTTCTCTGTATATAATTCTAAATTTTGGACAATAGACTAATGACGCATTTAATTAGCCTAAAGGGGATCCTTTAAGCAAAATGAAATAACAGCAAGTTTTAACGGAACATTCTAGCTATCTATTAATGGTACCGGTATTTCGTTGTCTGCTCATAATTTTCAGATATTTTACTCAATGAATTAATAAAATGAAGCCATAGTCATCCAAATGAAGGTATTTGGCATGAAGCCAAATACCACAGCTGTGCCTTGACATACGAATAACTACAAGAAGGGAGTTGGGGGTTGGCACTGCTATTTGTTCATTTTTTTAACGTAATTTCTCCATTATTAAACAATAATTTGACGACACGAATTGCATTGGGTACGTTCTGGAATTAAAGCTACCCTCTTTCCATCACACACAAACAGGGACGCCAGGGACAAATGTGGGTATTTTGTTTCGGTAGGGATCACATCTCTAAGGCAGACAGAAAACGATGAAGACAGAACTATATGAAAATATGAGAAGTAATAAAATACGGGGGATGGATCACGTCCACAACCCCACTTGTGTAAGTGCCTGAGGGGATCCAATTAGAGGCAAGAAGACGAGTAGGACTATATTCGCACCCTCATGCAACGGAAGGATAGAATTTTCGCTTAAGATCCAGCAGAAGTATTCCTTACGAGTCATCCCGAACACCCAACCCCGAGAAAATATTTAAATTACTTGAGTCTCAAGGCCATTCTTGTTTCTAATTCCCCTAATTGACTGTGACCACCCATGACTATGATCATCATCCCTAGATATAAGAACGATACTAGAAAAATAAGTCACGAAATACGCCCGTTCCTTACTGTAGATGGATAAGAGTTCGGTCAAACTAAAAAATGGGACAAATTCAGGCCACTGTACACTCACTGCCTAGGTTTTCCTAAATCATCTCTGACAATCCAAAATCCAAATATTCTAATTCTGTTTTACGTTCCCAGTCCCCAACGTTCAGGTGCAACGTTAATTGCATCGAACCAATAGGTCGAAGCTTATTCAGGAAATTGTTTAAAAACGAAATATAGCGTCTATGTACACATTCGTTTCCGATTTTGCCGCTTTTAAGGGCTTTGGCTTAAGCCGTTGAGTAATCAAAGAGGAAACTAATCATGTTGACAATTTGGTATCATATTTCAAGGTAAATAACCAATCACTGTTTGCTAACACCATTAATTTAGATCTCCAAAATTGGAGAGCTCCATACTAATTAACGTCAAGAAACAATTGCAACAAACAGGAAAATATAAGAAAACTAATAACAAATGATATTTTATTTATACCGTATTACTAGCAAACTGATTAATAGATCATCTCATGAGCGTAAATAATTCACCAAATACGTGAAGAGAACAAAGATCGATTATTAGATATTATTTATCGATAAATATACCGATTATATCAATATAGTTAGATATTAGATTATTAGATGCGGAAATTCTTCTATAAAGATTGCATCCAAGAAAATTTTTGGTTTTGGAGAGGCCAGTCATTTTTTGGCTTAAACTTCTCTATCACATGGGGAGATCTTATACATACTGCACATAACAAAAAAAAACCTGCAAGTCTTTGCTTTATTTTTCATATATCTTGACTGTGTTTACTGCTTTAATAAATCCCCCCCCCAACCAGAAATAAATCTTTCACATGCACAAAAAAGATGTACTAACATGCTCAGGAGATGGAGGGTTAGTTGCACAATGCCCAATATACTATACCATTTGGCTTTTATATTTCGTTGTAATACAATATTAGGAACAAAATTATGCCTAAATTCCCAATACAAATATAAATACTGTTTTTTTGTAAATTTTTAACTCCTAATTTCTATAAATTCAAGGTTAAATAAGGACATTTGTTGGCCGAGGGGCTGCTCATTCACACCCTTCTGTAAATCTCGGATTGCCACTTTCCACCACTCTGAACAGACATTCACCATGACATACCTATTCACACCACGCATGGTAACCATCCTCACACATTACCAGCACTTCCTGGTATGTACAATTTCTGAAAATGGGTAACCCGTTGAGCAGACCTAATAAATGTTTTGAATCTCCTTGAAAATCAATCAATACATATATCTTTGAAGAACGATAGAAACTAATCCCCCCAAGCACACAGGAGATGGGTCAAAGGTTCCGTTACTGAATGCATGAAATCAGAGCAAGCGATTGGCGAGGCGTTCCGAACAAAGGGAGAATTTCAGACAGAGGGGGATTTTACGACAGATGTAAATTCGCTATAAGAATGCAGACTCGCCCAGTAGACAGAATAACAAAGGTCTGAACCTTTTAATGGAATTGTTTACTGGTCGTTATGCGGGTATAGCAGCTGTTACAGGGTCGTAGAAAGTTGTAAAACATTCCCTGCAATGAACAAGTTTTCAGTAATTGAGGTATTCTTCAGTGTTGCCAAATGCACAATGGCACCTTCTAAGCACTTCTTTTAGATGACTGTATATTGTTGGACACCATCACATTTTTCAAAGCAGTTTTTGGGCACCTTCGACGCGTTTTCGCTCGAAAATAGGAGCCTTCAGGGTCTATTCATTTTCCTACCTACATGGAATTTGGTAATACAAATCGCATGCTTTTTTCCAGTCAAATTGTGAAATAACAAGTTTCTGTTAGCTCGAGAAAACTGAATTGTTAGGTAACAATTATCAGAGATGTTTTAATTGCACTGAATATTAACAAAATAAACCTTATAAAGCTAGAAATTTAAAGTGGAAACAAACAGGTTAAACCTGGTTTTGGTAAAGACGGAAGAGCGGTGTTTTTCAAAACAACATATAGATCAGCATACGCCTAGTTCATTCAAAACAAGGTTTAAGCTTAACACTGAAAACATTTAGTAGGAAATCAACAAAAGAATTTGACAACAAAAACATATTACCAGTCACGTCTACTTTAAGTTTAAAACGCAGTAAATAGGCATTCAATAAAGCTGCATTATTAGTCATTAAATATTCCAATCACAATTCCCAACGAATTTTTCCCAACAATTTGAGTTGTTAGTGAAATTGTTAGTTAATACTTTTTGTTCGGTCAGTTGTAAAACATCATTGTTTTCAATGCGGATTGCAAATGATTGCAAAAAGTAAAATTAAGACAACACTTTAAGAACCAAGAAAAAAAGGTAAAAACATCCCCGCACCAGGGCTGCTATCCGGTTAGAAAAATCATTAGATGTTAGTGATTGTTTGGTTGATTTAGTGATTTTCTTCAATAATCTAAGGGTTTATGTGCTGATTTAGCGATTCTTTCGTTTATGCAATATAAAAGACCATTAGAATAGCAATGAATCAGTAGGAGGGCAATACTGCCCCCGCCATTGACCCACTTTAGGTATAATTATACCTTTTTTTATTTGGCTGTTTCTTAAATGTATTTGCTAGTGGGTTATGTTATTTTTGTTCTTTACTCCGCATTTATTTGTGCATTATTGCGGGTAATAAATGAATTTCCTTACTTGCTAATTAAAGTTTTTAGAGCATTTCCACATTTTCGTCAGTATTACCACGTTGAGTAATACATAATAAACCTTTTTTTTGCAATTTTTACCCATATTCCTTCTTATTAAATATGACACCAACTACAAGGCTATTTGGCAGCCTAGCTTAGCATGCCCTTAACTTAGCTGCTCATTTGCGAACCCATCAATCCAATCGAAATTTGCAAATTGTTGGACAGATGTAAATAACGTAACTAGTTTCAAGTTTCGCCGTCTAGCTTAATACTGCCATAAAATCTTGAGAGAAAATCATGAGTTTATTTGAGCTGGTTTTGAAGCACTATAGACTCATTCACGATGATTTTACAAACAATGATTTTTAGCTAGCCCTAACTTGAGCCAATTATATTTTTCTAAAGAATTTTCTGAATGGTTGAAATTTGATTGGCTCAGGCCTAGCTAAACCTCAATATTTAAAAATCCCCATTGTGAGTAGGTCTTTTGTAACCTGGACACACAAAATATGGTAAGGCTACAACTGGAAAATAAAATACAATAGCGCCGATGCTTCAGAAGGGGAAACCTTTGAAACAGCAGATCACAATCTTTTGAATAATTAAATAAAGAAACAAGCTTTTTTAAATGAAAGTAAGGAGCGACATTAAAACTTAAAACGAACAGAAATTACTTCGTATATGAAAGAGGCTGCTTCCTCATCAACGCCCCGCTCTTTACGCTAAAGTTTGACTCTGTCTCTCAATTCTTCCTTTTAAAACAGTAAAAAACTTTAGCGTAAAGAGCGGGGCGTTGATGAGGAAGCAGCCTCTTTCATATACGAAGTAATTTCTGTTCGTTTTAAGTTTTAATGTCGCTCCTTACTTTCATTTAAAAAAGCTTGTTTTTTTTATTTAATTTCTGAACGTTTTTGAATCAATGCATGTTTTGATTTTGGCTCTCCGCAGAGGAATAATTAAAACGAAATTTACATTTTTTTTTTTTTTGGCTAAATGGCTTTCTCATAATTTTGATCGAATGATTTTGAGAAAAAAAGAGCGGGGGATGAAGCCTAGTTGCCCTACAATTTTTTGGTTAATTAAAAAGGCAACTAGAACTTTTAATTTTTTACGAATATTTTTATAAGTAAAAGATTTACGTAACTTATAAATTAGCTTACGTAAAGAACTTTTGTATTCTCATATTTTTTATTACATATATGAGGGGGTTCGCCCCCTTGTCAGATCCTCGCTCTTTACACTAAAGCTTAAATTTTGTCCCAATTCATTAAGAATGACCCCAGAATCACAAAAGCCGTAGAATAAATAGTTGAAATTACTAAAAATACTTTAACGTAAAGAGCGAGGTATTAGGAGGAGGTGAGTCCCTCAAATGGGTAACAATTTCTGTTTGTTTTAAGTTTTAATGCTGTTCCTTACTTCCAGCTGAAAGATTTTTTCATATTTATTTTTTCATTGTTTTTAAATAATGCTAGTAAATCCTGCGCTCCCTTCATGGAGATTTTCTTCCCCCATGACAAATTATCGATGGAAAGTTCCCCCAGCATATCCCCCTCTTCTCAACCCCTCCCCCGACCAAAAAAAAATCCTCCTGAAAAGGCCTGTATACTTCCCAATAACCATTACTATATGTAAGCATTGGTCAAAGTTTGTAACTTGTTGCCCCTCCCATGGGGACTGTGGGGGAGTAAGTCGTCCCCAAAGACATAGTTATAAGGTTTTTCGACTACGCTGAATAAAATGGCTATCTCAAAATTTTGATCCGTTGACTTTGGTAAAATAATTAGCGTGGGAGGGGGCCTAGGTGCCCTCCAATTTTTTTGGTCACTTAAAAAGGGCACTAGAACTTTTCATTTCCGTTAGAATGAGCCCTCTTGCAACATTCTAGGACAACTGGGTCGATATGATCACCCCTGAAAAAAAAAAAAAAAACAAATAAACACGCATCCGTGATCTGCCTTCTGGCAAAAAATACAAAATTCCACATTTTTGTAGATAGGAGCTTGAAACTTCTACAGTAGGGTTCTCTGATACGCTGAATCTGATGGCGTGATTTTCGTTAAGATTCTATGACTTCTAGGGGGCGTTTCCCCCTATTTTCCTAAATAACGCAAATTTTCTCAGGCTCTTAACTTTTGATGGGTAAGACTAAACTTGATGAATCTTATATATTTAAAATCAACATTTTATTTATTGGGGAAAAGGATGACGCTTTGTTGCATTCTTACTTTCTTTTTTTTCTCTGGTGGGGGCGGGGATCATAACAAGGAAAAGGTTGAGAAACAACAGTTTAGAAGCTTTACATAATTGAGGGTGGCAATATTGAGACTCTTGGACTTGAGCTGCCAATATATATATATATATATATATATATATATATATATATATATATATATATATATATATATATATATATATATATATATATATATATATATATATATATATATCAGTCAAAATGGACTTAAAACTTGTTCTTTTGCTAAGGCGTTTTCACTTCAACGGGACATAGGAGAACTTTACTTAATATAAAAACATTTTGTGTTAGTAAATCTAAACACAAAATGCATTGGTACAGATACAACTCAGACCTGAATTAAATTTATCGTTGGATCATACCTCGATTGACACCCTTCCCGAAAAAGCATAGGCAAGACATATTTTACTGCTAACAGTTATGACAAAACAAGCGATAACAATTCACTTAGAGAACTAACAAAAAAGCTAACAAAAAAGATAATTTTCTGAAAACGACATGGCAAAAAACACAGAAAAATGAATATTCATGTTTCCAGAACACAGATACCGTAGTCTAGGAAGAATCCCCCCCAAAAAACATTTACATTTTCATTTTCTTTCATTTCTTTCGAAATTAGCATTTTCCTTGCAAAATGCAAGCAGAGACAAGACATTTATTGAAACACTGAAAAAAACCTAGAGCAGTTAATTAGGTCGCTTTTAATCTAGTACTTTATTTTCTAAGAAATCTAAAAGACTACAATATATTTACAGAAATTAATCTTCTGTTCTGAGCATTCCGTCTACAAACATGATAATTTGAAAGATCTTAAAACATAAAACGAGATCAGCGGATAGATATCCAAATAGAGGGCGTTCTTTTGGGCGCAAGGACGTATACCGCGAAGGGATCTTACCATCCCACTCTGTGAGAGAAATTTTAAGTATTTCATGGTTATATTTCATATGATTCGTCGACGTTTTTTCCCTCCACATACTTTCACTTACGTGCCTAAATAGGAGAATCCTAGGGTTAGCTTTATAAAAAATTCCGCCATTTCCCACTGTTTATCACCCTGGTGAAAAATGTAGTTTAAATATTGAACAAAAGTTGTCATTCGTCATGGCGGATTCCCCTAACTGAACCATGGATTAACTTCAGTTCTTGGTTTTCTGTGCCTATGGTATTAATTAGGGCCTACTTTTAGGGAACCCAAAACAAAAGACCTGAAATTCAAAAATATACTTATGAAAATTAAAAAAGAAAAGAGAATACACGCATTGCCTTGTTTCCGCCCAATGTGATCGGATAGGGAGGATTATTTAATTATTTATTTTGGGTTTTGCTAAAAATTAAAAGGATGGGGTTAGGAAGTTTTTCCAGAGTGGTATAAAAGGGAGAAATGGGTGGATTTTATATTAAGCAATAGAAAATTATGGGGATTAAGAAACTGAAAAAATAGGCGGGTACAGAAACGACATATGGGGATCATTTTAATTTATTATTTTATTTATTATATTTTGGATTTAAGGGTGTATTTTTGTTTACAATGTTCATTTTTTTTACCATGGCCCATAAAAGCTTTTAGTGTAAAAAAATGTATATTATATACTTCAACAAGCAAACTACCGACTAAAAAGGAAATGACAGCGAAATTAAATTTTAAATAGGGGAATTTTTTGTAGAGCAGAGCTGGTTCAGCAGTATCCTATGAAAAGCACCATTATTCCAGCTCATGGGGCTGGCTTAGGTACAAAACAGTCTACATTTTTCTAAAGAATATCAGTTTTCCCATTGTCAAAAATTATTTTGTATGATTTTTATATTGTCTTAGTCGATCGACACCTATTACAGCGGGAAGAAGGTTATTGCCACTCCTTTTATTTCTTTACCTATATTTATTTATATTGTCATACTTATGTATATCTATGTTTCATTACCGATTTTTATATGGTCATTACCTACATTAAGCTTATATACCTACGATGGATCATTAGCTGTTAGATGATCTAAAACTTATAAAATGCATGTTAGGCTGGATTTTCAATTTTTTGCTGATCCTTCTGGGAAGTAGAATTTCTTATCTCCATCAAATAAGAATGAACTTACACGAAAGGGCATTGATCTCAAGGAAAAAAAAATGGTTTTACCAGCTGGAACAAAGAGAAAGAGATTATCATCCTATACCTTGGTGTTGGAAGTCTGGTTTAATGCAAGGGGGAGCC
The DNA here is from genome assembly GCF_032884065.1 of Artemia franciscana. NCBI lineage: Eukaryota > Metazoa > Arthropoda > Branchiopoda > Anostraca > Artemiidae > Artemia > Artemia franciscana. Next base: position 23,915,104 of record NC_088876.1, on the reverse strand, counting down.
AACTTTCAGAAATCAAGCACACCACGTGATTGGGAGCTGTACCAAGCGTGGTAGAACTGTGTGGGACAAGTGTCCTAGACGTACACCAGGTGGCTCAAAGCGGGTAGCCTCTCGGTTTAATTCCATTATTTATTTATTTTTTGTTATTCCTTACTTTTTTTTAGCCGATAGCATAAGATCTTACTCCTTAGGCGCATGTCAGAACGGGAAGTCCTTGCTTGTTGTTGCCTTTACCTATTGTTGCTACTTTCTATATTTAAGTTAGAGCTAGTAAAACAATGATTGGTAGTTTTGTATGAAATTTTAAGGGAAGTTGAAAGAACGAAACGTTTTTGAGTCAAACATTAATATTTTTAGTCGTTAAATCTAAACTTTGTTTCTTCTTGGCTGGAACGTAACAATTTTTTTTAAATGCAACAAACTTAAGGGTAGGAATGTATAAAGGATATTTTGGGGGGATAGGGGTGTGAATAAAAAATTTCGACAATTCGAATAAGTGCCCAGAAATTCTATAAAATTTTAGGATTTTAGGGGGAGGGTGAGACTCCCACCCTGCATACGTCCTTCTGTCAGGGCATGTAACAATGTTTTGCGGAAAACTGTTTGAACAACTGTCATATCGCCGATTGTTCAATTTAGGTTTCTGAGATTGGCTTAAATTGCAGAGTACCGTACTGTCTGTACACAAAAACGTGAGAAATGCATTCTGTTTCAAAATAAGTAATTCAAAATCAGTCAGTCGGAATCATATCACTACGGAAGTTGATTTCCAACAAATGCTCGCCTGACATATTTGACCCGCAAAGTCACAGCTAAGTCCAACAGAACATCGAAACACTGACAAAAAAATGGTAATCAGAAACCATGTGTAATTGAGAAACCAATATAAAAAGCCGAATCATTGCACACAAGTGAACCGTGGTAGAAAATTACAATCTTACTCAACAGGTTTAAATCTTTTTGTGGGGTCTAGCAAGGGATGATTCACGGCTACAGAATTCATCCAGACTGTTTTTGTAAGCGCTTGTGTAAACGTCGGGTTTGTGTTGCCTTACAGTACACGTAAGTTCTTACATTTAACAGTGGAGAAAGTCGTTCAAACAGCGAAAGCAACGACAAAGTATAGTAAACGAAACCGATGAATTTCACTCAGATGAAGTCAAACCTAGTGCTTTTCTTCTGGTTTTAGCCCTATAGCCCTATAGCCCTTACCCGTAAACGTCTAAATCTTTTTTAAAAGCTAGTTCGACTTAGAGCGGATTCTCGGTGCGACAAAATGCTAATAGTATTAAATAATAATTAAATTTTCGTTCTAGGTAAGCGAACTAGCAGCTTGAACCATCAAAAATTAACTTCGTAATGAATTTTTTAAACCAGGAAAGCCCCGTACCCTCGGAGAACCAGAGAATAGATTGTTTCAGTTTTACACTTACACTAGTTCTTATTAAATACAAATTAAATTGAAGTTTCCGCCTTGAACGCACTCAAGTTCACTAAAACATTAACTTACTAATATTTTCAAAACTACAGTGCTAACGTACCAAACTAAATACAGAAAAAAAAGATCCGACATTTTTCCATGAGATGATTCTTGAACAAAATGGAAAAAGTATTGAACCTTATCTTTGAATTCCCTCCTCTGCTGTACGGTCTTGGTCAGTCCGAGAAGTTGCGAACTCTTACCAATCGGTATAGAACCAAAAGCGCCACCAATACCACCCCACTGGGGACACTAAATTGTGCGTAGACCATCCCATCACTCAGCGTCATCTAATACCCACGTGGTACGCTTCCACCGTACATGGCACGCACCATGTGATGTATATCATTTTTGAAACTGGGTAAACCCCAAGGTCAGTCCTTAGCCATATTTTATGACCTAACCTAGGGAGGGACAAAAAAAAAAACACTTCAGTGCTCTGAAGAACAAAGGTTTGGCACTATAAATATTCCCTCTAAGAGAGAGCCCTATCGTGTATGCATTTATTTGCTGTATGTAAATAAGCGAAAGGGTATTACAAAAGGTAATAGGAAATGCAATTCCTGTGAAATTTTCAAAATCAGTTCCCAGCATGATTCGGCCTTACATATTCGTATAAATATGAAACGCCTTAGGTGCAGCCTTACAAAGAACAGCAGACGATATATACATAAATAACCTAAAATTAAAAACAGAATTCTTAGACGGGGAGTAAAAAAAGCAGTTTTTTTAAAATAGAGAATGCCGATTTGAATACCAGAAATAGGTAACGAAACATAAAAAAATGGAAAATAATAGTAGCTCTTATTATGCGACCGTATACGACTCGATCCAGACACAGAAAAAGTGGAACTACTTGGTTTTCCCTTTTACGGATAAATTAAGTCTAAAATCTAACAGGTTCTTCCTTTTAGCGATAACCAGTAAATCTAAGTTTGTAATTGAAAAAACGTGGACAGAGACAAAATTCTTGCGGGTTTTTTGTCGTAAGTTAATTCTTATTCAGAGCCAAAACTTCGAAGAATATATTCCAGAAGACTATAGGGGAGTAGAAATTCGAAAGCACGAGAATTGCAAAATTGTAGATGAACATAATGAACACAGAAGAAAGATGAAAAAAGATATGAGCACAGATGAAGATGACATGAGCTAATGGATCAGTCACATAGTTGAAAACCTTTGAAATGAAGGCAAGTAAAACAAATTGCATTAGCCAGCATAATTATGAAGAAAATTATCTCACTCCCTTCCCAACATTGTATTCCTACAGCAGTCTTACTCCTAACCCCTCCCCCTGAATTCGGCCTCTTTTTTTATTAAACTTGGATGGATTTCATTATTTCCTCAGACGTTGTCCATGTATTCATACCTGCAAACAGAAAAGAAATAGGCGCTGTCAATCCAGCTCCCTCCCTCATCAGTTCTGAGGTGAAAACGATCTTATCATCGATAACTCAAATCAACCGAGGCCGAACACAAAGGGGTATAGGTTCGAGTTCTCTTCTGAGGATATAAAAAAATACAAATAATACACATTTGTAGAAAATAACTAAAACACTTATGAGACCCCTTCCCCCTTACAAATCAAAATTTGTTCTGATGTCTGAAACGATTCATAACGAAGAATTTATTGACAGTAGTTTGGCATAAAGATTTTGATATAAAAAAAAAGGAAGAATGGGCTTGAACTCACTTCTTTCTTTGTCACTCCAAATTTAGTTTTAACTTTCCGGTTTTGGAGTCCTGGCCCTAATTTACAACCTTGATTTTTGGCATTGCCTGAATGTAAATTAAATTTTTAGCGTCAATTTTCTTGTCAATTAATTCCTTTCTTATGCAAAGGGTTAAATCACTTCAATGCAACAAAAAAGGTAAGTTTTAAGAATGTTGTTAAAAAAGTTGCCGTCATATACAATATTTGACGGCAACTTTTCACAAGAGCAGATAACCTCTTCAGCTAATAACCATTGAATTATGCATAGAAAACAGTAATTATTACAAAAACTTAATTGTTCAGCTGGAGTGCTTCCTTTCGGCAGATAATCTGAATAATCAAGTGAAGCATAAAGAATAAAATTGAATTCATGCCAACGAAATATCATTTAGAATTGCTATCTAAGTACAATCAAACAGTTCATGGTAACAAACTGTAAGGAAGGAGCGACCCGGCTCAATATTAACCGGAACTGAAATACCCTCTAAAAGTCATAGAATTCTAATGAAAATCACACCAACAGATTCAGCGTATCAGAGAATACTGTAAAGGTTTCAAATTCCTATCTGCCAAAATGCGGAATTTTGTATTTTTTTTGCCAGAAGAAAGATCAATAGACAGAATAAGATGAATAGGGGATTGCTAGAACGTTATAGCATTAACAAAGACGTGCAAAATTCAAAGATGGACAAACATGGGCTGACCAACTTCGTTCTACAAAACGCTTTAAGAACACATTAATCATGCGGGAGGGCATAAGTAAATACGAATGAAATTCCTGAGAAAGTTTTATCGCTGGATTATTACTACATTATAACCGAAAACGCTGTGATAGTGATTATCCTCAATCACTACCATTCAATACTCAATATCCAAATGTTATATCCAATTTCTCAATTGTTTCTTTATGAAATTAAATAAAAAAAACTAGTTTTTTTAACTGAAAGTAAGGAGCGACATTAAAACTTAAAACGAACAGAAATTACTCCGTATATGAAATGGGTTGTCCCCTCCGCAGTCCCTCGCTCTTTACGCTAAAGTTTGACTCTTTGCCACAATTCTACTTTTTAAAACAACTAAAAACTTTAGCGTAAAGAGCGTGGGACTGCGGAGGGGACAACCCATTTCATATACGGAGTAATTTCTGTTCGTTTTAAGTTTTAATGTCGCTCCTTACTTTCAGTTAAAAAAACTATTTTTTTTTTTATTTAATTTCTGAACGTTTTTGAATTAATGCATGTTTGATTTTGGCTCTCCGCACATAAATTATTGAAATGAAATTAGTATATTAATTTTTTTTTGGCTAAATGGCTTTCTCTTAGTTTTGATCAGACGATTTTGAGAAATAAGGGGTGGGGAAGGAGGCCTAGCTGCCCTCCAATTTTTCGGTTACTTAAAAAGGCTACTAGAACTTTTAATATTCAACGAACGTTTTTATTAGTAAAAACTATACGTAACTTAAGAATTAACTTACGTAACAAACTTTTATATTCTTATATTTTTATTATGTGTACGAGGGGGTTTGTATCCTCATTAATACCTCGCTCTTTACACTAAATCGTAAGTTTTGTTCCAATTCTTTAAGAATGACCCCTGAATCAAATAGGCCGTAGAATAAATAGTTGAAATCACTAAAAATATTTTAGCATAAAGAGCGAGGTATTTATCTCTTCCTAAATACCTCGCTCTTTATGCTAAAGTATTTTTAGAACCCTTCATATACGTAATAATCTCTGTTTGTTTTAAATTTCAATGCTATTCCTTACTTTCATTTGAAAAAACGTTTTCATGTTTATTTTTTCATTATTTTTTTTTTATAGTAATGCTAGAAAATCCTGCGCCCTTTTCATTGAATTTTTTTCCCCCATGGCATATTTCTCCAAGGAAAGATCCTCCCACATAGCCCCCTCCCTCAACCCCACCCCCAAAACCAAAAAAATCCCCCTGAAAACGTCTGTACACTTCCCAATAACCATTATTATATGTAAACACTGGTTGAAGTTTGTAACTTGCAACCCCTCCCCCAGGAACTATGGGGGAGTAAGTCATCCCCAAAAACATAGTTATTAAGATTTTCGACTATGCCAAACAAAATGGCTATCTCAAAATTTTGATCCGTTGATTTTGGGAAAAAATGAGCGTGGGAGGGGGCCTAGATGCCCTCCAATTTTTTTGGTCACTTAAAAAGGGCACTAGAACTTTTCATTTCCGTTAGAATGAGCCCTCTTGGTCGATACGATGACCCCTGAAAAAAAAAAAAAACAAACAAAAAAAAACAAACAAACAAACAAATAAACACGCACCCGTGATTTGTCTTCTGGCAAAAAATGCAAAATTCCACATTTTTGTAGATAGGAGCTTGAAACTTCTACAGTAGGATTCTCTGATACGCTGAATCTGATGGTGTCATTTTCGTTAAGATCCTACGACTTTTAGGGGGTGTTTCCCCCTATTTTCCTAAATAAGGCATATTTTCTCAGGCTCGTAACTTTTGATGGCTAAGACTAAACTTGATGAAACTTATATATTTAAAATCAGCATTAAAATGCGATTTTTTTGATGTAGCTATTTATATCAAAATTCAATTTTTTAGAGTTTTGGTTACTATTGAGCCGGATCGCTCCTTACTACAGTTCATTACAACGAACTGTTTGATTAATAGATATTGGCAATCCAACCATCCACATGCTTTTCGCTCAAAGTGGTGAAAAGTATACAAAGAATTGAGGATCAGGGAAAACAAATACTATACGTATTGATTGGAGGGGGAGGACAATTTGTATAAACAGACAATTTAAACGTCAAAATTATGAAAACCCTTTGATGAGTAAGACTGGAACCTAGGACAAGTTTTACATTGTGAAAACTTGAAGCGACGTCATACCTGGACAGTGGGGCTGAAGCCCTCATATTATTGTTATTCTATTAGCCTTTCCCAGAAAAAGTGTTTTTCCTTTGCATGTCAGATAAAAAATTCACCCTTCCCCACAAAGAATTTTGATGTCCTGTCTCTACAAAAAATTCAGATTCTGCGCAAACCCAACTAAACTGAAACTGTTGTATGTACCAGAAGTAGGATATTACCAAAGTTACCTTTTCTTTAGGATAAAATGAAAGGGAAAAACTAATTTTAATAGAAAGTAAAAGTTTATCACCCACTACTTCAAGAAAATCTGAAGGCTTCTTCAGAGAAAAATATTAGGTTTACTTATAAATATACAGCAAGTTTTACCTCACGGGTCTTAAGCCTTTTCTTAGTACGCACCCCTTTATCTTTGCACCACCATGTGACACCCTCAATGGACTAAGACTTTACTGGAATACTACTTCTCATAACCATACTATGTACTTGCATAGAAATCATTTTGAATATCATTCCAAAAGACTTTTTTCTTACTCCTTGAAGGCGAACGCACCCATTGTTTAGTCCCAACACCCCCAGAATGTATGTTTGGCATAGTTGATATAAGGCTTCATTCAAACTGAAAATTATTATTGAATAATTGAATGAGGTAATTTTGTTGGCTTCCTTTCTAAAATGGGATATATTCGATATGCGTTTACAATGGATAGAAACCTTGCATTTACATATATAAAGGGTCTTTCATATATCTTTGCTTTAGCAGAAATGGAATTTATTGATTTTCATTCGATCATTGGCAAGTATGGATGAGCATTTGAAGCATAGATGTTGGATTTTTAAGCCACATGAATCTAAAGATAATATAATGTCCCTAAAACCTAAGGATGTACCCGACATTTTAAAGGCGTAAAGGGCTAGTGAAAATAATAGTTTTTAAGGGGGGCGGTTTTTAACCTTTCTGTGAATCAATATCTTTTTATTATAGCTCGAATAAACCTCCTATGTACGTTCCTCATCTGTGCAATAACATTTTTTTGTGGACATGGCAATGAAGCTGGAACTTTTGAAAAAGAAACTAATATTTTTCGTTTTACTACTACCTGCCTTCATTCCCTTCTTCAAATAAAGATTCTAGATATTTCTTGATAGTATAATTTTTACTCTCATGAATGTATCGTTACTGTTTCCAAGCTTTGAGATATTACAAATAGAAAGTCTAACAGCATTTTCACGAGAAAATTATTTCTTACTGGTTATAGATTTATTTATTTATATATTTTATGTATTTATATATTTATTTATATTCATAATGCAAGACAAAACTTAGTTGACTCAATATTTATCTTTGTTAGCAATAATCTGACCAAAAATAGTGATTTTTGGATTGTTTCTTTTTTTTAATATGATATTGAAACTAAAATTAATTTCTAAAAAACCAGAAAAAATAACGTCAACTAAGAAAAAATACAAAAAAGAAGAATTACAGAGAAAGTGCTAGGTATCTTTGTGGCACTTGTAAAGAATCAAGATATATGGAGTGCAACCCCAAAGCCGCTCCCATGTATACAAACATTTATGTGGAGGAGGGGAAATTCTAACAAAAAATGGCAAAAAACAAACAAACAAATTGTATGGAAAGTATTAGATACTAGGCCATAGGGAAACTAAAAAAATATGGATATCTGCGGGAAGAGGTGGGGGACACTAGTCCAAAGTCTCCTCAAACATACATACTTGACAGCACTCAAAAATAGATACTTGACAGCAAAGACTTCCAAGATTTTTCTTTGGAAGCGCCCTTTTGAGCCTAATAACAAGATCATGGAAACACCTCTCACGATAGGTTGGATATTTGGAATATAAAAATACTTGACATATGTATCGTAGTAAGTGATAGTATACCACTTAATTAACTTTCAAGTCAGCGAGAAACAGCCTTGTCATGTCGTCAAGCAATAGCAAGAAAATAGAAATAAAAAACTAGAAATAAAACTTACCTGAGTAAGAGGATCCTTCATCACCAAAACGTCAAGAACAGTACCAAACTGGCTAAAATATTCCTTCAATTTTTCGCCAGTTGTATGCCAACTGAGCCCCCCAACGAAAAGCTTATTTGGAGGGGGGTCATTGGGTGAAGATCTTCCAGAGTCACCTGAATCATTATAGATGGACAGTTCTTGACACTCTTCTTGTTTAACGACATGTCTACAACAGGGGAAAACGAATTTGAAAACACAAATCAGAGCTAATTTAACGCATTAAATTTTTCACTTACGAGTGATGGTAGTAGCCAAGCGTGGTTTTGAAACGTGAGCGCTTCGAAAAACTGAGGAGGTTTTGAAACGTGAGCGTTTCGAAAAACTGAGGAGGTTTTGGGATTGTTTTGGATACCCCTCTGGCTGACTGTATTTCAAACAGGCTGTACGAAAAATATGCTTCTATCTCGCTTTCCGGGACTATAATGTAAGAATGGTCAATAGGCTAGGATAAGTTTTGCAGTTGAAGGATGACTAGATACCAAAGATCGTTTTTTTTAGACATCTATTTAAGGCCAAACAAAAAGCAGGTCGTCACCGAGTGGGTTGGTCAGAGGTGGTAAAAATGATTAAAAGGAAATTAGAACTTCTTGGGAGGGTGAAAAGAGGAAAACTTCATGCACAGCTCTTTTGGCCGTTACGATAGGAGCATGCACAACTCTTCTGGCCTCATGCTCGGTGCTTCAGTGAGTTGTTAGTAGTAGTAGTAGTTTAGGATTTTTCTAATAGCTTGTGACAAAATTGCGTTTCCTTTAGTAGGCGTAAGAGAAACGTAGAAACAAGATTTGCTGAGTTCTCCTACTGTTTCTATGTACCCTCTCCTATCAATCTAATAATCAAATGCATTCAAACTTTTTTCCAAGTTTTCCCGATTTCTACCGCACTTGCATTTATTTTTCATATCGTTTACCTGGTGTTTAAGTTAATATTCCTTAAGCATATGCCAAAAAGGGTAACAAATAACCTAGACTTTTTGTTCCTATTGTATTTACCTGCTGTTGCCAAGTCAACTCTATAGCAAGTAGGTTCTTTTGTATGTCATATCAAATAAAAATAACGAAAAGCATTTGAGTCACAACATTTTTTAATAGCAAAATCTCTTCTTCTCTGTTGTCAAACGGTCATTGAAGAAAGCTTTGACAACAAATTTCTGAGCTTAACATATGACTTGAAATTTGAAAACTAAAAAATTCACTACAAGAAATGTAAAAAAGTTTCCTAAAGTTTGATAATCGTAATTTCCCTCGGTGTGCTATGTAGCTTTTAATGAGGTCAGGCGGAGTCCAAAGCCTAAATGGTTGTCATTAAAAAATTAGTAACAAAAATACGGATAGTAAAGGGACAGACATGTGCGTCACTGGGAATTTACGACTGTACTTCACCCCCTCCCATCAAATCTCAAGATTCTTGAGGCTCGGGGATTAGGTGGGGGTTTTCAGATTTTGAAACCACATCCCAACGTTTTTATCCGACTCGTAAACACGAAACGAAAATGGATATAAAAAGTTTTCATGCGTTTTTTGTACCCCCCCCCTCCCCCGCCTCAAAAAAATAACACCTAACTGACACAGGATTTAGTTTACATATTAACGCCTTTTTTTCGAAATTATCAACATTTCTCATTAGCAGAGTCACTATTGCACGAGTTGTTCGAAGAAAATGGCATAGATGCGCCTTTAATTGAATTAAAGGCGAGTTTTGAATTCCCCACTAGTCAAGTTTTGACAGATCAAAAATATGAGCATTGGGGAAGGGGTAGGTCGCAAGACAAATTATGAGATAATCATAAAGAAATGAATGCTTGCACTTGTATTTGATTTAACTGTTTTTGATTTCGTAATGATCTTGTTGCTTCCTAGGAAAAACTAAGATGTTTACGAGTCTCACAAACGACTTATGAAAAAATTCAAACCCTGCCCCCTACTGTAATGTCACAGAATACGTGTATCAATTTTAACTTACTTCACTAGTGTTTCATAGCACCAGTCTTTAACACTTAGTTATGTAATAAAGATCTCCATTATATAAAAAATAATAATATATTATTGTCACTTTAAAGGATAAAGGTTCCACCTGACATTTTCACACTTCGAAGGTTATTGTCAAAACTATTAACTAAGATGTTCTCAGAGAGAATCAGAAAGACTATGTAAATCAGAAGGATCTAAATGAGACAAACATTACCTTGTGTATCTTCCCTTTGAGAACAGCTTAGAAAACAGTTTATAGCTACCATCTATGGGGATATCTGATACTTCTTTTAGGTGTGAGAGCGACGTAACATCAAAATAAAATAAGATTTTAATGATGTATCCTTTTGCAATGCATTAGTCATTTGGTCTTAAAAGTTACATATATATATATATATATATATATATATATATATATATATATATATATATATATATATATATATATATATATATATATATATATATATATATATATATATATATATATATATATTTACATTTATATTTTTCCTTTTTGCACTAACCTCGAATCGAACAATCCGCTACACACGAATCGAAAAATCTTAGTTGAACTCAAACAAAACAATCTGATTATACATAAAATTATGGTCATTCTTATGAAAAGTAACATTAAGCAAGCAGTGCAAACTGAACACAAACAATAAATCAAGATCATTCTTTGCTTTTTTTGTCAATTCGAACATATCATTATGAACGAAAAATTGCCAGATGTTGAATTTAAGAGCAAGCAAATGCTATTCGTTTTTTTTTTTTTACTAAACTGACTGCTTGGCAACAATCTGGAAACTTCAAAAACAAAGAGGGCAATATATTACATAAAACATGAAGTATAAGTGAAAAAAAAAAAACATCTTGACTAGACTTTTGCTTCTAGAAACTCGGCTATAGTAACCCAAAAGATGGTATGTTAACTCATAGATTTTACATGAGGGAAAAAAGGTTTGAGACCCAAATATGGCTTAGGGGAGTTCAAGTTAAAGAAATTATCGACACCAATCTATCTAATAGAATGCTTATTCAAATATCCCTTTGAAAAAGAGTCAATTAATTTAATACTAGCACAACCGCACAACCGAATTGTGGCCATTTGATACCTAAAGAATCTTATTAATAGCCTAAGCGTAGGCTGACCGTCTCAGAGACAAAAGGTTCTTTGACGAATTTCCCAATACCACAGAGAACTCCCAAAGCAGTCAAGTTACTCAAATGGTATTTCCTTAAATTTTTGTAAAATTGATGGGGATCTTGAGTGTCAACAGTTCGAAAAGCTAGCGAGAGGGCTGTTTAAAAGAAAGAAAAATACAGTATTTTACTAGCTGATAAGCAAATTGTTGTGTATTCAATAAACTTGATATTTAGAAGGACCTCTGATCAAAACTAATATATATATATATATATTTACATTTATATTTTTCCTTTTTGCACTAACCTCGAAACTAACAATTCGCTACACACGAATCGAACAATCTTAGTTGAACTCAAACAAAACAATCTGATTATACATAAAATTATGGTCATTCTTATGAAAAGTAACATTAAGCAAGCAGTGCAAACTGAACACAAACAATAAATCAAGATCATTCTTTGCTTTTTTTGTCAATTCGAACATATCATTATGAACGAAAAATTGCCAGATGTTGAATTTAAGAGCAAGCAAATGCTATTCGTTTTTTTTTACTAAACTGACTGCTTGGCAACAATCTGGAAACTTCAAAAAAAGGGGGCAATATATTACATAAAACATGAAGTATAAGTAAAAAAAAACATCTTGACTAGACTTTGGCTTCTAGAAACTCGGCTATAGTAACCCAAAAGATGGTATGTTAACTCATAGATTTTACATGAGGGAAAAAAGGTTTGAGACCCAAATATGGCTTAGGGGAGTTCAAGTTAAAGAAATTATCGACACCAATCTATCTAATAGAATGCTTATTCAAATATCCCTTTGAAAAAGAGTCAATTAATTTAATACTAGCACAACCGCACAACCGAATTGTGGCCATTTGATACCTAAAGAATCTTATTAATAGCCTAAGCGTAGGCTGACCGTCTCAGAGACAAAAGGTTCTTTGACGAATTTCCCAATACCACAGAGAACTCTCAAAGCAGTCAAGTTACTCAAATGGTATTTCCTTAAATTTTTGTAAAATTGATGGGGATCTTGAGTGTCAACAGTTCGAAAAGCTAGCGAGAGGGCTGTTTAAAAGAAAGAAAAATACAGTATTTTACTAGCTGATAAGCAAATTGTTGTGTATTCAATAAACTTGATATTTAGAAGGACCTCGTGTCTCAGAGCTCTTATTTTAAATCCTGACCGAATCCGGTGACATTGGGGAGATTTGGAGGGGGAACTGGAAATCTTGGAAAACGCTTAGGGTGGAAAGATTGAGATGAAACTTGGTGGGAAGAACATTTTCAGTGCTTTGGCGAGTTCGGTGCTTCTGGACGTCTAAGGACGATGAAAATTGGTAGCCGTGTCAGGGACCTGCATAAATTGACTTATTAACAGTCGTTTTCCCTATTTGACCATCTGGGAGTGGGACTGAAGGGAGGGGAAATCGTGAAAATTGAGGTATATTTATCTCACGAATGGGTGATCGGATCTTAATGAAACTTGATATATAGGAAGATGTCATGTCTGAAATGCTCCATTTTCAATTCGGATCGGATCAGGGGACATTGGGGGGTGAAGGGGAAATGGAAATCTTGGAAAACGCTTAGAGTGGAGAGATCGGGACGAAACTAGATGAGAAGAATAACCACAAGTTCTAGATATGTGATTGACATAACCGGACCGGATCCGATCTCTCATCACAAGTGCTGTACGAGTTCTTAGCTCTTGTTCTAGAATTTTTGGGAAGGTGGCTGTCTGCTTTTAATTTTCTGTCGTTTACTCAGATAGCTTATTCAAGGTCTACAAGCTATGGCAAGACCGCCGAGTCAATTATAAATAGTTTGGCCACACAAACTAAAAACGTTTATAATGGAAGATTCGTTAAGGTACCAGTCGCCTTAAACCTATGAAAAAATATCCCACATCTGAAGGAAATGAAACCTAAAAAACCATCTCAGGAAAAAAAATAACTAATAAATACGCTCTATGCCTCTGAAGTTGAGAAAAAAGTAACTTTTCCTTTGCTAAACTTCAGTTTTGAAGTTCTGTTTTTCAGCTGTTTTCAAGTTTCGTCCCAATTTATTGTATCTGCCGCGTTCTTATAGAAATCAGAAGATTATTAGAAAGTTTTGTGCCACTGATATTATTTTGTTTATAAAAAAAACTATGCCAGATTAGGTGCTGAGGCCTGTCAACGCTTGGGTCCTTACCACCCTTTGATTAGACTGTATTGATTGTATTGTTCGTGTTATTTTGTTTTTCTTTCCTTAACGTTTTTACTCCGCTTAAATTGTCAAAACAAGCGAATAACAAATAAATTAATTGATTAATTAATATATATCTTGATAAGGCCTATTGGTAAGGGTATAGAATTGGTATTCTATTGGTAAGGTCATCTCTTATTTTACGAGTCGGATAAAAATTTGGGGAGAGGAATTTTTTTCCCGAGCTCGTTCTATTGGTAAGGCCATCGCTTAAATTGTCAAAACAAGCGGGTAAAAAATAAACAAATTAATGAATATATAACTTGATTAGATCTTATATATATCTTCTTTATATCTTTCATTAGAAAGAACTTTTTTTCCGAGCTCGTTCTATTGGTAAGGCCATCGCATCGTATGTTTCTCTTTTTATTTAAGATGAAATTCCTAAGTAACACGTTGCAACAGAGCCATTGAAACATTAGCTTTACCGAAACCTCAATTTACAATGAGAATAAATTACGTTGATATTTTAGGGTTGGAGAGAGTATAAATAAGGAACAGTCAGGCATTGAAAAACACACTTTGTGCAGAGAAAACGTTGCAGTTTAATATACATTGAAATCTCCGTCCTGCTAACACACCAAAAAGCTAGAACCCAACTCAACCTGGCCGTTCGATCAGATGACGAGCCTTAAACTTGGCTAGGTGCCCGACTCATTAAATATTTTTTTTGGCGGTGATGAACATGGAACAGTTTTAGAATGATTTTTACGCCCCATTTCATTTTTTCCGTCTCTATTCCTAATTGTGTGAAGCGTTATTTCTAATTGTGGGCATGAGCACAATCATTTCTTGGCTCTTAGCATCTTTTGATTCAGAACGTCCACAAAATCACAAATTTTACTATATATATAATTATACATATACCATATTTTTTTAAACCTATAACACTTATATAGAAAATTTAACTCTAAAGCTTAGGAAACTAAAACGAAAAAAAGGTATAAATAAATAAAAAAATACAGCCGAACAAAATTTTCAGAACACAATATTCAGTACAGGAAAAATTTTTGGCAACTAAACAAAATAACCACAATTCTACATCAAGGCTGCGCTCAAAAGAAACCAGAGAATTACCCCCAAATCCTCCCACAAAAACGGTAAGATTTTATAAAACAATTTTGTCTTGTTTTAGAGTGAATTCTCAAACCACCAAAAAATCATACATTTTGTTAATTATTAAGAGGAGGAGGTACTTTGGATTGGTCTCAGGGTTTGAGCCTAATTACAGCAGTTATTAATACAGTATCATTTTGCTGATGAAACTGAAAATTATATGAAGGTAATATCCTACGTAAACCGACCCGGGGAGTAAAGTAAATATTTTTTTGAAATGTTCATTGTATATGCATTCAAATAATTTCTTTTCAGCCAGTGAGCATGCCACCACCTCCTCCCCGCACATAAAGCTAAGCAAACAATCCCAAGCAGATAGTGCATGTAAATTTCAATTGTCTGCTTAGTGCTTTCGCCTTCCAAAAATTGGAATTATGGAGGCCAACACTCTTAATATGAATTCCTGAGCACAGCCTTGTTAACACTACAGCATAGATCAATAAATTAATTACTATTAATTAATCTATTACTACGGTTTATTGTGTTATTACCACCATAGACCGATACAGGCGTATCGATGATGAGCTCAAATAGAAAATACTGCCAATCTAAATATTCCAATTCGAGTCTACATAACGTGAGATGGTATTTTCTACCTCCAACTTCTACTACCTATTAACCACACCTTATAGTTCTTTTGACCTTTAATTTCCTCCATTTTTCCAGGTTTATCCTTTGCTTGGCATCATGGGGGTTGCAATTACCGGGGTGGTCAGTTTTGCGATGTACGCCCTCTTTACGAAAGATGATGTAGTGTGAGTATAAAACCTTGTAAATAATTAAATATATTAACACATATTAAAAGAAATACTTTTTTATATCCTGTCACACAAATCAAGAGTAGCATTAGAATTCATCAAATCCAGAAAAAGTAATTTTTGAAACACTGGTGTTAAAGTAAAGGATTCAAATTAAATTGGAAAATTTCTGTTATTCATTAAGGGCGTCAATCCAGGAAAAGGTAGAAGAGAATGGGGATGGGGGAGATAAATGTATTTTTCACAATCTAGGAGGGTAGAAAATGTGTTGCTTCTTTCTATTTTTTAATGGAAATATATTTAAGCGTTTTTCAATAAAAAAAAATCAAAATCTAGAAGGCAATACCCCCTCCCCGATTGACGCCCCTGCAAACTTTCAGTAAACAATTATATGGTCAATTTTCTACAAGAAGTATGACCAAATTTGGTAAAAGTAAAAAAAAAAAAAAAAAAAAAACAGGAAGAAGTTGAACGAATTTCCTCTACTGTTAACTTAAGACAATCAATATTCTAAGGGGATTACTTTATAAATGTTAGAAAATAAAGATTATGAGAAACGAAGAAAGACTTCTTACGACAACAAGGGAACTATAACAGACTAATTATGCGCTTTTTGAAAGTACTGAGATTCTGGCATGGTGGAACAGTGCTATGATGAGGGTACCTGGCTCGCTTCAATATTTGACATCCCAATTAGTGCAACCCTTATGCGCCCCTCATATGGCGTCAATAAAGCAATAATTGGTTATAAAGTTGTCCTGTAAACTATTTTATGGGGGCTCAAAAAGAAATGGTTCTTCCACAAAATCAATAAGGTTGACCAAAGAGAACTGAAGCCAAATTTTACAAAGAGAAAAACGTGATCAAAAATATTTTAAAATGCTAAAATTATTTATATTCATTTATATTATTTATATTTATTTATATTCACATGCATTGTAGCAACTAACTTTATTGTTGGTATTAATGATATTTACGGTGATAATTAGTATTAATGATTGTATTAATGATTTCTTGGTATTAATGATTGGTATAGGTTGGTATTAAATAATAGTTAATTAATTAATGATTATTAAATTAATAAGTTAATTAATGATGAATATTAATAATAATTAAGGTTGGTATTAATAATTTCTGTGATAATATCACAGATGTGCAAAGTTTATTTCGGAGGTGACACATTTTAATGGGAGGATTCTCCAAAAAAAAAAAGTACATTTTGAGAAATTTGTATGAAAGTATGGAGAAAAGCATAAAATCACGACAATTTAAAGGGGATCGTCAACACCTTACATGAGTACTTGCAATAGGTGTTAGACTCAACACAAAGGAAAATTCGGCCGGTACTTGCGTATTACCCAGAACACACTCGAGAAGTTTGCTTTGTTTGATTAAAACGTGTTTTTCCTCACATTCTGTTATAATTGGATTAATCTCTTGAGAAATAAAATACAATGCAGGTATATTTCAACTGAATATTTGATATATCGAGGTGGTTAGATTAGGTATTTAATATAATACGGTCTGGGCTGCCTTCTTTCTATAATTCTTTGTTTAAGTATCCATAATTTTGTTACTAAAGTATTATATTTCCATCATTTTTTGGTATATTTCATTATGATTAACCTAAGGTCACTTCTTGAGTGTGTTCTGGATAATAAATAAATACCGTTTAACCTTTTAAATTTGTAAAAGCTTGAATAACACCTTGACAATGAGACTCAAAAAAAAGAAAGATAAAAGAATTTGCACCGTCACTTTTTAACCTTTGATAAATTGATTATTGTATGCTAATGCTATCTCCGAGTTGCACAAGATACACGTGGCTTCAATGTTCCATAAATGATGTCAAAATGAAAAGAAAACGTGCATACCTTTTTCATTAGGTCCAATGAAAGGTCAAGTTCATTTATCCGGAGCTAGAAATGTTTGGGCAACGGTGTTGACAAAATCTTTACATACAATGTAGAAGAAACGTATGTACATCAAGAGGAACGTTTGGGCACCTGACCCCTCCAAAAATCCAAGAATTTTTCCTTTGATTTCTTGTATATCCTATATCCATCAATTTGTTTTGTTTTTCTTAGAAATCATGCCCTTCCAAATACATTTCTAGGTAACTGCCCCTTCTAACCGAATTAAGTCTTTCTTAGCTTTGAAGGTAAGAGAAACAAAGAAAAAACGCAAAAAGCTGGAATTAGCCTACGTTATGAGTTTTTAATTGTTATGGACGAACAGTACTCTAGCTCCGAAGATAAAACGTTTTTAAATCAAATGCTTAAAATTCCAGCTGTTTGTTCATCCAGGATAAGGAGATATACATACTCAAAGGAGATATACATACTCTGGGAAAAAACCTATTTTGAGGCCAAATAAGAAGTAGGAGCGTAATTTAAACCAACTGATAAGGAGCAAATCAGTTGATATTGTGAGTTATAAATATTCTTCAGACAAAAATAATCACATAATATCTTTTGAATTGCCACGCACAAAATGACTACTTTCAAAAAATCCTGATTCAAACTGTCCTCCTTCATACCAAGTAACTTTAACGTAGTAACTACATTAGTAAGAGATACTAAAAAGTTGATATCGAATTTAGAGTTTTCGATTCTGAAGGAGCGACTAGTCTCGAGAATCGACATAGACAACTGGCACGTGGAGGATTTGTTCCTAACGAACCTCAAAAACGAGACATTCAACTTTCTCATTCGCTAATTATTTTTCTTTAAATTGATCCAATCTACAGGTACAAAGGCATGTCTTAAAAAAATTGCCATGTCAACAGAATAATTTACATAATTAGACATATGTCGCTTCAACCGTTATCTGAATAATGAAAGCGTAGCGTTTTAGCTTCGTTTTATTTTGGGACGAATAAAAGAGAGTAAAAGCGGTCGAAGTGTGCTTGATCGATCAACCAATAATTTTCTGTCCCTTTTTCGAAGCCAATCCAATGTAAAACGGCGCCTCAGCTTTAAACAGCGTGACAAGTCAAATAAAATCAATTTTAGATCTAATCCTATGTTTTTTTTACCGTCGTTAGAGAAAAAGGTTCTTAGAAGGTCAATAAGAGGAGGACACAACTCATATCCAAGACTGTAGCCTATCTGCAAATCAAAAAGGATTCCACGTCGTCAGAACTATTGGGAAAAAGTGGTTCCTGAGACATTATAAGGCCTGACATTAGTCTGAACATAATATTATTTCAACATAGAAAATATACTGCAGGGATTCCGTGCCTAAAAGAAATGTCTTAAAATATAGGACAAATAATTATATTTTTCAATGAAATGCGATATCTCCCCACGTTTGTATTCTTCTAATGTATAGTACAATAAAAATTATAAAGCAGCATTAAGTACCAAGGATAGTGGAAATGACATGTCATTGTATGAATTGGTTCAGTGGAAACTTGCGCAACCAAATACATCTTAAAAGCTAGGAAAGATCCAATTTTAAAATAAAGACCTCAGTATGCAGTTATGTAGTTTTTGTAGTAACAGACATCAAATACAAAAAAACAATAATAATAAATACAGAAAACACGGATGATAAATCAGAAAAAATAAGCAAGATATATGAAATCAAATAGTTTAAGATGCTGTATAGCCTTATTTGAAGCCTTAGTTAGCATTACGTCAACATATTGGTATCGTTTGAACTTTTACGGGCGATAGGCGTTGACAAATTAAAACAAATTATTTAAATTTAATTTAACTAATTATTTATATTTAACTGAACTAATTATTTAACTTTATACAAATTTAATTTTTAGTCTGTGAGACTCTTAGTAGTGAGACAACCAAAAGAATATTTTTTGAAAATCATGGTTTTTATTCATGACTAGATCTAAGATGGGTTGGGGGAGGGGGCAGAGAATAATTTGAAATTCATGACACTTTAAAATCCGTAAAAACTAAGGTTCTTCAACGGAGTTAGATACGTACCCATCTACCTTTATATGTTCTTTTAAATATACTAATACAAATAATAACATACAGCTTGAATGATCTCACGAATAATCAAATGAAGCTTTCTGGTTGATGTAGTACAGAAAGAAAAAGAAACTTCACCGATTAGTTACTTGCATTTATATTTATACGAAGTTAAGAATTATGAGTGCATTTAACTGAGTAAATGTCATGGTTAGTTTATATCCAGTTTGCGGTATGTAGTCAAATTGTCAAGTTTTCACAAGACCATAGTATGGTTTATTATCTTCCCAAAATATTTATATGTCGTCAATTCATGTGATATTCCTACTTCAAGTTAGAAAAAACTAGAGTCAGAAAAGTAAAACTACAAAAAATAACGAAATCGCTGGAAACGCTTGTAGAATTACGAGGGGATACTCGCTGTAAAAATCGAAGGAGCTGTAGAAACTTCAGAAAGGGCTCATTTGATTGGAAATTGGAAAGGCTAGTGCCCTTTTTAATAGTTGAAAGTGGTTGGAGGGCAACTAACAACCCTTCCACAACAACCATTACCCCAAACACATCCAATCATAATTTTGAGATAGCCATTTTGTTCAACGTAGTTGTAAGTTCTGGAAATTATGTCTTTGAGGGTGATACTCCCCCCCCCAGAGCATCCAGGACAAGGAATGTAAGTTATACCCTGCGGGCATATAAGGTTTATATAGGAAGGGTGATCGTATTAACTTCGGAAGGGGCTCATTGGATTGCTCCTAAATAAACTTTAGTGCGCTTTTTGAGATTCAGAGTGATGGGAGAGTAGATACCCCCCCCCCTACACCTCGCATTTTCCCAAAATAAATCTGATAGAAATTTTGGGATAGCTATTTGTTGTCGTAGAAACTTCGAAAATGGACCAATCGATTGAAAAGGGCTAGTGTCCTTTTTAATAGTCGAAAATGACTGAAGGGGAACAAACCCCCTTCCATGCTAAACTCTTCAAACACATCCTATCAAAATGTTGAGATGGCCATTTTGCTCAAAACAATTGAAAGCTCCAGAAATTATGTCTTTGAGGATGACCCCCCCCCCAAGACCCTTCAAGGCAAGGGTTGTAAGTTATCTCCTGGGGGCATATGTACATATAGAAAAGGTGATTATATAAACTTCGAAGTGGGCTCATTAGATTGGTAGTCAGACGCTCTAGTGCCCTGTTTAGGATTCAGAGTGATCGGAGGGTGGATACCCCCTCCCACACCTCGTATTTTACCGAAATCCATCTGATATTTGTTTCAAGGATGACAAACCCCCAAAAGCCCTCAAGGCAAGGGTTTTTAGATGTTCCTTGGGGGCATATGAGGTATATATTGAAAGGGTGATCGTGTAAAATCAAAAATCAGCCTCATTGGATTAGTGATCAGAAGTTCTAGTGTCCTTTTTAAGATTGAGGGTGACCGGGGGTGGATACCCCCCTAGTGACCCGTACTTTCCTGAAATACATCTGATAGAAATTCTGTGATGGATCATTTGTTGTGATAAAAACTTCGAAAGAGCTCATTCGATTGGAAATTGAAAGGTCCCATGGTCTTTTTAATAGTCGAGAGTATGGAGGGCAACTAGCCTTCCTCCCACACTCACCATTTCCCTAAACGCATCCAATCAAGATTTTGAGTTATCCATTTTGTTCAACGTAATTGAAAGATCCATAAATTATGTATTTTAAGATGACACCCTCCCATAGCCCTCAGGACAAGGGTTGTAAGTTATGTCCTTGAGCATATAAGGTCTATATACAAAGGTTGATCGTATTAACGTCGAAGGGTGACTTATTGGAATCAGAAGTCTTATGTCCTTTTTAAGACTGAAAGGGATGGAAGAGTGGGTACCCCCCCCCCTCCAAATCCTCGTATTTTCACGATCACGACAGAATTCTCAGGGGGTTGTAAGTTATGCCTTGGGGGCATATAAAGTTTATATAGAAAAGATGATCGTATAAACTTCGAAGGGGGCTCGTTGGATTTGTAATCAGAAATTCTAGTGTCCTTTTCAAGATTGACAGTGATCGAAGGGTGGATACCCCTACAAACCTCGTATTTTCCAAAAATGCATCTGATAGAAATTTGGAGATGGTCATTTGTAGTCGTAGAAACTTCGAAAAAGGCTCATTCAATTCGAAATTGAGAAGGCTAGTGTCCTTTTTATTAGTCAAAAGCGATTGGAGGGCAACAACTAACCCCCCCTACGCCCATCAATTCCCAAAACACATAAAATCAAAATTTTGAGATAGCCAATATGTCCAGCGTAGTTGAAAAAAGTCTGGAAATTATGTGTTTGACAACCCCCATACCTTCTCAAGACCATAACATAATTTGTATTTTACTGACAAATGAGCAAAAATAAAGTCAAATAATCTTTCAAGCGTAGAACTACCAGAGATCACTTTCAATAAATAAATGAAACTCAAAACGAACAGAATATACAATAAATAGCCGATTCAAACTCAAAACGAACAAAAATTAACACGAGCAGGGTTGATAACCCCTATGCCTTCTCAAGACTAGAACACAATTTGCAAAGACCGTGCATTGTCAGTTAGATTGACATATACTGACATTCTTCGCTAGTGTTTTGATAACTTTTCATTTATAAAGTAAGAAAGGTGAAAACATTTCAAGCATATTTTGTTTAACAGAAAAGCAGCGGAAGCGCAAGACAGAGCGCAAAGACCAGTCAAAATTATATATTCTTTTTTTTACATTTTCTTGGCCCCCAAGAAGACATACATACCCTTTAGAATGCCGCTTCATGATATTCAAACAATAAGACACTTTTCAAATTTGTTATGTGTACTGATGAACCCTCGAAACTGAAATGTTTGAGCGATTGACGAAACCGTAAGAAATCCAGGAAGCCATTGCAGTGAACAACAAAAATACGATGTCCCCGCCAACGGAAAAGGTTTCCCTCTTGCGTGTGACATTTCTAATTAACATCATCTTAAATCAGATGACATTAAGATTCAAAGGTGTATCTGACTCGTCCCTTCTTTGCCACAAATATTTTCCCTTTTCCATGGAAATACCAATAAGTGGTCAAATAATGCATTTTTAAGGTTTTGGCCTCTTCTCCATAGACCCATCCCCTAAACGTTTCACCTATTCATATCTACACGTGATTAACCAGCATTTTCATTCTTATGGATATTTTTCTGAGTTTCAAGGAACTAGTTCATTGTTTCTAGAGGTTCAAATACTCCCCCCCCCTCCAAGCTCTCGAGCCTTTCAATTTTCCCCGTTTTTTTGTACTTGTCGAGCATTGGAAACACTCATAAAATGAGGTTAGGTTTATTCTAAAGAAAAATAACAAAAAAAGACGATGAAATAATACTTTAGAAACAAATTATGGAAACCTAACCCCCACCCCTAACGTCCAAATATAAAGTTCAAATTACACAAGTCCAATATATCATGTCGAAGTCCAATGCATTGTATCATCCATCACTTGTTTTTGTAGCTATGAAACCGGTTTTCTGAGATGTAACCAAAGCGTAATTCTCGAATGTGTTGCCAATAGCCGACAATTACTTTTTTTATATTCCATAATTCTCTAGTTTGCGGTGTTTTTCTTAAATTTATTACCACCACCACCACTCCCCTCTTTAGCTAAATAATTTGCATTTGTCTGTATTGTCTAGCACAGCAACAGCATTATAGCCTAAGTCCTAAAATTTCTATGTAACATTTTGACAGCATGTACGAAAATAAAAATGAACCCTTAAACCACAATGTCAAAACGAGTTCTATCTTTAGGCACAATAGGGGACGGAAGACACCTCTTGCCAAAACCCTAGACAACGTAAGTGCTTTTGAAGACATGCCTCCCAAATCACCTTCCTGGGAAACGCCACATAAATCATTCTTTATTTGAGGCATAACATGCACAGGCACGTACAACTAACTAAAAAATAATTGAGTGGAGGATGGAGGCACTGCTTCGAAAAAGGCATGAAAAGTAGCCAAACTGTGTAGACATTATAAAACGTGATAGGAATTCCTATTAATACTAAGATTTTGAAGGAGCCAAAAGACAACTCCTGTATGCGTGGTACCAAGGTATGCTAAATACACAATCACTGTCAGCAATAAATAATATAAGGTATACTTTGTAAACGAAACACAAAAGGGGTTCTAATGGCCCAATGCGGTTCGTGAGAGTAGACCGTACTTAAAACTACTCATGTTAGAGAATCCCCTTCAGGTCTCAGTCAGGCCCAAAACAGATTGCCCTATTTGGCCCCTTCCTCCCTCCAATTGATTCGAAAAGACTCAAAACTCCTTGTATTTGCTGTCAACATAGACACAGAGGCCAAACCACTAGAGGTAGGGGAGTGGTTACGAGATATTTTTCCCAGAAGGGGGTCAAAATGAGCATTTTTCAAAAAGCCCTTCGGGCCAAACATATGAAGGAGTAACTCCCTGGGCTACCAGAAGGATTTTTATTCTCCACTTTGTCTAAGGAACTGAATACTCCTACATAAACGTACACGGGTCCAACTTCTAGAAAAGAATGAATCTTAAATTTTGTTTTCTTTTAAAGTAGTATTGTTGCACAATGGCAACAAGCGAAAAGGCACAAATAAACCAGAACTTTGGCTATTTCATGGCTTAAAAGAATATTTCCATTATGGAGCTACTCAACCCCTTCCTCCATCTTAGGGGAAAGGTGTTAGAAAAACGATAAGTGCGTTTTTAGGAGCAGTTGCCCAATTTTCTAGGGAAGCCTTCATACCAATTTTTGGGATTTTTCTCTCCATTTTGTACAGGAAAGAGTGAAACAATAATGCCAAATTAAGAGGCTGCTTTGAATTCAATTTCAAAATAAGTTCCTGTTTTTTTACACTTCCGGGATGTTGATTATGCAGACTTAGTCAATATATGTGTTAGCCCCTAATGTGTTAAACATTTTGTAAGGGTTCTTCAGGGAATCTTTTTCAAACCAACAATACAATCTCGAAGCAGTATGTTACAACAAATTATTAATTGAAATTCTTAAAAGTCCTGTCCCAAAATTAGTATATTGACTTATTAGTATATTTGTATATTATTATTAGTATATTTAAAAACAAACGGGGGTATGAAAATTACTAAAAATACATTCAAGTCGTAAGATTTCTGGGGAATGTATAGCGCCCGTAGATGTGTAATCCCGCAACAGCCGTATTGAGGATTTTTTCCGGGGGGTGTTTTACAAAGGGATTTTTTCTGGGGTGGGGGGTTACAAAAAACAAGAGCTAAGACCTCATATGGCACTTGTGACGAGGCAAGAAGAGCTAAGAGCCAAAAGATTATATGTTATAAGCTCTAACAAAATTCTATGAATCAATAGATTGAATTAAAAGGAAAATGCCGGTCAGGATTTAAAATAAGAGCTCTGAGTCAAGATGTCCTTCTAAATATCAAAAATTCATTAAGATCCGATCACCCACTCGTGAGTTATAAATACCTTATTTTTCTAATTTTTCCTCTCACTTTAGCCCCCCCAGATGGTCGAATCTGGGAAGACGACTTTATCAAGTCAATTTGTGCAGCTCCCTGACACGCCTACCAATTTTCATCGTCCTAGCACGTCCAGAAGCACCAAACTCGCCAAATCACTCCTCCCCCCAACTCCCGCAAAGATAGCGAATCCAGTACGGTTCTGTCAATCACGTATCAAGGACATTTTCTTATTCTATCCACCAAGCTTCATCCCGGTTCCCCCACTCCAAGTGCTTTCCAAGATTTCCCCCTCCAACTCCCCCCAATGTCAAAAGATCTGGTCGGGATTTGAAATAAGAACTCTGAGACATGAATTCCTTCTAAATATCAAATTTCATTAAGATCCGATCACCTATTCGTAAGATAAAAATACCCCAATTTTCACGTTTTCCAAGAATTCCGGTTTCCCCCTCCAACTCCCCCCAATGTCACAGGATATGGTCGGAATTTAAAATTAAAGCTTTAAAGCACAAGATCCTTCTAAATATCAAATTTCATTAAGATCTCACCCTTTCGTAAGTTACAAATACCTCAATTTTCAAATTACCCCCCCCCAACTCCACCATAGAGAGCAGATCCGGTCCGGTTATGTCAGTCACGTATCTTAGACAGGTTTTTATTCTTCCCATCCAGTTTCATCCTGATCTCACCGCTTTAAGTATTTTCTAATATTTCCGGTCCCCCCAATTGCCCCCCAATTACGCTGGATCCGGTTGAGATCTGAGTTACGAGGTCCTTTTAAATATGAAGTTTCATGAAGATCCGATCACTCCTTCGTAAGTTAAAAATCCTCATTTTTTTCTAATTTTTCAGAATTACCCCCCCCCCCCCCAAAAGGAACGGAAGAGCGGATCCGTTCCGGTTATGTCAATCATGTATCTAGGACTTGTGCTTATTTTTCCCACCAAGTTTCATCCCGATCCATCCAGTCAGTGTTTTCCAAGTTTTAGGTTTCCCCCTCCCGACTCCCCCCCAATGTCACCAGATCCGGTCGGGATTTAAAATAAGAGCTCTGAGACACGATATCCTTCTAAAAATCAAATTTCATTGAGATCCGATCACCTTTTCGTAAGTTAAAAATATCTCATTTTCTCTAATTTTTCAGAATTCCCCCCCCCCAACTACCCCAAAGAGAGCGGATCCGTTCCGGTTATGTCAATCATATATCTAGGACTTGTGCTTCGGAAGTGTTTTCCGAGATTTTAGGTTTCCCCCTCCCAACTCCCCCCCCCCAATGTCACCAGATCCAGTCGGGATTTAAAATAACAGCTCTGAGACCGATTTGGTTAATATCAAGTGCCATAAAAACTCAAAACGCATAAAAAATGTGTTTATTTTCATTTGTGTTACATTTTTATGAGTCAGGCGAACATTTCGGGGGGAGGAGGGCGTCAAACCTCTTATCCCCCTCTCTAGATATGCCCTGAATCCCGCCTTCTGTTTGTGCCTTAGAACATTATTCTGTGGGATAGATAATACTAATTGTCTTACAGAAATGTTAAACTAATCTAGGCCTTTATTAAATTTGTTTGCATCAAATCTAAAAAAAAAACAAAAAACATGACAAATCACAAACTGAAGACATGAAAAAATGTGCACGAGTCCCAGTGATGGATCCAGGGTATGGGATTAGTGGTTTGACTGCAGAAATTGCAACACCTTTACAGACAGTCTCGTATCCAGTGGCATCAAACCCCCTATTAAAATATACATTTTTATTTTCACTGAAGAATACATATCTGGTACTCACTGAAACATAACAAAACGATTGGTTTCTCCCCTAAAGTTTGAAAATAAATTTTGACCTCCACTCTACTCACCGAAATTTTCGTGAACTGACGTTACTACTCATGCCAACGTAAATAAAGACTTCATAGAAATATACTGCACCAAAGCTAAGGGATGGATCTACCTCCCTACCTTCTTCATTGGCCGTTCCAATTTCTAGCCCTATTTCCATGCATAAAATGCGTCATGTTAAATGACACATATCGGTTATTTACAGCAGTTAAAATTTTGAAACATGTCCATTCATTTTAAAATTTTGCGGAATTACGACTAAGCATATTTATTTACTATATGTTCCTTCGAACCTTTTCTGTTTACAAAGAAGGACTTCACTTAGTTTCGAAGCAGTTAAAAATGCCATTGATAACGTTTTCACATACGCAGTAAACTTGTAGCTGACAAGATAAACGTTTTTATCTGCTGAGGATTTTTACTTGACGAGCAGAGAAATAGCCAAGGAATTTCTGAATGAGTGGGAAAAGCGTGCAAAACTGCAAAATAATTCAACACTTATTTTTTGTTGTTTCAGAGGGGTCAAGCTCGTCACAAATTGTAGATACAAATCGTTTGGGAAATAAATGGAAAATTGATTAACTGTGTTCCTAAGTAGCATGAGACGACTGGAGATTTCGATGGAAAAGAGACAGAAACTATTTTCCTTGGAAAACAATATCACGCAAGATTTACTTCAAAGGGCTCAAATGATTGAGGTTTCGGTAAAATTCTAGTTAATTGACTTCTTCCTATCTTAAAAAGGGTTTAGGTTAGGAACATGAAACTTTCAGGGATGGGTCTACAGGCCAAAGTATGTCCCGGGAAGGTATTTTAAAGTACCCACCTCCACTCCTTCTCCCTCTAGAGGGCCCTGAAATTCGCGTACACGACAGGTCTATACCTACTGAAATTTTGACAAAACAACATTTTACCTTAATTTTCAGTTACTAGTTGCCTTTTCTCTGCCTTTAGTTCTGAAAATGCAATTCCTGTTATTTGAGTAGAATTTTGAGCCATATCAATGTTTTTTGTCAAAATTTAGGAAATGTATTTGCATATCTTTAAAACCTTATAAAATAGAGTTGAGCAAAGTTATGAAGCTGAAAACAATTTTGTTGTACTTCAATAAAGCAGAAGATCTATTTTGCAAGATTTCACTTTCATAACACACATATTTTTAAAGGTCATCAAAGGTCAGGGCCCTCTAGAGGGAGGAGTGGAGGTAGTTGCTTCAAAATACCTTCCCGGGACATACTTTAGTCTGTAGATTCATCCCTGAAAGTTTCATTTTCCTAACCTTAACCTTTTCTGAGATAGCAAGAAGTCAATTAACTAGAATTTTACCGAGGTTTCTAGTGCTTGGATCTTCACATAAAAGTCAAACCGAATGAATTAATAAATTAGTTTCCAAAATTCAATAGATGGCGCCTCGCTTTAGCATGGAATATATCGGCACTGTCATTTAGTTATGATCAACATTCAATCAATTAATCTACAATCAAAGTAAACTTAAAAATCAATGTGGCTATAGACAAAACGCTAAATCAAAGAAAAAATTGAAAAAGATACACTGGTAAGTCGCGATTTTTTTCGTATCTCCGGATAACTATCACATAATGTGCTTTTGTCAATGGAACATTGCATTTTCCACTATGCCAAGGCCCCTCCCCATCCGAAATCAATTGTGGCATCAATGCCCTGTGCTAAGAGTATATGAACCAAAATATATGAAGATTATTAAATCTTGTCTTTCATAACAAGTATTCAGTTCTTTATATTTTTGCCTACATTTTCCTGGAGGGTGACGGACTGCCCACCCCCTCTGAAACAGGACCATTCTTCCTAAAACATATCTGTTTTTGTTATGACATTTCATCTCGTGTATTTATTCTAGAGTGAACAAAAGTGCAAAGCTTCCACCCTGGCAAAGAATTGATCTTGAGAACCCAAAACCAAACAAGGTACGTAGCTCACTTATTTAATCCCGTTCGGCCATGATTAAAAAGTAAAATAACAATTGACAATATCACAGTTCAGTACCGCCATGCTTATTAAGTACTATTAGGTAGTGGGAACAGACACGAAAGCATCACACAGCATTCTTCCCCGTTGACCCTACAGTAGCAAGGATCGAGTCCCAGGCCCCGCATCAGCAAGCAGAGATCAAATCTGTTGTGCTGCCACAGGTTAATCCAGCAATATTAAGCTTCCAATTCTTGTCATCATCACCGTTTAATGCTACCAAAATCAAAGTGGTTCATCCTGGCTAGGACATGCAAGACACTCAGTATTGGCATATACCTCACGCAAGATAGCGTGGCCATTAAAGTGAAAACGCACGAATGCACCATTTGTCAAGTGATTTGTAAAAGCAATCATTACTTGAAAAATATAATGACTAAACAATTCAATCTTAGGCCGCCTCCGTAAAGCACCCATAGGCTACAAATGCGCCCCATCTGGCAACAGTATACGTACTTCATGCAAAACAAGAGTGAAAACTACTACTTTTATCAAACCATGTAAATATATTAATCATGATCCAACTGCAGGAATGCTCGAATTTGTATCCCTCCAAAATACCCCTCCCTTTTCCCTTCTTGCATACAAAAAATGTTCAAGCTTTCTCATTATTTGTTGAATTGTGCACAACATTATGACAAACTTCATAATTATGTATTACAGAGAAAAGGGGGGGGGGGATTAAACCAAACTAATCCGTCAGTGGCACCGCTCTTAATGAGGTCAACACGGTCACTTCTCTCTTTGTCAAGACAACATAGAACCCTTGTTTTAGCCTTTCTCTTTCTAAGTAGCTAAAACTGTCAGGTTCATTTAATAGTTTTAAAATAGCAATGGATAATCCTAGGACAGGTACAATTTGCTACAAGGCCCATTTGAGATCTCCCAGGAACAAAGCCCAGGGAAAGTTTCTGTTTTTTCTCCAAAACGCAATTAACTGTATCCTCCTAATCTGTGATTTTCATAAAGAGTGCGCCAGTGATTTATGTTAAAATATAAAATGAGATAAACAATTCTTGGTTATCAAAAATTTATATTCTTGACTTAAAGTAAGTCATAGACACGGCATAGTACACTAAATGAATTCAAGGGGGAGGAGTTGGATCGATTTTTGTAAATGAATGAGGTAGAAACGACACAGTGCAGTAAAATAAATCTGGGGGGGGGGCTGCTGGATAGCCTTTTATAATTGAATGAGGTAGAAACGACACAGTACAGTAAAATAAACTCAAGGGGGTGTTGGATAGCCTTGTGTAAATGAATAAGATAGAAACGACATAGTACAGTAAAATTAATTCAAGGAGGTAGGCTATTAGGTAGATCCTGAAAGAAATTTGGTCCCTATGTGGAGATTTTAAAGTTGATATAAACCTTCACAGCTGTTAAAAATACATTGCCAAGTTTATATATCGGTTGATAAAATGACCCTGGTCTAAAAAATTGATATACTTGGCCTTATGGCTCACAAAGATGATGGTACAAAAGATAAAGGCGCAGAGAGAAATGCCAAATCAACAAAATTGTAGGCTTAATAGCCTAGGACTAGCTTAACCTACGTTTAACCCCTTAAAGCAGATGAGGTGTACACTAGGGAATAGGCTGAAGTCTACTGTTAAAATGGGCTTACACAAACAAATCAGAGCGCCACCCGGATATTTCCCATGGGGAATGCCTACCCCTTCTTTAATTTAGCGCCCCCCCCCCTCCCTCCCTTTACCATGATTTCGGCCTAAATGGGAATATTTTTAGTTTTCCTGTTTTTATACATTTTCGCTAGGCTGTTTCTCAATTCCAAAGCGGGGCATGGGGACACCAGCCCTACCAGCATTTATGAAACAAAAGCATAGCTAAAAAGGCAATAAAACTAGCCTGGTCTATCCAAAGAATAAAATGGGTTAGGCCTACTATTGTGCAATAGTTATGCCTACTAAAAAACATTAAGTAGATATTACTTACTGTAGTTTGTAAGTAGGTATATTATTATTTTGTAAAAGAAAATTCATTTCCATTTCTCTAACTTTAAATTCAGGTTTCATTTCCTTATCATTCAACAATTAAATCACACAAATCAGACGTATTTTCTGAACGAGACTGAAAATCTATCGGGAATATCAAACCGTTCATCCGCTCTCTTGTTCCTGGAAGTGGGGTCAGAGCGGGGTGGTGAAAAAAACATCTGCCCACCCTCAGGGTGATTTGCAGAGGGGTTGGCATCGTGTTGCAATAGTACAGAATATCCTTTCTGGCATTAAAATTAATAAAAAATGCAGATTAAAACTGCCGTAAAAAGAAATATATCTACAGCCTGCTACAGGTATGATAGGTACTAGGCTGTTTGTTGGTTTGATTAGATAGGACGAATAGATAGATATGTAAAATAGGACAGCTCAAGCAGGGGCGTCAAATCGTATACGTGTAGAGGGGGGACTGACTGACTTTATTAAACAAGAAACGATATACATACATCTTATACAAAGGAGACGGAGGCAACTCGTTTTGTCTCCTTTAACAATAGAGAAAAAAAAAGGAATTACACCTCAATAATTCACATGGAGTACATAGAGAGAAGAGAAGAAAAAATCGACTCATGGAGACACGGATGGTACTTATAAACTAATTTATAAATAAAGGAGGCAATTTTGTTTAAATTAAGGGGGGCAATAATATAGTTGTCTGTCAATTTTTCTAATGAAACTACTAAAAATACATTTCCCATTGAAAATACCAAAAAATAGGTATTTTCCAAATTTGAGAGGAGGAATTCCCTCTCCCCCTGATTGACGCTCCTGCATTCAAGGTCCCAATTATAAGCTATTTTGAGGAATGAGTAAAAGCCTCGAGAAAATCTTAAAGAGAGGTAAAATTCTAGTTAATTGACTTCTTGCTATGTTGGAAAGGGTTTAGGTTAGGAAAATGAAACTTCAGGGATGGGTCTACAGGCTACAGTATGTCCTGGGAAGGTATTTTTAAGTACCTACATCCACTCCTTCTCCCTCTAGAGGGCCCTGGCCTTTGATGACCTTTAAAAATACGTGCATTATAAAACTGAAACCTTGCAAGATAGATCTTTTGCTTAATTAAAGTATAACAAAATTGTTTTCAGCTTCATAACTTTGCTCAATCCTATTTTATACGGTTTTAAAGATATGCAAATACATAAAAACATTGATATGGCTCAAAATTCTACTCAAATAACAGGAATTGCATTTTCAGAAGTAAAGGCAGACAGAAGCAACTAGTAACTGAAAATTAAGGTGAGATGTTGTTTTGTCAAAATTTCAATAGATATAGACCTGTCATGTAGGCAAATTTCAGGGCCCTCTAGAGGGAGAAGGGGTGGAGATGGGTACTTTAAAATACCTTCCCAGTACATACTTTAGCCTGTAGACCCATCCCTGAAAGTTTCACTTTCCTAACCTAAACCCTTTCCGAGATAGCAAGAAGTCAATTAACTAGAATTTTACCTAAAGAGAAAATACAAACAAAAATCAGAAAAGTCGTGATCCCACATGATTGCAAAAAATCGTGTTTGCACTTTTAGTCTTCCGGTTTTTAAGCCTCGTTTCCCTTCGTTTTCACATTCCCCTTTCAATCTGATGTCTTTAAAATGTTTCCTTTAACTTTCCGTGTGCTCATATATTTCTCCTGTTTTGGCATAATTTCGAATCACGAAAAATTGTGTTTGCGCTTTTTTAGTCTTAAACCTTATGTATATGGCTCCTGTTCATTTCCACAGTCTCTACCCCCCCCCCCCATTTCCAAATCCAATTTTTTGGATTTCTTTTTTTATCTCATTTGTGTTGGCATTTTTAGTTTGTTTAGCCTATTTAACGTCTATTTCAAACTCCCAACTCACCATAAAAAGAACGATTGCATCGGTAGTTTTCCAACTCCTACAAGGATTTCGAGGGGGTAACGTCATACAAAATATATCTATTTTTCGATATTCTAATAATTTGATCATTATGCTAGTTCAAGGGAGCTGTGGTTAAATCAATAATAAATTCACTAAAAAAAGAAGAATATTATCAATGGTACTATACTGGTATGTACAGGGGCGTAGATTCAGCATTTTTATCGGGGGACAAAAGGGGTCTCCATCCGGCTAGGCCAGGGACATGGGCTTTATAATGGATTTTTTCTCCAAATTATTAGTGGGGGGTAACTGCCCTCCCCCCAACGACGCCACTGGGTACATACCCAGGTCTCCGTCCTCTAAAATCCTAAATTTTTCCGAATATTTGGGAATTTCTTATCAAAATAAAAAAATACCAATTTTCAATCACTCTCCTCCCCGTATTCTGAAAAAAATCCTGTGTAGGTGCGTGGTATTACACTTTAGGAAAGAGTACCAGCATGCTAAAAGAGCATGAGAGGAACATAGTGCACAATCCAGGAAGAGAATTTTTCCCCTTGATGCGTCGGTGCCACTAGAGAGTGATGATAGCTACTCTAGAAAAGAAAAAAGTATTTGGAAATATATTGAGAGAGGAGTATGAGAAATACACCATCTAATTCCTGGTAAAAACAAACTCCTAGTTTTTCATGCCCTCCCCCGTGAAACATTTTTGACGGCGCTATTACTCTAATGTAACTTAACCTACTGTTAGCCTTTCTAAGAGTAACACGCTAAATACGTCTCACTGTTTGCCTTTTTCAGTAGACAATAATCCAAATTGTGCTTAGTAGACATGGTTCCCTAAAGTGCTTAATTTACTTTAATTTCAGCAGGAACAAGACGATGAACTGTCCTGTCCGACCCTAATTGAAATTGGAATTTCATCCGACAGCCACTTCAATCTGACGGCTGCAGTTTCCCGAAAGATCCTAAGCCCGTCCCTGCCTCATCACCAACCAGGCCCCTGGAAGCCTTCCCACGGTTCAAGTTCCTCTTTACATGTTTGCAACAGATTCTTTGCAACATTATCTGAAAAATTTAAGTCTGTCAAGGATTGAAGAAAACCGATCCAAAGACAACTCCACTGTGCTTTTTCAGGACACTATTTATTGCCCAATCTATGGCATAATTGAATAATGTTTAAGATAGGGGACATCCCTATTTGACCCCAAAAAAAATCGGGGAGCATCGTTGCCTGTGATACAGACGAAGGTCTCTGTTACCATGTATCCACTTTGAAATGTGTTGATAAATTCTCGTGGCACTCCATCTTTAGCAATGAACCTCCATGGTTCCTCAGAAGACTTTCATCGTCAATTAAGGAGATGTCTCTGTAGTTTCTGCAAACAACATTGTCCCCTTTTTTTGCAGACATGATCAAGGACTGGTACCATCCAGTCTTTTGGAGAACTCTTTGTCGTCCATACTCAGACAAACAGGCTGGCTAGGCCAGTAATAATAGAGTTGGTGAGGTCTTTTCAATTTTACTAGGGATCCCATCCTCTCCTAGTGTCCTATTACTCTTCATGTACTTAACCACTTTTAGAACTTTTGCAAGGCTTGACAGGTCCAAATTGATATAATAAGGGTCCCTAGCGGCAACTGAGAATTCAGACAGATCAGAGGGGCTTCTATGAGGCTCAGTAGCTTAGAGAAGTGCTCTCGCCAGTGTTGCAATTGTCTTCCTTCTGATTGAATTATTTCCTCGTAATTGTCTTTCAGCATGTTTGCTGTTGAAGGGGCTTTTTCTGTTGCTTCCACTAGCAGTTTAAGCATTTTCTTCTAATACGATTTTTGGACGTAATCTCCAGTTCATTTGCAAGGATTGACCAGTGCTAAACTCTGTCCTATTTCACTGATTGTTTGACTACTTTTGTGGCTGCTTTAAAACAAAAATTGTTGTTTTTTTTACGCCACCAATGAGGGATCGCCACACTTAAACTAGTTCTATGGTGTAGGCAAAAATCCAGATTAGATTTTTCCGCTTTGTGTGGCCGAAGCCTTCCTTGGCTTCATTTTGGGTAGCAGTTTCTAACTATGCCCATTCTTGATCAACGTAAGACAATTGCTTCAGGACTTCAAATAGGTTGCTGAGCTTCAACTTGAACTCGTCTTTGATTTCTGGACACAGAGTTTAGACACAGCAAAGTGTGTCTCTCTTTTTCGGTGCCTCTGCCTGCTTAGACGATGACGGACTTTACACACAAGTAGATATTGATCGGATCCGTTTAAAGATCCCCTATAAGCCTTCTGTGTACTCTAGCTTCTAAGCGGAAGCTTCCCCATCACCCACTCACTAAGATCTGATCAATCTGAGCTGTTGTTCTTCCGTCGTTCGAGCACTATGTAAGGAGTTAAAGGTTCTTGTGTTCAAATGAGGGTGTTAACAGCACAGAGTTTGTTATATCTGGCTAGCTCCACAAGCCTTTCTCCATTAATCCATATATCGCAAATAGTGTGGCACCCAATTACTGTGCATCGGTATCTGCTCTGCCAAAACCCAGCGTTCCGATTTCTCGCAACGAAGAGCGTGTATCGCCTTGGTGTCTTATCGACAGTCCTCAGGAGGAGGCCGTAGTAGAAGGTTCTTTCAGTGTATTATTGCTGTCTCTTGTCGGAGCGTTAACGGCGAAGATGGTAATGTGTCTTATACGGCCCCTGAGTCTTAATGCAACGATTCGTGATGATACTGGCTCCCAGATCATCATAAAATTTCCAGTAAGAGCCACGACCCTGACTTGGGCTGTGACGGCTACCGCAAACGCCGTACTAAGGTTATTCCTCAGCTGATCTTCAATATACAGTAATAATAATAATAATAATAATAATAATAATAATAATTTATTTCTTACCCACTTACAAAAGGGAAAAAGTGGAGTACAAGGAGAAAAACAAAGAACTACAAATAACACAAAAAAAAACACAAAAACAAATAACACAAATATAAGAAAAAAATATAACAATTTAGCAAAAGAGGCGGATAAGATGATTTTTAGGACCAAGACAGATTGGCGCTTGATCATTTAAATTTGAACTTAGTTTTTCCACTGAAAAAACAATATCCGTTGCCTGATATTTACTAATTAACCTTCAGTTCCGAAATGATCGTGGTAAATAAAGTAGGAACTTTAAATACCGATAGTAATCCGTCTTGACCCTCTTTACGTCACCTTTATTCGAAAGCATAAAAAAAAACAGCATAAAATAACACAGAATGGTCACAGAAACAAGAGTACAGCTTTGTAAATGCTTGTCGCCGGAAATGTCCACGATTTCCAACAATTTTAAAATACCCCAGTTTAAGCTTAAATTGAATATCCCGAATCATTTGAAAACGACGTACCGACAGCGAGGGGGGGGAGGGGGTAGCTGCTTTGACACCTTCTTACTCTGAAATATTTTTCTGATTCATTTATTGGTTGTCAAATATAGATAAAAAAAGAAGCTATTTCTCATAGGAAACTAAAAAATATTTCTCCAGCTCGTAAATATGTCTGAAGAATGAAGTAAAAAAAAAAGTTAGGCTACCGTTAGACGAAGTCCACGAAGGTTAAAAACCCATTTTCTTGATTCTTCTTGTAATACCCCTCCTCCCAAATGAAATCCTAGATCTTGAGAGCCATACAACTGCCCCCCCCCCACTGCATGTGTTCCTATTTAATTTGGCTTATTTCTTCTTTCTATTGAACTTTTGCTAGTTCAAGCCACTTTCGGCTGTTTTTTTGAAAATGAGTTTGTGCCCACCAGTATTTATTCGAATATATGAAAATGCTTATACATATAGTAATCTATTAAGCCTTTGAGAGAACCAATGTTTCTAGAGAGTACCATCTTCTAAATTAATCTCCAAGAAAACTTTAGTAGCTAATTGTAAACTGTTTCCAAGTTTTTTCCTGTCTCGAAAATCGCGACATCTGAAATTCGGGAGACAGAAGCTCCAATCAATAACTCGGCTTCAGAATCATTGCAGCTGTGCTAGGGTGAAGTATCTCAAGGTAATCTCTAAGCCAAGCAATTGGGCCAGAATCTAATTTTGGCAACATAATTTCAAACAGGTGAAAGACCTCAAAATAAAAATAAGAATCTAAATTAAACTTGTCGCTATTGTGTAGCAGAAATGTGTATGGTCCTGTCAATGTAAAATGGTGGCAATCAATATGAATCAACTCATTGCTAGATTACCTTCATAAGCC
Organism: Artemia franciscana; assembly: GCF_032884065.1. Lineage (NCBI taxonomy): Eukaryota > Metazoa > Arthropoda > Branchiopoda > Anostraca > Artemiidae > Artemia > Artemia franciscana. Next base: position 23,878,416 of record NC_088876.1, on the reverse strand, counting down.
TAGTAATAGCGTGATAAGAATATTGTCAGTCTTATTTACTGTTATCCTACACGCCGAATATTTTAAAAGTCTGTGTAAGTACAGAAAATTGAATCAAACAGCTCGTGGTAACGAGCCTTAAGTAAGAATCGGCATAATAGTAAATGGAACTCTAAAATTTTTAAATTAGTAAATGGAACTAAAAAAATTTTTGATAACAATAAAAGAATTGACTTTTTGTGCTGATTCCAAATATGTAAAGTTCATTAAGTTTGATGTTACTCATCAAAAGCAACGAAATGAGAAAAAAGGGAGAAGCACCCCCAAAAAGTCAAGCGATCTAAACTACAATAACACGGTCAGATTCAGCATATCAGAGAACCCTGCCGTAGAGGTTTTAAGCTCCTACCTACAAAAATGGAGAATTTTGTATTTTTCGACAGAAGAAAGATCACATGCTCGTGTCTATTTGTTGTTGTTTTTTCCCCAGGGGTGACGGTATTGAACTAATGGTCATAGAAGATCAGGAGAGAGCCCATCCGACCGGACTCCAAAAATTCTTGTGCCCCTTTTTACTCACTAAAAAGATTGAAGGAAATCTAGCCCCCCTTCCACGCCCATTGTTGCCCCAGAGACATCCAATCCAAATTCTAATATTGCCATTCAATTCAACATAGCTGAAAGAGCCAATAACTAAGCTTTTGGTTATGACATGATTCTTTATAGTCCCAGGAGAAAGGGCTCTAAGATACCCAATTCGCCCATATTGTTCATATTTAGTATTTTTTACTGATAAATATTCATAAATTTATCAGTGGGTAGTTTTCTTCGGGGAGGAGAAAGCATTTTCCATGGGCGAAATTTTCGGCGGGGAGAAAAGTATCCGGGTCAATTTTAAAGGAGAATTGTTAACGGGGAGGGAAGGAGATTTCCTAGCATAATCCAAAAAAAGTAAGAAATCATTTTATTGTCATATCAATAAAATGATCATGTAATCATCATTCTCAATTATGAGAATAATTTTTCAGCCTCACCCCTTTCCTAAACACTCCCTCTTTACACTATGGTTTGACTTTAATCCTGATTCTTCAGGAAAGAGTACTCAAACACAAGGGCCGTTAATTTTGAATGAGATGTATTTTCAAAGAGCTTTAAGACTTTAGCATAAAGAGCGAGGGTTGAGGAAGGAGCAGCCCCCCTCATATGCGGAATATCTGTTCATTTTAAGTTTTAAAGTTGCTCCTTACTTGCAGTTGAAAAAACTATTCTTTTTTATTTAATTTGAAAAAGATTTGATGACCGGAGTTCAGTGTTGCCAACAAGACCACAATTAAATTTTTGTAATCAATTTTAAACAACTGAAAAAAAACTTCAAATAAAATGTGGACAGGTCTAGATTGAAACTTGTCACTATTGTGTAATGAAAGCGTGCATCTTCTTATCAAAATGAAAAGACAACAGCAAATGTAAATCAACAAGTTGCTAGACTACCATCATCACTACTACTAAAAAATCACTGTAGCAGGAAGACACAAGAGGCCAACACAGCTAAACACGTTCCTCATCCATCCTAATCTATTCCAAGCTTCCAAACACCCTCCCAGGAAGTTCCAATTTCCTTTCAATCCTTTCTCACGACTTCTTTCAACCCATTCTTTGGGTTAAAAGGTCTTTTGACGACCTACTTTTCGTTTGGGCCTTGATGGACAGCGAAAAGAGCCATCTTTTGCAATCTGTCATTGTTAATCCACAAAACGCGTCCGAATCATCTCAATCTTCCTCCCATTATAGACATAGAAAGTGGGATAGAACCACATTTTTCATACAACTTACTGTTTGAAATACGGTCAGTCAAGTGAGTACCCCTAGTATTCTATAGGCAATACCCCTGGAAAACATTTAACAAATCCTCCCGTGTTTTCCCAATCACCAACGTTTCAAAATCATACTAAGATCACTGTCATATAGCGGAATGGTAATATTGCTAATATTTTTGGTAATATAATTACCAAATATTTTTGGTAATATTGCTAATATAATTGGCTGTCTACAGGCAAAATAGTTTCATTAATGGTCATGTGAATTTGGTCTTAGCAGGGATAGCTAGGTCAAAATACCAATTTGGGTTGCTTACTTTTTTTTCAGTTGAAAAAACTCTTTTTTTTATTTAATTTGAAAGAGAGTTGGTGATCCGAGTTCAGTGTTGCCACTAAGACCAAAAATCCGTGACCGAAAAAAAAGGTTACGGTCAGATAAAAATACCAGTTGCTTACTTTGCGTCTGAGTTCAGGTTTGCCACTCTGGCTAGAATTTAACTTTAGTAAGATACTTTGAAGCAGGTAAAATAACTTATATTGAAAACTTGGAGGAATGTAAATTCAAACTTGCCTTCGATATCAAATGATAGCACCCAATTGGAATCCGGTATTTTGAAACTATAACATCATTATCAACAATAGCTGAAAGACAATATTGTCAATGATATGTCTATTATTCTAGACACCAAATATTATTGCCAATAGTCACTGTAGGCTATATTATTTCGGTCTTTGTGGAGTTGATTAATTACTTCAAAATTTCGCGGCACATTTCGTCAGTACGGAGTCAGGCCAAATTTCCACGTTTCGAAATGACAAAGTCAGTTTAGCCTCCTACTTGTTTTACTTCAGAATGGTGATAATGTCAATTTTGCAGTAATTTTCCTAAACTGTTCGACTAGGATAGCGCAATTTGCACACTTAGCATAACTTCGTGTTAACGGCAAAATTGTGTAGTGTATCGACTCCATTTGTTTTCAATCTCTATCATCGTAGCACAGCGTACTCAACAAACATCATAGCATTGTTAACTAAGCATCATTAGCGCGACCGGGAAATGTGTCAGGAGAGAGATGGGGCAAATGTTACCAGGAGCTTTGTTTTTAACACGATTTAAAATGGGAATATGTCTCACTTTATTCCATGCATTTTTAAAATGTCTTCTTTTCCCAGGGGTACCATTAGCCCCTGGCGCTCGTGTCTATGTATAACAAAATCACCTTTCATTAGATGTGATTAGATGTACGTACAATACGTACGGTGTGTATGTCGTTTAGTGGGTTTCAAATCGAACAAGTCGTCACGGGGTTTTAAATATCTGCAATGATTAATTTTTGATAATAACGAATCATTCCCTAATATTCACTGAATGAGCAGAGGATGAAAGAAGTCATGCGTGTCTATACCGAAAAGGCTGAGAAGATGACTGCAGAATACCCTCCCCCCCCGCCACCCGATATTCAAAATTTTCTTGAATTTATGGGCACTTCTTATTTAAATTATGAACAAGTTTTTTCATTATTGTCCTCCCCTTCCCAAAATTGATTTTTATTGTTGACCCCCACCCCCCGAAAAAATTCATGGGTACATGCTAGTTCCGACGCCCTCCATATGTAAAACTTGCCCTTAACGTGTTTTCCTTAAAAATGTATGCAGCTCTTATTGATAGCAACAAAATTAAAGTAAATATTCCTAAACAAATGATGAAATGTTTTATCTTGGCTTAAAATCCCCTCCACTCATATAATTGTCTCGCCAGCTTTTTCTGAAGAGAGAAATCCTTCTAATATAAAACGAGAAAAATTGTTGCTTATACGATTTTTTTTATTAACGCTGTTGATATAACTGGGTAGCCTCAAAATAAAATTCTATAGAGCTATCTTTTGTGTTTTCTGTTTTGATTTTGGAGAGCCTATCCATCCCTGTTTCCATTCAGTAAAAAAAAAAGCCAATTTCATGTCGCTTTTGTTTCTATGGGTTCGCTGTCATCTTGACAAGTGTCTTTAAAGAAAACTGAAGATCAGCTAATGAGGGTGAATATATTGTTAGAGTCCTTTAGGTCGCATCTTGGAAAAATGCAGTTGACCTTGGACGATGTTTCTTGGATAACATTAACGTGGAAGGTGACTATGGTGAACAGTTCAAGGTTTACGCAATATTGCTATGACAATTTCTACATATCCTTGAATGAAAGAAAAAAACTTATAAGTGGGTAGACATTGAGGTTACATATATTTGCTAAGAACAAAGTTTGCCCATATCCACAAAAATTGTTTCAGACATTGGTTGGTATTGACACACGAATTGTTTCAGGGGGAGGGGGATCGCAAAAAAAGTAAATAAAAGAAGGTGATTTGTATAAAAAAAACATGGCTCAAATGTTGCGAGCAAAAATGTAAGAAGTAAAAGATTTAGATAGAGGACAGAAGCCCCTCCCCCTGCGTACAGGCTCGACTGATAACGTTTGTTGTAGACGCCCGTTTTCATGTAATTCTTGGGATTCAAATAACGTTTTACCTAAAATCCCAAACAAGTGCTTTCAGTACGGCTTTCTAAAATCAATATCCATTACCCGCACACCTAGCACTTATAAATAAAGAGGCGCCCAAAATATTAAAATGTAAACGGCTTTATTGTTTTCATCTGTCTTCTTTTTGAAAGCTCCCTCCTCCACAAACAACTCCACCTACATGGCAACAAGGAAGCTTTCTATTCGGGAATTAGCATTTAAAATACATCTTTAAAGTTACTTATTGCTTAGATTTGAAAAATGTATAAGTATGTAAATGCATTTATCAAATTTTCAAAAAGTTTGTTCTCCCTGGAGTTTGTATTTTTAGAAAGAAAAAATCAAATCAAAAGTAGAAATTGCCATGGAAAATAAGTTGACGGGCCATCGCAGATGAGCGGTCAAAGTTTCTTGCCTAAAAAGTAGGGAAGTCTGGGAAGTCTGCAGGGGGCCTTCGTGTCTGGCCCCGAGATCCTAAATTTTCCGAATTTTTGGGCACTTGATATTAAAACTGTCAGATAAAATATATTTCTTTTGCCTTCCCCGCCAGAAAAATCCTGGCTACGTGCCAACTAGGCACTAGAAGGCTTTGGGCCTGACTACGGCCTAAGGCTTTGGGCAATCATTCAATTAACAGAAAAGTATCCTTGTGCAAAAACTGAGGAGTGACCAAAACTAAGTAAAGATAAGTTTTTCAAATACAAGCTGAGAACGACGTGAAAACATAGAGTGGACAGAAATAATCGTAAAGGGGCTATCTACTCTAAAGTTGACCTTGCGTATTAATGACAAAACAGATATTTTTTCTGACAATTTTCTAAAAAAAAACAATTTGGTGACATTTACATATTTTTTTTGGTGAAAATCAGTAAAATCGTACTAATAGAGTGTATTTCTCGCAATATGTTACCTTGAAGACAATGTCAAATTTTAGTATGCACGCAGCATATCGAGACAGTGGTGTCATTCATGGAAACCCCTGTGATGGAGCAACAAGGTGTTATTCGCAATTTAAGGGGGGGGATTCCTTTTTTAAGTTTCCCATTAAAAATACCTAAAAAGCATGATTTTTCAAAATCAGGAGGGGGATCTAGAGGGAAGACAATTGACGTTACTGGGTCAAACGAGGCGGTAGCTTCTTACTATAAAATAATTTCTGTTTTAAGTATTGACTTCTATTTCGCGGAAAAAAAACTGTTTATGACTCTTTTTATTTAAGAGAAGTACGGAGAATCAATTTTATCTAATATATAATCAAGAATGCTATGCTTTTATAACCTGGTATTCTGCTAGAAGTTTCTTTTTTTCTGATAAGCATTCTATCTGGAAAAAACACGAAAGTTGCAGAGCATCACGATATATTTCATGCTAGTGAATTCCTTGGACAGAATCATTTGATTGTGTGAAAAAATAGAATGTAAAATCCAGAAAAAAGAAACACAGAACATAAACTAGGTAATTTGATCGCCACTAATGTGAATAACTAAATCACTCACAATATCAGAGAATTATCTTAGTTAATCGCAGTTCCATTGAGTTAATCACAATAAATTAAAAAACTTCATTATTAATTTAAAGGTTTGTTTAGGTTAAAGCAAGGGGTAGCACGCTTTGAAAATATCGCACAAGTCAGGTTACATACGCCACATATGGTAAAAGCATGCCATGCGTGGAGCTAAGCGTGCCTTTTTTGGTGCAAAGAGGTATGATGTGGCGGAAGCGTGCCACAAACCGGAATTGAAAATATACAAGTAAAAAAGGAAAGCTTCATTCACCGAAACTCCTTTCCGAACGATCTCCCTCTGTTTTTCTCTATATCTTTCCCTTTGTTTACATTGATCAGCAAAGTAATAATGCAAATTCACATCTGAACATTCCAACTGAAGTTTAGGGAGTGCAAGATCTTTAGCCGCGTAGAGCCCCTGAAATCCTGCTTTGTGGCCCCATCTCAATTAATTATCGTGACCTTAACAGTCGTTTTGTAGTTTTTGAATTTGTATTTTTGTTAAAATAGAGGCACAGTTAATAAATGATAATTATAAACTAACTAATAAACAAATGAAAAAATAATAACAACTAAAAAAAAGGAAAAATTATTGATTTGTACATTAATTTTTATATAAATGAAAATTGTGTTAAGATTTGGCTGAAAAATCTGGGGGAGACAGAAGGGGAGACTAATCAATATTTTGCCCCGGGCGCTAGAGAGACTAGAACCGCCATTGATCCCAAAGAAAGATTTTCAAGATTTTATAAAAAAAATTTCCATATAATTCTTTTTTTCATGATTTGTCTAATATTTAACTCCCTTCCCCCTCTTCACACAATTTCTTGCGTGTATACATGATGAGTGCAGACACATCTAAGATATGACACACAAAGCTGCTAAAGTCAAATTTTAGCAGAACTAAGCCATCGAAAAATACCTGTGTTATATTCCGGCGTAGATAAACTGGTGGACCCTATTCTCTCTTACCTCAAACATCGTTTATAATTGAATGCGCCAATTCAGTCAAAGTCACTTTCAAATAATTTCTAAAAGACTGAAGAATATCAAGTTCCCCAACAATCTTTACAGTTGCATAACTAAAAGCAGATTTGCCAGTAATAGATATAGAGTACAGGAGGTTCTTTGAAGCTTTGAAAGGCCTCGGCACCCCAAGAAATTTCAGTTTCTGCTCTGCCGTCTTATGAAATACATAAACCATACAGTTTTTGTGCCAGAGTTGAGCCAGTCTTATGAAATATATAAAACATACAGTTGCCAGAGTTTTATGCCGGAATTGAGCCCACTGATGATATTAGAATGCCATCAATTGTTTAGAACAGGAAAACTTCGCTACTGTGATTAGACTTGGGCAGTTTTTCTTAAAGCACTAATGGCAGTAAAAGTGGCTATGACTATTGGATTTGGTTAAGCGAGAACTTACGGAACCATAGGTATCATAGGCAGCGCAGTAGGGCTGTCTAAGTAATGAGTGAAGTGAGCGCAATGTATTACTGATTTTTTGGTTTATTTTTTTCTGACCAATGCACTTTATATAAAAGGAGTTGTCGCAAAAAACTCAGAAATGGGCTCATTCGATTGAAAACTGAAAGTTCTTAAGCCCTTTTTAAGAGTGAAAAATGATTGGAGGGCAACCAGCCCCAACGTCTATCATTTCTCCAAACGATTCTAATTAACGATTCAAGAAAGCGATTTTATTCAACATAGTTGACAGGTCCAGTAACTAAGTCTTTGGCGATGTCAACCCCCGGCCCCCACAGGGCAAGGGCTATAAATTATGCTAGTTGCCCATTGTTGACATATAATGTTTTTGTGGAAGATGTAGTCGTATAAACTTCAAAGGTACTATTTTTTATTCGATTAGAAATTGAAAGTTCTAGTTTCTTTTTGCCCTGGGGGTATATTAGGTTCTTGTGGAAGGGGTGGTCATATGAACTTTAGAGGAGGCTCATTTCATTCGAAATTGAAAGTTTTAGTTTCTTTTTTAAGATTCAAAAGCAATGGGGGGACAATCCCCCTCCGACGTCCATCATTTCCCAAAACATATCCAATCAAAATTTTGTATTTTGTTCAGCTTAGTTGAAATGTCCAGTAATTATGTCTTTGGGGATGTCAACCCCTTCCCCACAGCCCTCAGGGCAAGAGCCGGAAGTTAAGCAATTTGTCCATTGTTTATATAATGTCAAGGGTACTGGCAGAAAATTTTTCAGGGGGGCAGACGCCAAAATAGCAGAAGTGGTTGGGTGACAAGGAATATATTTCAGGATATTGTTTCGTAGGAATAAGTTTATTTTTAAATAATTTTAGGAAAAAAGTCAAGTAAAAAGAGCAGTTAAATTGCAAGCAAAATGAAACAAAAAAAAGAAGTAAATTTTAAACGACAAGGATTTCTGGCAAAGGGATCAATTTATTTAACGAATAATATATTTAATTATTATGCATTTAATCTTGAAAGAAAATCAACTCAAATCAAAATTCCAGAAAGATTTATTGCTTCCGTAGATTATAAGAGATGAAGACTTGGCCTTATGCAATTTTCCACGCCTTAGAATAGTTTGCAGAAGGAGTAGAGATACTCAAAAATCACCCCGCCTGCATTCATAATAGGACAATTATCCGCCTCAAACTTAAATCCCTTATTTATTCACAAATTAAAAAATATATATATAGAACAGCGAAAGAAAATAAAATTTAAACTCGACTATTCAGCTGTCAAATTGACCCTCTTTCTTTTATTGTCCCATTCAACTAAACAAAATGAACAGGTTCAAAAAGATTTCGTCGCAAGAGAATCTTATCCTATAGTTTGTAATATAAAACTTGAAGGCAAAAGTGACTTGGGCCAATATTCACCATAACTAAAAATGGAATTCTCATGACAATTGCTACACGGGCAGTATTAGCTTTTTATGCTGATTCTAAATATATAAAATTCTTTCATTTATTGTTACCCACCCAATACCAAACATCTGAGAAAATTTGCCTGATTTTTGAAAAAAGGGAGGATACCCCCCAAAAAGCAAGCGATCTTATTGAAAAAAACTTTTATCAGATACAACATATCAGAGAACCCTACCGTAGAGGTTTCGAGCTCCAATCTTCAAAATGTGGAATTTCGTATTTTTTTTTTCCAGAAGAAACATCGTCGGTGCATGTTTAATTGTTTGTTTTTTCCCAGGGTTGATTGTACCCAACCGAAGGTCCAAGATAATTGGGGGGAGAATATTCAAACGTAAATTTTAAGCTCTTTTTAAGTGACCATACAGATTGGGCTTGGGGAAAGTCTTGTTTTCTACCACTTCAGGCATAGTGAATTTGTAATCAATTTAAAATACTGAGAAGCTAATTGATTTAAAAGTATCAATAACTATATTCTAGGCTTCCCAGTTGCAAAAGAAGTAATGCCACACGGTGGCAAAGATCACGGATACGTGCTTATTTGTTGTTTTTCCCAGGGGTGATTTTACCAGCCCAGTGGGCCTAGAACGGTAGGAGTGGGATCATTCTAACGGAAAATAAGCGTTCTATTGCCCTTTTTAAGTGACTCAACAAATTTTATAATTTTGTAATTACAACTGCTCATTCTACGGCCTTTGTGATGCAGGGGTCATTCTTAAGGAATTGGGACAAAATTTAAGCTTTAGTGTAAAGAGCGAGGTATCGACGAGGGGTTAGCCCCCTCATATACGCAATAAAAACATACGAATACAGAAGTTCGCTACGTAAGTTAATTCGTAAGTTACGAATATTTTTTACTTATGAAAACGTTCGTAAAAAATTAAAAGTTATAGTTGCCTTTTTAAGTAATCAAAAAATTGGAAGGAGCGACATTTTTTGATTTTGGAGGGTTTTTCTCAAAATCTTCCGATTAAAACTATGAAAAAGCCATTTAGCCCAAAAAAAATAATATGCAAATTTCGTTTTAATTATTTACGTGCGGAGAGCCAATATCAAAACATGCATTAATTCAAAAACGTCCAGAAATTAAACAAAAAACAACAAGTTTTTTTTAAAAAATGAAAGTAAGGAGTGACATTAAAACTTATAACAAACAGAAATTACTTCGTATATGAAAGGGACTTTTCCTCCTCAACGCCCCGCTCTTTACGCTAAAGTTTTTTACTATTTTAAAAAGTAGAGTTAAGAGAAAGAGTCAAACTTTAGCGTAAAGAGTGGGGCGTTGAGGAGGAAAAGCCCCTTTCATATACGAAGTAATTTCTGTTTGTTTTAAGTTTTAATGTCGCTCCTTACTTTCATTTAAAAAAAAACTTGTTTTTTTTGTTTAATCACCATAAAACCTCATTCGTTGATTTAATGTTATCAATAGTTAGGCTCTTATACTGTCGTTATTGACAAGGATCGTTATTTACTTACCATTCATTATGATGAAGAATGAGATTTTTTTTGCCACTCCAACCAAATTATATCATGAAATGTTTGTGGAAAACTGGAAAGGGGTCACTCAGTCACAAACTAGAAGTTATTCCTTCCATGTTGAGAGTTAAAATCTATTGGCAGGCAGCCGAGAATGGGGCAACATACATTTTTTTCATGGTTTTTCCCTATTCTGCTCTCTTTCCTTTGGTTTCCTTATAATTACTTAGTAGTCTAAAAATTCTATGGGGATGGGCCCTTCCCCCCCTGCCGGTGCCCATGCATATAGTATATGTTAATGAGAAAGATGAGCATGTTTTAGCTTTACTTTCCAAAAAGACAAAGGGCATTGAGGTGAGCCTTTCACGGAATGTTGAGAGGAGGTTTAAACTAAATCAAACCACGTTAAGTGTATACGGGTTGTCAAAAGGGTGAACGTCAGAAATGACTGAGCATATCGATTTGGAACTCTTAATAAATGATTAGGGAGGTGATCAAAAAGTAATATGCTACCACTGCTACTACAACTACCACCACTGTTACTGCTAGCACTACTAGGCTACTACCACTCTACTCCTACTTACCAAAACTTACCACACTTACTACTACCACACACTTTTGATAAGGAAGATGATTAATTGACCAAAAAGACGATATCTCCATGCTACTACTACTACTACTACTGCTGTCATTACCACTATTACTAGTACTATTACTGCTACTACCACTACTATTTGCACTTTACTCAAAACACAATACATTTGAAATGTTTTCATTTTTTAACTTTAAAAAATCAAACTTTATTCAGTCTTTAAGGGATAAACTTCACAAGGCATGGAGGGGGGTTCTCAGCCCTACTCATGGCATTTTTTGACAGTAGTGAATTTAACTCGACTATTTATGGTAATTTCTGTTCGTTTCGGGTTTCATTTATTTATAGATGGTGATTTGTGGTAGTATTTATTTATAGATGGTAGATAGTAATTTGTGGTAGATGGTAATGTGTGGTAGAACGCTTGGAAGATTATTTGACTTTTTTGCTCATTTTTGGTTTCATGCAGCTCTTTACTTTTCTTTGAAAAACTTTTGTGGAAAATGTTTTTAAATTAATATTTAAAAACTCAAAAGAATCAGTACGTCCGTTTTTAATGAAAGGACCTCCATATGCAGTTCTACAGTTTTTGGTAGCAGCAGCCACAAAATTTAAAAAAAGGACATGTGGGCGAAAATCAAGAAAACAATAAGCTAAAAGTGAATGGTACCAAATAGCTTTCGAAGCTGAAGGTGCATGGAAATCAATAGATTGTTGGTGTTTTAATTTTTATAGAAGAAAAACCTTCCCAAATTCAAATAATTAGCTTACCTATTATCACAATTCAACATAGGAATACTAACAAAAATGTGATACTACACTAACAATTTTATAAATTTCAATCAACTTTTAAAATCGTAGTTTTCAGGTAGAGTAGACCTAAGATGGGCCCAGGGGCAAAACATGTTTTATTTTTATGCCCTTTGTACGTTTACGCTATTGAGCCATAACTAATTCAGTCAGTGTTGTAGGTGTCTGGTTTGAAGTTATGCTGCCATAAAGGTAAAAATACAGCGAAAGTGCCATTTTTCAAGTAAAAATGCGCCGAATGAACAATTTCCCTCTGGCCCCTCCACAAAAATGTTCCGATTTGAAAAAATCAATTCGCAACTACCTCAAATAAGTGCCCAAATGGCGCAAATGCGTCTCATCTGGTAAATCTGAATCTAATCAGTAAATCCAGTAAGTAAATCCTGTCCTTTGCTAGCCATAAAATCTACAAGAAACACAAACAATCATCCTCCTCTACGGTATATTATAATCGACAGCTATAATTAGCTAGGTAGCTCTTAAAAAATTTACATCTATTTATAGGTGAATAATGTTTATTGACACGCAATCATTCCTCTGTCGTTCCAAACTTATTGTTTGAGTCAGGATCTGATTATAATAAGTTTCTTATAAGGGATAAGGCACTTAAACCTCTTAAACAAGTATAGTGAGCAATAATAAGCGGCCAATTGGGTCAAAATATACGTTTCTAAATTTCGAGTGAGTGTTAGAAATAACATTAACCTTTAAGAAGAAGCAGGAAATGGCGAAGCACAAGTAGCACTGGTAATATTTATCTTAGAAAAATGGGAAAGTATGCTAAAAAGAATAGCTACTTCTCATAACATTCTATAAGGAGACAGTAATGTACTCGGGGTATTTTTGGCACAACCCCATCACATGAAGTCTCAATAAGTTTATTCCGAATATATGTAAAACATGGCTTGTGAATAAAATATCAAAGGACTTGGATATAAAATTCGTCCCGATATAATAAGCAGCATAATTGTATTGATAGGAAGTCTTTAATGAGCACTATATTTCGGTGATACTCTTCACTTTTCACTATATCGATTTCACATGTTTCAACTATAATGGTTGGTTAATTGTAATTGCAAAGGGGTCGTAGTTACAAAGCAAGCACCACTTTGCTAAAGATTCTCTCCTGTTCTTCTGAGTTAATAGGAACTGCTCTTTCAAATCCAAAGTTTTCATTGTAAGTAGCAGGACATCTTTCAGTACATCTTTCAGTTCACATTAAACCTTGAAAATATCTTCAAGGCTTTCTTTTCTACCAATTTCCAGATCATTTCGGATTCGTTTTGAATCTCTTCTCATCACCCTTGCCACTGGAAATGAATCGAGAAAGTATCCCGCTTAGATACGTCGGCTTCGACGGGCCAGTCAACCATATTTGTTGGTCTTGTTCTTCGCTGTATCTTATTCCGTCTTCTTTGTTGATATTAATCCGCTGACAAACGAAGGAATTACTTTCCTCATTTTGGAGGAGCCAAAGTCCTGGAACTAACTCTAGAAGCTAGGGTATTTTGATAATCTTAGAAGTGGGCTGACACATTCCATTATATATAATGCCATTGGTATTCTTCCTCTGCGCTGTTTCTCCTGCATCGTGTGCTAGTTTAGGAGTCGTCTTTGATATGTCTACCCAAGTCAGTATCTGGGTATTACTGTCTGTTTATTCAAAGTTGCCTAATAACTAATTAGCTGCTTCCATTTTCCTGGCCACCTGGCACATACCTAAGTTTACTACGTTGAGTGCAACAGGGAAAGCGTTAGCTTGATTTAGAACCGTACGGCAAATTTGAGCTCATAATTGAAAATTGCTTGGTTGTTACAGAAATTACAGAACTACCTGGGACTGTTCCGATAGGCTATGTTGTCTGTCTACATAATATGCGGTAAACTGCGTTAGGATAATGCCGATACTGGTAAATTATGAGTTTGTGTAGTTCCTGTAGGCTACAAATTTTTCACCAATTCTCTGAATCATATTCTGAATGATACTCGATGAAAAATTCTTACAGGTCTCCTAATTAAACTTCTCTCAAATCCCCTAACACAAAATCTCAATCAACAGCCTAAACACAATTCCAGTAGATTTTTCTAGAAGGGCTTGGGAGATTTATTTTACCAATTCTGAGCAGGATTCTATACAGCAGGAGAAAAATACTGGAGTATTTCCTGGATGACAACCCGGTATATTCCTAAAAGTTTATCAGCTTTGATACATTTGACCAATTTTAGCTTGCTGAGCTCCGCTGTAATAGTCACAATTTACTGGAACTTCCCCCGCTGACCTTCTAGACGATGGGAGGGGAGGGGGTAAATCCCCTCCGCCAAAGAAAAGGCAAAGTGGCATTATAACTACCTATCTGCAGGATTTCGCAGCCTCTTTAACTAAAATCCAGCAGTTTTCTTAACTATCCTTTCAAATATATTGATTGAAATTGAGATTTAAAGTGTATTCTGAAATTGCATGATTGCAGGTACTGTATGGCGGGGTGGAAGTATGTACTTATGGAAGAGAAAATCAGAATATTGCATGATTGTCCATTCTCTCTTTGTTAATGTTGCTAACTTTGTTTTACTTTCCTGTTTTAAAGGAAATACTATTTGCACGCAAGTAATAAAATCGAAACAAACTTACAATGATCCATGTTTAAGCGTAGACTAAGTAAAGAGCGATGTTGTTCCTGTCACACCTAACGGTCGAATCGACCTTTCTACCCTTTTGAGATATTTGCCAAAAACCGTTTACTTAGCTGTTCTCCAAGAAAGGACCAGAAAGTAATGTAGACCAACAGGGTCAAAGTGTGCACGAACATACTCAAGGGGTGGTAGAGTGGTAGGAGAGGGCTGAAAACTCATGAGCTATAACGAAATGTTCTGAGTGGTTAGCACTCTAGGCTTGAAATCCTGAGGTCTTAAGTTCGAGTCCTGACGTCGCTGATTATCTGGTTTGGAACGGGGATTAATGGTGTGACACTGTGAGCTCAGCCAGAATCGACCCAACTCTAAACGGATACCTGGGGAAATCTAAAAAACAATAGAAGCGTCGAATCAAAAAAAAACAAATAAACACGCACCCGTGATTTGTCTTCTGGCAAAAAATACAAAATTCCACATTTTTGTAGATAGGAGCTTGAAATTTTTGCTTTAGAGTTCTCTGATACGCCGAATGCGATGGTGTGATTTTCGTTAAGATTCTATGACTTTTAGGGGGTGTTTCCCCCTATTTTCCAAAATAAGGCAAATTTTCTCAGGCTCGTAACTTTTGATGACAAAGACTAAATTTGATGAAACTTATATATTTAAAATCAGCATGAAAATCCGATTCTTTTGATGTATATTTTAGCATCAAAATTCCGTTTTTTAGAGTTTCGTTTACTATTGAGCCGGGTCGCTCCTTACTACAGTTCGTTACCACGAACTGTTTGATTGACGGAAACGATACCGATCTCAGTATGGTCGGCCGAAAATCGCTTTGAATGCTTGAATGGATTGCAGGTTATCGGCAGCTACGATACTAATTTAGCTATTTTAAATATCGGTCATTTCGTCACTATTAAGAGGCGTACCCAGAGGGGGATTCCAGACCTCCCTCCCGTTTCCAGTAAAGAAATAAAAGATGAAAAATGTTAATAGGCCTTCACATAAGCACAGGAATGGGAAGGGGGAATTTCCAACGATGGAAGGAGGGACCAAAGGATCACAGATCACGGAGCATTTTAAAATAATGTTACAAATCCATGAAAATATCAAAATTTTTGGCCGCCGAAATGTACTTTTGGCTTTCTTTTTGCCTGCAATGCATTATCCTAACATAGGATCCAGGGGCGTCTTTGGGGGTGGGGTGGGGGGCAATTTCCTCACCCTCTAATAAGGTGAAGAAAAAATCATTGTATATTTTATGCTCCTTGACTATCTGGATTTGGACCCTTATTGCCCCCCCCCCTAATAGAAAGGTTGAGGATTCGTCCCTGATAGGATCAAATTTAAAGTTGTCTACTTAAAGAGAAGGCAAACTTAGAAATAAACACAATAAATTCACATTTGAAAAAAAAAACCTGTCCATAAGGGAATTATCCAAAACGTATTTCTCCTTTTGAACACTTTTCCTTTAATTTCAGTTAATTCTTAAATAGCCTCTGTGTATCTAAAACGTCTTCTGTTGAAACACTAATCTTTCTATACATGTGTACATGAACACTAATCCCAGGAAGCGTAAGGAAAAATGTTTTGTCTGTCAGTACAACAAATTGATATCTTAGTGATATAAATTTCTGAGGTTTGGCATCCTTCAATACATCCACCAGTTTTTGGAAAGGAGGAGGGATCTTGTTCCTCAGATTTAACTTTTCTATTCGGCTAAGTGTACCTCAATTCTCCTCCCTCTAATAAGAAATTTAACTGAAAGCCTTTAAACTCATCATTTTGGTATCTTGCGAGTATTCCATATTCAGCTGTCTTTTCGACAAGAAATTAATCATAACATAATTGGGCATAGTTGATTATAATATTTCATAAACATATTCAATTCACGGACACATTTGTTGTCTTTCGAGAAGTTCAAGTTCTTTAATCAGGAAAGAGCGAATCAATATATTATCTCGAGTTGAGTTTTCATGGCACTTGGTATTAACCAAGTGACATATAGCAGTCGCCAATTCTGTCGGTCTGTCGGTCTGTCTGTCGGTCTGTCGGTCCCGGTTTTGCTACTTTAGGCACTTCCAGGTAAGCTAGGACGATGAAATATGGCAAGCGTATCAGGGACCGGACCAGATTAAATTAGAAATAGTCGTTTTTCCGATTTGACCATCTGGGGGGAGTGGGGGCCTGGTTAATTCGCAAAAAATAGAAAAAATGAAGTATTCTTAACTTATCAGCGGGTGATTGGATCTTAATGAAATTTGATGTTTGGAATGATATTGTGTCTCAGAGCTCTTATTTTAAATTCCGACCGGATCTGATGATATTGGGGGGAGTTGGAGGGGGAAAACCTAAAGTCCTGGTTTTGCTACTTTAGGCACTTCCAGGTAAGCTAGGACGATGAAATTTGGCAAGCGTATCAGGGACCGGACCAGATTAAATAAGAAATAGTCGTTTTCCCGATTTAACCATCTGGGGGGGGGGAGTAGAGGCCAGTTAATTCGGAAAAAATATAAAAAATGAAGTATTTTTAACTTATGAGCGGGTGATTGGATCTTAATGAAATTTGATGTTTGGAATGATATTGTGTCTCAGAGCTCTTATTTTAAATCCCGACTGGGTCTGATGACATTGGGGGGAGTTGGAGGGGGGGAACCTAAAATCTTGGAAAACACTTAGAGTAGAGGGGTCGGGATGAAACTTGATGGGAAAATAAGCGCAAGTCCCAGATACATGATTGACATAATCGGAACTGATTTGCTCTCTTTGGGGTAGTTGGGGGGGGGGAGTAATTCTTAAAAATTAGAAAAATGAGGTATTTTCAACTTACGAACGGGTGATCGGATCTCAATGAAATTTGATGTTTAGAAGGATATCGTGTCTTAGAGCTCTTATTTTAAATCCCGACCGGATCTGGTGATGGGGGCGGGGAGCTGGGAGGGGGAAACCTAAAACTTGGAAAACACTTAGAGTGGAGGGATCGGGGTGAAACATGGTGGGAAAAATAAACACAAGTCCTAGATAGATGATTGACATAAACGGAACGGATCCGCTCTCTTTTGGGTAGTTGGGGGGAGGGTATTTCTGAAAAAATAAAAAAATGAGGTATTTTTAACTTACGAACGGGTGATCGGATCTCAATGAAATTTGATATTTAGAAGGATATCGTGGCTCAGAGCTCTTATTTTAGACCCGACCGGATTTGGTGACATTGGGGGGGGGGGGTTCAGAGGGAGAAACCTAAAAATTGGAAAACACTTGAGTGGAGGGATCGGGATGAAACTTGGTGGAAAAAAAAAACACGAGTTCTAGATACATGATTGACATAACCACAACGGATCCGCTCTCTTTGGGGTAGTTGGGGGGGGGGTCAATTCTGAAAAATTAGAAAAAATGAGGTATTTTTAACTTACGAACGGGTGATTGGATCTCCATGAAATTTGATTTTTAGAAGGATATCGTGTCTCAAAGCTCTTATTTTAAATTCTGACCGGATCTGATGACATTGGGGGAAGTTTGAGGTGGGGAAACCTAAAATGATGGGAAACTCTTAGATTTGAGGGATTGGGATGAAACTTGGTTGGAAAAATAAGCAGAAGTCTTGCATACGTGATTTACATAATTAGAACGGATCCGCTCAGTTGGGGGGGGGGGGTAATTCTGAAAAATAAGAAAAATGACGTATTTTAAAACTTACGAAGGAGTGATCGGATCTTCATGAAACTTCATATTTAGAAGGACCTCGTAACTCCGATATCTTATTTTAAATCTCAACCGGATCAAGCGTAATTGGGGGGAGCAGTTGGGGGGACCGGAAATCTTAGAAAATACTTAAAGCGGTGAGATCAGGATGAAACTGGATGGGAAGAATAGAAACCTGTCTAAGATACGTGACTGACATAACTGGACCGGATCTGCTCTCTTTGGTGGAATTGGAGGGGGGGGGTAATTTTGAAAATTGAGGTATTTGTAACTTACGAAAGGATGACCAGATCTTAATGAAATTTGATATTTAGAAGGATCTTGTGCTTTAAAGTTCTAATTTCAAATTCCGACCAGATCCTGTGACATTCGGGGGAGTTGGAGGGGGGAACCGGAATTCTTGGAAAACATGAAAATTGGAGTATTTATATCTTACGAATAGATGATCGGATCGTAATGAAATTTGATTTTTAGAAGGAATTCATGTCTCAGAGCTCTTATTTCAAATCCCGACCAGATTTTTTGACATTGTGGGGATTTGGAGGGGGAAATCTTGGAAAAACACTTGGAGTGTAGGAATCGGGATGAAGCTTGGTGGATAGAATAAACATATGTCCTTGATACGTGATTGACAGAATCGTACTGGATTCGCTCTCTTTGGGGGAGTTGGGGGGAGGGGTTCAGTGATTTGGCGAGTTTGGTGCTTCTGGACGTGCTAGGACGATGAAAATTGGTAGGCGTGTCAGGGAGCTGCACAATTTGACTTGATAAAGTCGTTTTCCCAGATTCGACCATCTGGGGGGCAAAAGGGAGAGGAAAAATTAGAAAAAATTAGGTATTTATAACTTACGAGTGGGTGATAGGATCTTAATGAATTTTGATATTTAGAAGGACTTTGTGACTCAGAGCTCTTATTTTAAATCTTGACCGGTATTAAGCCTCTTATTTTCCTTTTTAAATCAATCTATTGATTCATAGAATTTTGTTAGAGCTCATACCATATGATCTCTTGGCTCTTAGCTCTTCTCGCCTCGTCACAAGTGCCATATGAGCTCTTAGCTCTTGTTATTTTCAGTGTTAGTTTGATTTTTCAAACAAAGGTCAAATTTAATTGGTCATAATTGGTCATGATATTTCATAAACGTATTCAATTCACGGACACATTTGTTGTCTTTCCTGAAGTTCAAGTTCTTTAATCAGGAAAGAGTGAATCAATATATTATCTCGAGTTGAGTTTTTATTTTCAGTGTTTGTTTAATTTTTCAAACAAAGGTCAAATATAATTGGTCATAATATTTCATAAACATATTCAATTCATGGACACTTTTTTTGTCTTTCCAGAAGTTCAAGTTCTTTAATCAGGAAAGAGTGAATTAATATATTTTTTCGAGTCGAGTTTTTATTTTCAGTGTTTGTTTGATTTTTCAAATATGTTTCGACGCTTCCCCTTTAATCTTGAGTTTTTAACTTCACTATTAAAAATAACTGCTGCTACTGAAAGCGTTTTTTTTTGTTGTTAATTGATTTAAGATGCATTAATCTTTGTTTATCTTTTGCTGCAACTTAATCTTAAACTCCGTAATTGAATGCATCTAAACTTAAGCACTTACTAGCGGTGTTCAGTTATGTTATAGGAGCAATACTTTAGTTTTGTTCCTTTTTTTTATGCCACTGGCGACAGCATGTGTTTAATTTAATTTAGGGTATAATAAAAACAAAATAGCAACATTTAAATGGGAAATAAAAACAAAAACTAATATTGTTGCCATGTCTCTGGACTGTTGCCATTCCCACGGAATCTCGGCGACATAGTTTTAAATTTCCATAAAATTCATCCATTTTTTCTTCTCATTCTTTTTGTCTCTTTTCAATTATTAAATAAAAAAAACAAGTTTTTTGAAATGAAAGTAAGGAGCGACATTAAAACTTAAAACGAACAGAAATTACTCCGTATATGAAAGGGGCTTTTCCTCCTTGACACCCCGCTCTTTACGCTAAAGTTTTTTATTGTTTTAAAAAGTAGAGTTGCGAGAAAGAATCAAACTTTAGCGCAAGGAGCGGGGTGTCGAGGAGGAAAAGCCCCTTTCATATACGGAGTAATTTCTGTTCGTTTTAAGTTTTAATGTCGCTCTTTACTTTCATTTCAAAAAACTTGTTTTTTTTATTTAATTTCTGAAAGTTTTTGAATTAATGCACGTCTGATTTTGGCTCTCCGTACATAAATTATTAAAATGAAATTTGCATATTAATTTTTTTTTGGCTAAATGGCTTTCTCTTAGTTTTAATCAGACGATTTTGAGAAATAAGGGGTGGGAAAGGAGGCCTAGTTGCCCTCCAATTTTTCGGTTACTTAAAAAGGCAACTAGATCTTTAATTTTTAACAAAGGTTTTTATTAGCAAAAAATATACGTAACTTAAGAATTAACTTACGTAACAAACTTTTATATTCTTATATTTTTGATTACATATATGAGGCGGTTGGTCCCCTCGTTAATACCTCGCTCTTCAAACTAAATCTTGTTTTGTCCCAATTCTTTAAGAATGACCCCTGAATCAGAAAGGCCGTAGAAAAAATAGTTGAAATTACTTAAATTTTTTTTAGCATAAAGAGCGAAGTATTTCTCTCCTCCTAAATACCTCGCTCTTTATGCTAAAGTATTTTTAGAACCTTTCATATGCGTAATAATCTCTGTTCGTTTTAATGCTTCTCCTTACTTTCAGTTGAAAAAACTTTTCATGTTTATATTTTCATTTTTTTTTTTAATAGTAATGCTAGAAATTCCTGTGCCCTTTTCATTGAATTTCTCTTCCCCCATGAAATATTCCTCCAACGAAAGATCCTCCCATATAGCCCCCTCCCCTGAACCCCACACCCAAACCAAAAAAATCCCCCTGATAACGTCGGTACACTTTCCAGTAACCATTACTGTATGTTAACATTGGTCAAAGTTTGTAACTTGCAGCCCCTCCCCCAGGGACTGTGGGGGGTAAGTCATCCCCAAAGACATAGTTATTATGGTTTTCGACTATGTGAAACAAAATGGCTATCTCAAAATTTTGATCCACTGACTTGGGGGAAAAAATGAGCGTGGGAGGGGGCCTAGGTACCCTCCAATTTTTTTGGTCATTTAAAAAGAGAACTAGAACTTTTCATTTCCTTTAGAATGAGTCCTCTTGCAACACTCTAGGACCACTTGGTCGATACGATGACCCCTGTGAAAAAAAAGCAACAAAAAAACAAACAAACAAATAAACACGCATCCGTGATTTGTCTTATGGCAAAAAATACGAAATTCCACATTTTTGTAGATTGGACCTTGAAATTTTTTCTATAGGGTTCTCTGATACGCTGAATGCGATGGTGTGATTTTCGTTAAGATCCTATGACTTTTAGGGGGTGTTACCCCCTATTTTCCAAAATAAGGCAAATTTTCTCAGGCTCGTAACTTTTGATGACAAAGACTAAATTCGATGAAACTTATGTATTTAAAATTAGCATAAAAATCCGATTCTTTTGATATATCTTTTAGCATCGAAATTCCGTTTTTTAGAGTTTCGTTTACTATTGAGCCGGGTCGCTCCTTACTACAGTTCGTTACCACGAACTGTTTGATAAATATTAATTAATGTTTTGCCAAACTATTAGCCTATTATAGAATTTTTATTTTTATTTTAAGTAAATACAGTTTTTATCTTTATAAAAGACATATTTTTATTTCCTCATTTATTTATTTCAAATTACAGATTCTAACCGAAAATCCAAAAACCTGGTTTAAAAAGTAAGCTGATTTGAGACGAAATAAATCCATAAAAAAAAAAAAAAAAAATATCGAACTGGAGATATGACCAAAACTTCAGAGGTGACTTGATTAATTTAATTTAACTTTAATTTATTTATTTGATTCAATCGATTTAACTAAGTTATTTAAAAGAAATACATTTCAATTTTTTTTTCATTTTACTTGCTACAATCCCTTATTTTTTCCTTCTAGCCTATTATATTTTTACACACAAAATTGAGATTTTTTTTCAATTAAAACACTATAAATGAATTTAGTACCACTGGACGCCACAAAAAAGATTCAAAGGGTTTCACAGACTTATTAGACAGATAACTTACTTAGACAGATCAAGATCCCCGTTATAGTTGAAACAACGAGCCCCATCCACGGAACATCAACTTGGGGAGCAAGGGTGGGGGTAATTATCTCCCATTACATTTTTTGTTCCCCTAGATTTTGAAAAACACATCTTTTTGATATTTCCTTTGAAAACCAGAAAAAAATCCTTGCCCCGTACATTTTCTCGAATCGCCATTCTTCTCCAAAGACTAGAAACTTGGCACCCATAACTCTTAAACTATAGACTGCAACAATTGACAATAGACTTCCCTAAATATGGGCATGCTGGTGAATTTTCATGCTCTAAAAAATTACACCATCGGCATTAAACTTCTTTTTTTCCATTTTTTAATTATATGTTAAGGACTGTGGTAGCAGTTTGCTGGTAGCATTGCCAAATTACAAAATTTAAATGTTTTGACATCAGAGGTAATTCAACGAAACTTTGCGGGACATAATTACCCCCTATTAAGCCGTAAAACAAGAAATAGTAGCCATCTCTTTGTGACCTCAAACACCATATACGAAAACAATGTCTAAGATGAGAGCTACTACAAATACTATTTTAACTGGAGAACAGAAACGCATGTTCAGATAGCCTACGAAATCTACAGGGTGAGCAGAGGAATTGGCTCAATGATGGGTTTAGTCGCAAATACTATAGTTGACGACGAATACCATTTTAGCCAGGGGCGAATCTAGGGCAAAATCTTGGGGAGGCCCGATTTGACAAGGGCGCTAATGAGCAAAATCTTGGGGGGGGGGCAAAATGAAAAATACGAACAAATATACGAAATATATGATTATTGTATAGTAGTAACATTAAGAGTGTTAGTGTACTTATGGTGTAAAAAATCTTGTTTCTCAGGCATGGGTTTTGTGTTTTCAGTAAAGTGCTAGTTTTGCATAATCTTAAAAACATATGGATTCATCACGAATCAGTTCATTTCCACTAGTATTAGCCTACAGATATGCAATATCTATTGTTCATTTTAAGTTTCAACTGCTCTTTACTTCCCTCATATTACTTCAGTTATCGGCGGTAACCAACATCAGCGGCAAATGGAAAGAAAACAAGTAAAACTAAACTGCTGCTTCCGCGATACAATTAAACACACGCAAGTACTTACTTTAGGTTTAAATGCGTCCAATTCTGGTATTTTGAGATGATTTTAGCAGTGATAGATAAGAGAACGATTTATACAACCTAAACCTGTTAACAATAAAAAACGACTATTTTTACTAGCGAAGTTAAAAATAGATGATTAAAGGGAAACGTCAAAACATATTTGAAAGATCAAACAAACAATGGAAATAAAGACTGAATTCAAGACAATTTATTGACTCACTTTTTTCTTACAAAACTACAAATGTTTCCATGAATTGAACATGCTGGAATGGAAACAAATTCATTTTAAAAAGTTTACTGAAGGTCACTTGGCACCCAATGATGGGGCTGAGGACCCATACTTTGCACCCTTTCTGGAGGAATGGGGGTAAAGTAGGTGCGACCAAGTGGGAATTAAGTCTGGGCAGGAGTGGTTCTAGGGGGAGAGGGGGCACTTGCTCTGGGAGCAGAAATTTTAGGGGGCGAAACATTTCAAACAAAAAACCTAACGGTTATAATCATTTTGTTTTTATATATTTTTTTTTAATTAAAATAAAGCAGAGAGCACAGTTGGTAGTAAGTGAAAGCAAAAAGAACCAGAAACATTCATTTTTCCCATATCTTCATCACCATTCTTAGGAAATAAAAGCAAGTTGACCGACTTCGATTGATTTCAGCATTGTTACAATTAATTGTGGAATACAGAGACGAAGGGGTTTTCGCAAACGTGGGAGTTGCTTGTCAAATATTATTAGTAATTACAGCGTCAGCAGTAAGTTTAGCAGACTTAAATCAATATTAACGTACCTTATCTCCTTCCTGGGTGCAGGTCTGTTTATAATTAAATAAAAAAAAGTTTTTTTTTAACTGAAAGTAAGGAGCGACATTAAACCTTAAAACGAACAGAAATTATTCCGTATATGAAAGAGTCTGTCCCCTCCTCAACACCCTGCTCTTTATGCTAAAGTTTTTTTTATTGTTTTAAAAAGTAGAACCGTGACAAAGAGTCAGACTTTAGCGTAAAGAGCGGGGCGCTGAGGAGGGAATATCCCCTTTCATATACGGAACAATTACTGTTCGTTTTAAGTTTTAATGTCGCTTCTCACTTTCAGTTAAAACATTTTTGTATTTAATTTCTAATTTTTTTCTTTTAATATTGCTGGAAAATCCAGCCCATCCTTCATGGAAATTCTCTTCCCCTATGATAAATCCCTCCATGGAAAGATCCTTCCATGTAACCCTCTTCTATCGACCCGATCCCCACCAGGCGAAATCTCCCCTGAAAACGTCTGCATACTTCCCAATAACCGATACTATATGCAAACAATGGACTAAGTTCATAACTTGCAGCCCTTCCCCCGGGGACTGTGGGGAATCAAGTCGTCCTCAAAGACATAGTTATTAGACTTTTCGACTAGGCTGAACAAAATGATCATCCCAAATTTTGATCCGGTGATAATGGGAAAAATGAACGTGGGAGGAGGCCTAGTTGCCCTCAGATATTTTGGTCAATTAAAAAAAGGCACTAGAACTTTCAATTTCCGTTAGAATGAGCCCAATCACAAAATTTTAGGAATACTGGGTCGATATGATCACCCCTAGGAAAAAAAGAAAACAAAGAAAACAATTAAACACGCATCCGTGGTCTTTCTTCTGGCAAAAAAAAATACAAAATTCCACATTTTTGCAGATAGGAGCTTGAAACCTCTACAGTAGGGTTTTCTTATACGCTGAATTTGGTGGCGTGATTTTCATTAAGATTTTTTTACTTTCAAAAATAAGACAAATTTTCTCAGGCTCGTGACTTTTGATGGGTAAAACTAAACTTGATGAAACTTAAATATTGAAAATCAGCATTAAATGCCATTCCTTTGATGTATCTATTGGTACCAAAATTTCGTTTTTTAGAATTTTGGTTACTATTGAGCCGGGTGGCTCCTTACTGCAGTTCGTTATCACGAACTGTTTGATTTGGCGTCCTGTTTGAGGGATTTCAGGCTCAAATTCAAAATTCTCAATAATGTGTATTCATGTTTACAAATAATTGGTGTATTGCATCTACATATTAGTTATTAATACATTTTGATATCATATCACTTTTTGAAAATGTTTCTCACTAAACAGCTTCTTTAGAAGCGAGTTTTCAAACTTTCGGTTGAAATGGGCCGTAGCTTACTCTTTACTAAGTTGCAGATGTTGCCGCTAACATGAAATATAACAAGTGAAAAGGAACAAAAATAGTTCTTATGCTGTTAGATTCAATTAAGCTCATTTTTTCTTATAAATTTTCTTAGGAAGTTCATTGCCAACTCCCCTATCCTTGAGTATCTACACCCATGATTCCCAACGTGGGGTGCAGGCATCACTTGCACCAGCTGACTGAAAATATTTTTCATGTGAAATACGTCATATTCATATGCATTTAAAGAGCAACCAAGATACATGATAGTATTACAATAATGTCATCCATTGTATAAAACCTGTTTTATACAAACGACATCTTTCATTAGCATAAAATATGCCTAGAGGACAACCTGAAAAAAAATTAGTTAGTTAGTGGCCTATTAAACTTCATTCAGGTGAATACGCGTAAAATTTTGATTAAATAAAATTAAATATCACGAGGGGACTCTGAGATTTTAGAAATACTTATGTGGGGTACGGCCTGGATTCGGCTGGGAACCACTCATCTACACTCTAAAAAAATCAACATAATTTTTCTTTTCAGTTTTTGGTGATTAGTCAGAGTTACGACGAAGTTAAGCCACATGTTGTTCAACTTTTGAAAGAATTGGACGAAGTGAAGATGAAGGAATAAAAAAGCAAATACATTTAAAAGTTGGAAAGCAGACTTCAAATGCAATTTATGAGCAAGCAGTGGGTTGCCTCCTTAGTCATGTACAGTGTATCAGTATTTTATTAACTGTGTTGTATTTTTGTTTTCATAAGTAAAAAGTTAAAAAATAAGGTAAAAAGAGGTCAACTAAAAAGAGACAGTCTAATCTGTCTTTCTGAAAATACTTTTTCGTAGCCAATTCAATTAACTAATAGTTTGAAGGCTTAACCTTGAAGAATTTTAATAACATCCATGTTAATCCATAGCTCAGATTTATGGCAGTGTTTGTCTTTCACTACAGCAACCAGGAAAGTTTCACGTTTTAGAGTTCCACGTTTTAGAGTAAAAACGGTAGTTTATTTTCAATTTCAACTTCTAGGGTAAACTGCAAATTCTGGTCATAAGTATTAAGATGATCTAAGAAGCCCCGAAGTTCAACTTCCCCATAATTCCAAAGTGAAATTAAGTCATCCATATAGCGACCCCAATAGACGTGTTTTAAAAAATGGGAATTTAATGTCCAATTTTTCAAGGATCTCGACATAAATATTTTCCCGTACCCCGGATAAAGGTGTTCCCATGGGTAACCCATTTTTTTGCTGATAAAAAGAATCACGAAACTGAAAAATACACAGAAAACTTAATACACATTTTAACTAGAATCATTAAAATTTCACAATCAATTCGATTAAGTGATAATACTATCTAATCTCCGCAAAGACAAAAGAAATTCCCTCGTTGTCATGGATACGACAGGCTATGACAGCAAAATTCTTTCACATTTGAATGACACAACTACATATTAAACAATAACACATGATCCCACTGATCAGTTTGTTAATAATAATATAAATGAATTAAAGTATCTAAAACAGAATGCAGACTAAAAAGACATTCCCGTAAAATCGAAGATCTGTCACAATTTGAGGCTACTGATAAGCCGTCAAAGATTATCTATCTTCCGTATATCCCAAAAATCAAAACAAAATTAACAAATGTTCGCACAAAAAATAATCTGTATGTAGATTTTACTAATAATTTTTAAATTATTAATTTCTTAAATTCCGGTAAAGATAAAACCCCAGTTACTCGCCAAAGAGGGGTCTATCAAATACCTTGCGACTGTGGAAATTATTATGTTGGTAGTATCCATCAGAGTTTAGAAAAACGGTTACAACAGCATAAAAAGACATAAACAAGGCATTAATTTCAAACCATTCTAATAAGTCCTTTGATTCTGCTTTAGGTTGGCATATATTTAATAATCCCTCCCACATGATACTTTTTGAAAAATCTTCACTCATTAGTAATGATTTAGGGATAAAACAAGTGGTCCGGGAATCAATCGAAATTAGTCTCAAAATAAATAAAAATATTTTTCTGAATAGGGACTTGGGGGAGTACACTCTAAATTCTTTATACTCAAATTTAATTAAAAATGATCGAACAAAATATTTTACTAAACCAATTTATAATATTATTGAACCAGTTACAAAAAGACCATTGAGGCAGGCTGCCAAAAACGCAAGGTTAGCTTTGAAAACTTCCATTTAATCATTTTGTTCTGTTTTTGTTTGAATGAATTTACTATCTCACTTTATTCTTTTTATCTGTCCTGGTTGAATTTCGTTGAAGTAAGGATGCTAAACTGAATTCCAGGATTTTCATATTTTTTTAAGACATGTATGGCTGTGTAAGTTTCCACTTAATCAATCTAAAGAATCCGATTCCATTTTTAGTTAAGCAACCGGTAAGTTAAGCTTACCCTTGGTAAGCTTACCCTTGGTAAGTTAAGCAACCGTGCAAGTTACTTTTCTTACTTATTTTATTACAGAAGGATTTTTCTGATAAAGTACCAAGAAGAATGAAACTGAAATACAAATAAAATCAGTTTGGATTGGTTAAGTTGAAAAATAAACAACCAAATATATCTTAAAGAATTAAGGATAATTGGGAATTCAGTTTTCAATGAAAAAGAAGACAATACGCAGTGTTTTTGGTAGAGACGTTGTATAATTCCAGTCAATAGGGGGGGGGGGGGACGCTGCATGTGATCTCGTAAAATTATTATATTAGGCATTCCTTCCTTTGAAGACCAAATACATCCAAATAGGAAAATATTTTGTAATATTCAGAATAAATATAATGACTGTCTCAGGCGAAATATTTCTCAACCTTAGCTTTGAGGGGGCACGTGTCCATGAACTCCAATTTTATAACTATGCTATAGTAAACAAAAATTCTTCCATCGCAGATTCCAACAGGGTATGATACTATCACCATTTATGAAATGTCTATTTTGCGTATTTTGATTTTGGGCATCTGTATTGCATAATTAGCCTCAGGTTTGTAATCAGCAAGAATTTTTGGTCAAATTACCTTGTACAATACTTGGAAGAAGAAATAACAATTTACGGTCAGGAAAGTTAAAAGACTTAGCCCCTTCATTCGTGCAGTTTGAAAATATATTCCGTTTAAGATTGCATGGGACGCCAATCTTGATAGGTCTAAGAAAATTCACCGGATTTTACAGGTTACACTTACGATTTTTACCAGCTCTTGGCTTTAAAAAAATAATTAACAACTTCTTCAGTGCAAAATTTCGACATAACTTGATTTCAGTTCAGTCCAAGAGAACCCAGACATTATATTAATATGGCACGTAGAGACACGGTCGAAGTTTGAAAACGACAGGTGTACTTTCTCAGCTCATAAAAGAAAACAAAAATATATGTCATTCTCTCAAAGAAAAAGACATACGGCTAATTCTTTAATCGCTCAACTTGAAACTTGGCTTTCTGTGGGACAGGTGGGGTCTTGTCACAAGAAAACTACACTTCGAAAAACGAAAGAAAAAATAATAATACAGTTTAGATGGCGTTCAGCTGTACGAAAGAAAGACATCTTTTTTTTTAGGATATTAATTAGCCAAAGCGCATGTGCGAAGACAAACATAGAAGAATATAAAACTGTAGTTCATACACTTTTAAGAGGATTTCAGGAAAACATTCGGTCCCCTTGCCCCAATCACAAGATCATACGTCCTATTAGCTCCTTCCTCAACAAAAAAAAAACTTCCTGAAAGTTTCAACTCATACCAGAGCAACATAATAGTCAGAGCTGTTGATAAAAAGCTTTATGAATAACATGACATGGGGTTTTCCTTGCTTTTAACGTCACACTTGTGTTTTAGAAGAGGAAAATTAGAATGACAAGAAATTTGTGTGAAGAGCTTGTACCAACACCGATTATAAAATATCTTGTCAGATTCCTGCTACAGATTCAAAACCTTTAAGCTTAAATCTTTTCTAATTTTAAAAATTATGCCTTAACTCTTGACTCTGATTGGTCAAAAATTATGCTTGACGTTAGAACAATGTTCAACTCAAGAAATTACAAACAACGTACATAATTGGCACCGTAGTCGTGGGTAATAATGATTTTATCGACAAAGTGTAACAATACTGGGCCCCGGGCATGAATCTTCAGCCCTTTGCTATGATGGGATACCAACTGACTCTGATTGTAAATTTAGGTTACTCTGGTGACGAACTGGCTTCAGATACCAGTTGTACAACCTCACACAATTTACTAGGTGCTAGGTATATAAATCCAATACATTTTAATATGGAAAATAGCCCCACCCCCGTGGTAAATTCGCACCCTGAAAATTCCTCGATAACTAAAAACGACTGAAAAATAAACAATGGGTGAAATTTTAAAAGAGACGAAACCAATTGACCCCGAACATTTTATTTGATTGGTTTATGCACGTCAGTTTGGAGAAAAATGAAAAATACTATGTTTTGAAAAACTCTGGCTCAGACGTTTCATTAACCCGCCCTAACTACTGATTTTCATTTCCACTTATTTTTAGCTCCCAAAAGAAAAATTGTACTCTTTAGAATCGCTAATGCCCTGTCAATTTGATTTATTGTTTCGAATGTCAAAGGAAGTTATTTTTCAGTAATAACCTGGCTGTTTGTTTTATGTCAATGTGATAAAGATATAATCTAGAGCCAACATAGCAGTGAAATAACAGAAAGGCCCAAGGGAATCACCCTCCCGCCTTTTGAGCCCTTGGAAATATTACATTTTTTTTGTTAATATAACAGCTATTTTTTGAAAGTTTTCAAAAATATATAATTTCTAATATTTACTTAATATATACTATTTATAATATTTCAATATTTACACCGAAACGGTTCAATACCCCCCCCCCCTTGATTCATTCCTGGCTACACTACCACCGTTTAATGAGAGGGGAGTAGCAAGGAAAAAGGACATGGGGGAGGTAGTTGCCCTCTGATCACTCTTGACTCCGAAGAAGGCCGCTAAAACTACCAATTTTCAATCAAATGATTCCCCTCCAAAGTGCACTATCTACAGTGCCTACTTTCGTTCAGCAAAATCTTAAAAAAGGTAGTAATAATGAAAAGATTAGGAAATTTCGAGCAAATCTGCTTAAATGACGACAATTTTGGAAAAAACAAAAAAAAACGGCTTGGTTCCAAGCTGTATCTAAACGCCTTATTTCAGAATTGAACTGGATTAAAGTCAAAAGACCAGATTTTGGCTCTGTGTATGAGTTCCCTGCGGACGGCCGCTTAGTGGTATAGTATTTCACCTTAGACAACAAATTGACTTTGAAAAGTACTATTTAACTTACAAAGGTATTTTATATGCTCTAACTTACATGTTATCAGAGGCAACTTTATAGCGTTGCCTATAGTAAAGGCCATAAGACTTCAATGTTTCATTCTTTATTTATTTATTATTCTTTTTCCAGAGGCAATTCACACCGAAGAAATGGCCGTATAAACCTCGGAGGTGACACATTCGATTGAAAATCGAAAGTTCTAGTGTCTTTTTTAAGAGTCAAAACGGACCGAAGGTCAACTAGCCCCCCCCCCCCCGCCCTTTTTAATTCAAATGCATCGGATAATAATTTTGAGATAGACATTAGGTTAAAATAGTTCAAAGGTCAGAAAACAAAAATTCCGGTGTCGACACAACACGGGGGCAGGCGTTGTAACTTATGTCCTGAGGGAAAATGGTTCTTATGGAAGGGATGCACATATAAATTCAGAGCGGGCTAATTTGATTGGAAATTAAAAGTTCTAGTTCATTTTTTAAGAGTCAAAATGATCGGAGGCCAGCTATCCCCCTCCAAGTCATTTTTTCCAAATGCATCAGATAAAAATTTTGAGAGAGCCATTTTGTTAAAAATAATTCGAAGTTCAGATAACAAAAACTCCAGTGTCGACAAAAACCCCAATGGCCCGGGTGCATGCGTTGTAAGTTATGCCCTGGGGGAATATATGGTACTTATTGAAGGATTACTCGTATAAAATTCAGAGAGGTCTCATTTTCCTGGAAAGTGAAAGTTCACTTTTTAAGAGTAAAAAAGATCGGAGGGCAACTAGCCCCCCTACGCCTTTTTTCCCCAATTGCATCAGATAAAAATTTTGAGATAGCCCTTTTGTTAAAAATAGTTAAAAAGTCAGATTACAGAAACTCTGGTGTCTATAAAACCATCCGGGGCCCGTGAAAGGCCTTTTAAGTTATGCTCTGGGGGCATAAATGGTTCTTATAAAAGGGATGCTCATATATACTTCAGAGAGGGCTCATTCGATTAGTAATTGAAATTTCTTGTTCACTTTTAAATTTCAAAAAAGATCTGACGGCAACTAGCCCCCCCCTCCTACGACCTTCTTCCCCAAACTCATCTGATAAAAATTGTGAAATAGCAATTATTTTGAAAATAGTTCAAACATTAGACAACAAAAAATCTGGGGTCAATACACCCCCCCAGAGCCTTTTGTCAAAAGTGATCGTTGGGTATCAGTCCCCCCTCCACATACACACCCTCTTTCCCCCAAATGCATCCGATCAAAAATTGATACAGTCAGTGTTTTAACCACGATCAGATAACAAAACTACGGGGTTAACATATCCTCCAGGATTTCGGGGGAAGGATTTTAACTTATGCCCCGGGGGGAATATTAAGTTTTTTATGGAAGAGGTTGTCGCATAAACTTCGGAGGGGGCTCAAATGATTAGAAATTGAAGGTTCTAATTCCGTTTTTAAGAATCAAAAGTGATCCGATGGTACACCCCCAACCCTCTTTTCCTTAAATACGTCCGACCAAATTTTTTATATAGCCATTTTTTTAAAATAGACTAAAGATCATATAACAAAAACTCCAGGGATAGCACAGCCCCCCCCCCCCAGAACCCGAAGGCAAGTGTTGTAAAGCCCCAGGCGCATATAAAATTTTTACGGAAGGGATTAATTTTTTAAATGAAAGTAAGGAGCGACATTAAAACTTAAAACGAACAGAAATTACTCCGTATATGAAAAGGGGCTTTTCCTTCTCAACGCCCCGCTCTTTACGGTAAAATTTGACTCTTTCTCTTAACTCTAAATTTTAAGACAGTAAAAAACTTCAGCGTAAAGAGCGGGGCGTTGAGAAGGAAAAGCCCCTTTCATATACGGAGTAATTTCTGGTCGTTTTAAGTTTTAATGTCGCTCCTTACTTTCATTTAAAAAATTTGTTTTGTTTATTTAATTTCTGAACGTTTTTGTATCAATGCATGTTTTGATTTTGGCTCTCCGCAGAGGAATAATTAAAACGAAATTCGTATATTTATTTTTTTTGGCTAAATGGCTTTCTCATTATTTTGATCGAATGATTTTGAGAAAGAAAGAGCGGGGGAGGAAGCCTAGTTGCCCTCCGATTTCCGGTTAATTAAAAAGGCAACTAGAACTTTTAATTTTTTGCGAATCTTTTTATATGTAAAAGATATATGTAACTCATAAATTAGCTTACGTAAAGAACTTATGTATTCTCACGTTTTTATTACATATATGAGGGGGTTCACCCCCTCGTCAGTACCTGGCTTTTTACACTAAAGCTTAAATTTTGTCCCAATTCATTAAGAATGACCCCTGAATCACAAAAGCCGCAGAATAAATAGTTGAAATTACTAAAAATACTTTAGCGTAAAGAGCGAGGTATTAGAAGGAGGTGAGCCCCTCATATGGGTAATAATTTCTGTTCGTTTTAAGTTTTAATGCTGCTGCTTACTTCCACTTTTTCATATTTATTTTTTCATTGTTTTTTTTTTTTTTAAGTAATGCTAGTAAATCCCGCGCTCCCTTCATGGAAATTTTCTTCCCCCATGAGAAATTCCTCGATGGAAAGTTCCCCCAGCATATCCGCCTCTTCTCAACCCCTGCCTCCAACCAAAAAATCCTCCTGAAAACGCCTGTACACTTACCAATAACCATTAGGCCTACTATATGTAAGCACTGGTCAAAGTTTTGAACTTGTAACCCCTCCCACGGGGACTGTGGCGGAGTAAGTCGTCCCCAAAGAAATAGTTTTAAGGTTTTTTGAGTACGCTGAATAAAATGGCTATCTCAGAATTTTGATCCGTTGACTTTGGGAAAATGATTAGCGTGGGAGGGGGCCTAGGTGCCCCCCAATTTTTTCGGTCACTTAAAAAGGGCACTAGAACTTTTCATTTCCGTTAGAATGAGCCCTCTCGCATTATTCTAGGACAACTGGGTCGATACAATCACCCCTGGAAAAAAAAACAAACAAAAAAACAAATAAACACGCATCCGTGATCTGCCTTCTGGCAAAAAATACAAAATTCCACATCTTTGCAGATAGGAGCTTGAAACTTCTACAGTAGGGTTCTCTGATATGCTGAATCTAATGGTGTGATTTTCGTTAAGATTCTATGACTTTTAGGGGGTGTTTCCCCCTATTGTCCAAAATAACGCAAATTTCCTCAGGCTCGTAACTTTTGATGGGTAAAACTAAACTTGATGAAACTTATATATTTAAAATCAGCATTAAAATGCGATTCTTTTGATGTAGTTATTGGTACCAAAATTCCATTTTTTAGAGTTTTGGTTACTACTGAGCCGGGTCGCTTCCTTACTACAGTTCGTTACCACGAACTGTTTGATTAAGAGGCGTTTTGAGCAAATAAAGGTTTACTTACTAATTTAGACTTACTA
Source organism: Artemia franciscana (assembly GCF_032884065.1). NCBI lineage: Eukaryota > Metazoa > Arthropoda > Branchiopoda > Anostraca > Artemiidae > Artemia > Artemia franciscana. The sequence continues at coordinate 23,844,395 of NC_088876.1, read as the reverse complement.
ATAACAAACTGGATTCCATTATTGAAGGCAAACAGCGATTTAACTTATGTCATTTGATTTCAGAATTCACATTATTAAGAGTCTTAACTTTTTAAGTTCTTTTTACCAGAAACTCATTTCAAAACCTGGCAAAGCGTCATAACGACTGACAAAGTTGGCGAGTGGAATTTTCATGAAGTAGTTAATTTAGGTCGGAAGCTCTGATAACAAATATATGGATCAGCTGCGTCAATTTACAGTAAATTAGGGGGGACGAGGTGTATCCAGGGAATGAGAAATTCAGAGATTTGATCCCCCCACCGAAATTTGTGTCCCAGTTGTAAAAACGTAACAAAATGAATATAAACTATTTTTTTTTATGTGTTTTAAAGTTTTTCTGTACCCCCGAAAAATTCTGTTTTACCCCCCCCCCCACAAAATAAAAAAAATCTTGGATACAGCCTTGGTGGGGGTGTTAAATGTATTTTTGAATAGGTAAGGGGAACAAGTTTTTCATTTTTTCCATTCTTTCAGTGAAAATACCTAAAAATGTATATTCAGTGAAACCTCCCCAAAAAATGTTTTCAAATTTGGAGAAGGGGGGAATCCTAGGGGGAACAGGTCCCCTACTCCTGCTAATTGATGTTGCATGGATAGTTCCGGACAATCTATTGAACATTTTTATGGAGAAAGCGGAGTGGTTATTTCAAGGTAAACCAAATACATCAAAATAGAGAACTTGGAAATCATTGAGGATAAAAAATTTTTTTAGAAGATTTAAGGGGAATTTACTCAAAGCACCTTGCCGAGCTTTCGCATAAGCATGAGTAAAAAAAAAGGTTCTGAAGGGTATGTATTACATAGGCTCATATCAAAGGGACTGAACTATAGATGTAGAGGTGATTCGGACATAAAGATGAAAATGGAGACGGGTCTGGGGGAAAATCTTTTACAGTGTCACATACATTGCAAAACCCTCTAATATCTTGGCAATCCCTTGAGGACAGGACGTTCAGAAGAATGTTCAAGTTAGCTGAATATGCTTCTGAACGTACTTGAATCAAGTAAGTACACAACCGCAATTAGCAAAAACCTATGTAGGCTGGTAGTATCTTTTTAAAGATATTTGATTGACTACATACTGTCTTTTTTCTGTAGAACATTCTTTCGCACAGCTGCTATATGTTTCTTTTTCTAGGAATTCGTACTTGTTAATCCACCCTGTCTACCCTTGGCTATTCTATGACTAACAATATGTTGGGCAGGGGCACCGCTAGAAAAGCTCCAAGGAAGGTTAGGGGAGGCAAATGTACCAGGAGCTTGGTTTTACCAAGATTTAAATGGGACAATTTCCAATTTTTCTATCCAAATTTTCCAAATTTCCTATTGCTTTATTAATGTCTTCTGGTTTCCCACCTCCATTCCTTGTAGAAACACGTTTATTTGAGAAAGACCCAAGATGTTTAAACTCTTGAAACTTGACATGTTTCAAGAAGGGGAAGTACCATCGAAGATGAAATAACAATTTAGAGGACCTGTGAGATTTTTTGGTGTCTGAAAAATCACATAACTAAATTGAAAACACACCTAGCACATAGGCAAAGCCGTGTCCAGGGGAAGGTTTTAGTGAGCTTCAACCCCACCCCTCAAGAAAAATTTCTGAGTGGTAGGAACGTAACAAAATTAAAAACTTTTTTGTATGCTGACGAATGATCTGCATTGCGCAGATACCGATCTCCTGATTCACTGCCATCGGCCGGGAGTGCAATGCGTGGTTGGGGGCAAATCATCCGACGCTTCCAGTGGTTTTCCCAAGATTTCTTAAGGCACCCATTTAGAGCTGGGTTGACTGGCTGAGATTACAGAGTCACACATTGACCCACGTTTCAAACCGAATAACCAGCGACATCAGGACTCGAACCTCTGTTCTAAGGATTTCAAATTTGTCTCGGCTAGGACGATAACAGAATGGCACATAAACAAATTTTAATACGTTTAATTAAGTTTCTTGGACACACCCCGAACAAAAATCCTGGATACACATTTGCTCACCAACATACGCACAATCAGTTGGATCAGTCGGCTTTCATTTATCATTGCTTGTCAACTAAGATTGAATAATTCTTAAAGGGAGAATAATCACGGCAAGTCTATCGGAGCATACGTCACTCCACTAATGGTTCCTTTGAGAACATCCTAGTGAGCGGTTTATGACAGAAGTGAGCCTAGTGAGCGGTTATGACAGCCTAGTGAAAGGCTGTCATAAAGGGTTAAAGCTCTGCAGAGGTTCTGCAGATTTGCGTGGAGGTTAATTCATGACTAGGTTCAAATTATGCTCCCATTTATGTCGGTGAGTTAAAACATATGTGATTGATTGGTCTCTCTGTCATTTGACATGATGTATAGACAACAGAGGAACTGTTCCCATGGCAACACTTTATCCTAACCAAAAAAACGTCTTAGAAAAGGGAAAAGAAATATTAGTCTCTAAAAATAAGTAAATGACCGGACTCATCATAATTGGCAAGATAAACTAGAACATGTAGTAGGTTCATGTCGGAACCATTGAGTAAAATTTGTGTGGTGCAACTTTGAAGACAGGACTGTGTTTGAATGTGTTTTTTTGTCTACTCAATGTTGAAGGTAGCTATTAAGCCAAATTGAATTAACAATGGGACCAAAACGCCATTAAGCCGTAAATAGAAATATTTAACACAGTACTAATACAATAATACACAAAAGTGAAGAGCAAAAACAGATATAGTAAATTCTAGAAAAATTAGGAGACATCAGAGGAAATTTCATTGTGTTTTTTAAATGATTGTTTTTTAAATGATGATAAATAAATGAATTTTTTTTTCATTGTGTTTTTTAAATTTTTACAGAAAATAGATATGTTTCAAAATCTGATGGGAACGAGGAAAATCTAAGGGGCCATTGTTATCTCCCCCCAGGGTTTTCCTTAACATATAGTAAAAAAAACTTTCTCAAAGGAGGTCATATTGGTATTTTAGATAGAAATCAGCTTATTAATCAATTTGTATATGTAAATTGTTAATTCAATGTTACATTGTCTTATCTTAAATCTATTACTTTTACGAGATGATAAATTAACTACGAGTTGCTTTATGCAAAAAGCCAGACAATAATAGCGCAAGAGGTAGTAACATTTCTTGTAGCATTAATTATTTAATTAGCATAATTCAGCTCAATTGATCAGGAGAAATGAGTATCTAGCTATTGCATTTGTTATTTAAATATATAATTTTCAGAGTAAGTAAATATAATTGGAATAATCTATGGTATCAGACATGGTATTTCGGCAGTATTAATTCAAAAGGTGTTACAGGTCAAAGGGTTTAAGTGATTGCCATCTAACTCGGGATTCGTTTGATTCGGTCCCTATAAGGTATTATATAAAATATTTTGTATTTTACTTGACTATGATGTGGCTAAAATAAGTGGTTCATTTTTGCCCAACTATATTTCGGTTTAATACAGTGGGTTGAAAATACCTTTCAAGCACTTCGTAGTAAGTAAGGAGCGGCTCAACCCAACAGTAACCAAAATTAAAAATAGAGAATTTTGATAACAATAGATACATCAAAAGAATGGGCTTTTATGCTGATTCCAAACATATAAAATTTATTAGCTTTAATGTAACTCATCGAAAGCTACTGGCATGAGAAAATTTACCGGAGTTTCAAAAAAGAGAGAAACACCTTTAAAATGTCCTGTGATTTTATTGTAAATCACACTACCCGATTTAGCATACCAGAAAATCCTAGTTAAAAGGTTTCAAGCTCAAATCTACAAAAACGTGGAATTTTAATTTTGTATTTTTTTTTCCCAGAAGAGAGGTAACACATGCATGTTTAATAATTATTGTTTTTCTCAGGGGTGATCATAACGAACAAATAGGTCTAGAAGATCTGAAGAGGGCTCACTTGAACGGAAATCAAACGTTCTAGTACTATGTGAACAACAATATATGAACAATTTGTCCATTGTTCATATATAGTGGGTCTATTTGCCATTGCGAAACATACGGAAATTTTTGGAGACGAACATCGTACGGGAGGGATGATTTTTTGTGTGGGGAAAATTTGCGGATTAAATTTTGCATAAATTTTGCTGGTAGGGTTTGAAAAACGCTCAGAAACTAAAAAAACAAACAAAAACGAACCATTTTTCTACTGAAAGCAAGGAGCAGCATTAAAAAGTTAAACAAATAGAAATTGTTCCGTATATGAGGGATTCTACCCATTCCTCAACCCTCGCTTTTTACACTAAAATTGGAATTTTTGTCCCAATTCCTTAATAAAGATTGTCCAAACACATGGGTGATTGAATTTGAATGAGAAGTATTTTTAAAGAACTTCACAACTTTAGGTTAAAGATCAAGTGTTGAAGAAGGGGCAGCCTCCCCTCATGTACGGAACAGTTTCTGTTCGTTTTAAGCTTTAGTATTGGCCATTACTTTCAGTTAAATTTTTTTTTTATTTGACACAAATTTCCCGATAATGCCTTTCGAAGTGCCGTAGCTGACTTGTGCTCGAGTCATCTTGAGTGGCCAGTCATCGCTGTTTATTCAGTTTTGAGTGGGGATTAGTGATGTCACTGCGTAAGCACAGGCAGAGTCGACCCAGCTCTAAGCGGGTGCATGGAGAAATCTTGGGAAGGTCAAAATGAAGGCTGTGCTAAAGCACAGGATGGCTGACTTCCAACCCCAAATCGTTCTTCCTGGCTGAAAGACCGTTAAACGGAGATCAGCACCACCGGAATGGACTTTAAAGTCCAGTACCGTATTCTTTGCCTTTTTTTATTGTATGGTTGCTTATGCTCGTTCCAGGATGATATCGCTCATTATTTTTCTTTATTAATCCTTTTCAGAATATAATTTATAAAATTTAGTATAAATCCTCTTTTTTTGACGTTCTTTTTTTCTAATTGTAGGAATATTTATATATTTTTTGTATAAGAACGGAAATGTTGGATTTTAATAGAAATTTTACACCAAATTCGAATGTACAATCGGATTTCTGATTGCTCTCAGTCCTGCCCAATCAAACAGTTCGTGGTAACGAACTGTAGTAAGGAGCGACCCGGCTCAATAGTAACCAAAAGTCTAAAAAATGGAATTTTGGTACCAATAGCTACATTAAAAGAATCACATTTTAATGCTGATTTTAAATATATAAGTTCCATCAAGTTTAGTCTTACCCATCAAAAGTTACTAGCCTGAGAAAATTTGAGTTATTTTAGAAAATAGGGGAAAACACCCCCTAAAAGTCATAGAATCTTAACGAAAATCACACCATCAGATTCAGCGTATCAGAGAACTCTACTGTAGAAGTTTCAAGCTCCTATCTTCAAAAATGTGGAATTTTATATTTTTTGCCAGAAGGCAGATCACGGATGCGTGTTTATTTGTTTTTCTTTGTTTTTTTTTTCCCAGGGGTGATCGTATCGACCCAGTTGTCCTAGAATGTTGCGAGAGGGCTCATTCTAACGGAAATGAAAAGTTCTAGTTCCCTTTTTAATTGACCAAAAAAATTGGAGGGCACCTAGGCCCTCTCCCACGCTAATTATTTTCCCAAAGTCAACGGATCAAAATTCTGAGATAGCCATTTTATTCAGCATAGTCGAAAAACCTTATAACTATGTCTTTGGGGACGAGTTACTCCCCTTCAGTCCCCGTGGGAGGGGTTACAAGTTCAAAACTTTGACCAGTGCTTACGTATAGTAATGGTTATTGGGAAGTGTACAGGCGTTTTCAGGAGGATTTTTTGGTTGGAGGCAGGGGTTGAGAAGAGGGGAATATGCTGGGGGAACTTTCCATCGAGGAATTTCTCATAGGGGAAGAAAATTTCCATGAAGGGAGCGCAGGATTTACTAGCATTACTTAAAAAAAAACAATGAAAAAGTTTTTTTCAGCTGGAAGTAAGCAGCAGCATTAAAACTTAAAACGAACAGAAATTATTACCCATATGAGGGGCTCACCTCCTCCTAATACCTCGCTCTTTACGCCGAAGTATTTTTAGTAATTTCAACTATTTATTCTGCGGCTTTTGTGATTCAGGGGTCATTCTTAATGAATTGGGACAAAATTTAAGCTTTAGTTCAAAGAGCGAGGTACTGACGAGGGGGCGAACCCCCTCATATATGTAATAAAAACATAAGAATACAAAAGTTCTTTACGTAAGCTAATTTATAAGTTACGTATATCTTTTACTTATAAAAAGATTCGTAAAAAATTAAAAGTTCTAGTTGCCTTTTTAATTAACCGAAAATCGGAGGGCAACTAGGCTTCCTCCCCCGCTCTTTTTTTCTCAAAACCATTCGATCAAAATTATGAGAAAGCCATTTAGCCAAAAAAAAAAAAAAAATATACAAATTTTGTTTTAATTATTCCTCTGCGGAGAGCCAAAATCAAAACATGCATTGAATCAAAAACGTTCAGAAATTAAATAAAAAAAACAAGTTTTTTAATTGAAAATAAGTAGCGACATTAAAACTTAAAACGAACAGAAATTACTCCGTATATGAAAGGGGCTTTTCCTTCTCAACGCCCCGCTCTTTACGATAAAGTTTTTTACTGTTTTAAAATGTAGAGTTAAGAGAAAGAGCCAAACTTTAGCGTAAAGAGCGGGGCGTTGAGAAGGAAAAGCCCCTTTCATATACGGAGTAATTTCTGTTCGTTTTAAGTTTTAATATCGCTCTTTACTTTCATTTAAAAAACTTGTTTTTTTTATTTAATAATCTTATTGCACAATCCTTTCGCACCACCCGAGAGTTTTATTTTTCAATAAAACAATCAAACAAAAGACTAATATCAGAATATACAAATAAGAATTACTTATTACGACGTAGAAAATAAAAATAAGAATTACAGTGAAATAAAATCCCTGAACTGACGAGCTTTTAACAATCAATATGATTACATATAAAATATTCAGTTCAATTTTAATAGTGAGTGAAAATGGTAATTGCAGCTTCATTGAAACTGAAAACTTCACAACAAAGTTAACAAAGTTCTGGATTATGATTAAATTTGAAAAAAAAAGTTTGGATACGCTATAACGTGAGAAAAGTACAAATTAAGCCATATCATGGTCCAAGTTCATAGTGAACCGAGTTTGCAACGAATAAAAGAGCGAAAACTTCAGCAATTGGAAATTAAAATGAATAATAAAGTCAAACGCAAAATTAACAGTCACCCTAAATAAGGGTTAGGCGTGCCCCTCCCAACAGCTAAATCAACCCTAAATGCTAGTTTTGTTTGCACTGTACTGAAACTTTAGTATATTTAGGACATTATTTTTTAGAATATAAAAGAAAACAAAATACTAATCATTTTCAGTAGAAAATAAAAGGGAAAGTCGTCAGTAGCTTTTAATTTAATTTTATTTAAAAAAAAACTAAATTCAATTTCATTAGATTCTTCTGATAGCTAAATGAAATTTGTAATCTTCAAGAGGCAATATTGAGGCAATTTGTTGAGATTTCAATAAAAATTGAAACGTGTCCCTAAGAGAGTTTAAGAGGAGGGGGAGGCAGCCTAATTTTTATTTATTGTAACTTATATATTATGTGCTTCATATTTCACTTTGTAATCCCCTTTAATTTCTAGTCGTTTTAAACTCGACTAGCCGAATAGTTAGCATGCTAGACTTGAAAACCTTTGTCCCTGAGGATAGGGGTTCGAGCTCGTCATTTGGATTGGAACGGGGATCAGTTGTGTCACTGTGTAAGCTCAAACAGAGTCGACCAAGCTCCAGTTGGTTGCCAGGAGAAATTTTGGGAAGGTTAACAGGAAGGGTGTGAGAAAGCTCGGGATAGCTGGGCCTGAACCCCCAATTGATCTTCCTGGCTGAGAGACCATGAACGGAGATAAGTATCACGAGCAGGACTGTAAGGTCCAGTGCCGTACTCTTTACTTTTTTTTTATTGCATTGCTGTTTCTACTCGGTTCAGGATGAAACCGCTCCTTATTTTTCTTTAGAGAACCATTTTGGACAAAATTTATACAATCACTTATTTTGCCGCTTTCCTTGTTGACGTTCATTTGTTTTCTTCTAATTGTAGGAACATTTGCATATTTTTTGTACAACAACCGAAATGGCGGGTTGTAATAGAAACTTTACACAAAATTCGAATGTACAATCGGATTTTTGATCACTCTTAGTCGTGTGCAATCACCTTAGTGCTCAGTCTTTTGCGCTATCTCCGGATTTAGTTGGTTTTTTTTTCAATAAAACAAGGAAACCACAGACTAATACTAGAATATAAGCATAAATATTTTTGTGTAATAGAATCTGATTTTGCTTGTTTGTTTTTCCCATGGGCAAACGTTTTGAACTAGTGATTCTAGAATATCGGGTGAAGTCAAATTTAAAAGTGCAGAAATTGTTCCCTATATGAGGAGACCCTTTCCTCAACCCTTCTCTTTAAGCAAAAATTTGATGACTTTGTCACAATTCCGTAAGAAAGATTGTTCAAACACAGGGGTGGTTAAATCGGAATGAGAAGTATTTTAAAGAACTTTATAAATTTAGCTTAAAGACCGAGGTCTGAAGATGAGGCAGTCCCTCCTCATATGCGGAATAATTTTTGTTCTTTTTAAAGCTTTAATGCTGCTCCTTACTTTCAGTTACAGTTTTTTTTCATTTAATTCGACAAAAATGTGCCCCACAATGCCTTGAAAATTACCGTAGCTGACTCCTGCTCGAGTCATCTGGACAGACCAATCAACAAAAGGTTCGTACCACGAAACAAGTACAAGTAAATAGCTCTAATCTTGTTTTCATGCCTATGTATCTGCTTGTGCGCCGCAATGTGACGCATATCGAGTCATCTTACGTGTCTATGAATCAATTCGGCTTCAAGTCAATTAAAGCACTTGTCTCTTTTCAGTCGATATCATGACCGTATCGACTGAATTGGTCGACTGAATTGGTCGACCGTATCGACTGAATTGGTCGACCGTATCGACTGAATGGTTGATACCAAGACACCGTATCATGGGGGGATGGCTAGAGGTTTTGAACCCCTCCTCCTAGCGAAAAAAATTGGCTCATAAAATAAATTTCTATAAAAATTAAACAGATTTTTGATGCGTTTTTAAAGCTTTTTGTAACACCCCCCCTACGAAAAAAATGGCGTCCCAAAAAAGATCCTGGATGCGGCTCTGATTAATACATAGACTCCAAAATTTTTCAGAGGAAAACGTATATTTATATATTAATTAATCTATGGCTATGACAAACGAGGACGAAATATAATAAATGAATAATACAATTAAATTGCCGAGAAGGCAAGGGTAATATTAGCCCTTGGCTGATATTATCCTCTCTCTCTTGGCTACTTTGTTATTCATTTATAATTTTTTATTGATTTATTATACTTTTTCATTGTTTATCATGCGTCATGTATAGCAAGTGTGGTATTAGAATGTATTTGAATCTACGGTTAAGATTCAATCCAGTAAGCCAAATGAATCAATTGAAGAGGGAGAAGGATTCGTCCCCCCTAAAACACGTTTTCGGATGCTTGCTATATGCTCTGTGTTTTTCAGGTACTAATCTCCTGATTCTTTATATTCTGTTGGGAGTACTACTCGCGGTTGTGCCTCACTGATTTAGAAAAAGGCGTGACCCCTCCCCCTTACATTGCAGTGAATTGACACCACTATTTTAAACACATCTTAATAGAGTTGTATATTCTAAGCAATTTTAGTATAGAAGCAATACTCAGTTACAGAAACCATTGTATGAATTAAGATAGGACTCTACTATTCGTAATAATTTTCGTTCGTTTTTTTAATGCTGCTCCTTACTTTCAGTTGAAAAAACTTTTTCATATTTATCTTTTCATCGTTTTTTGAATAGTATTAGAAAATCCTGCGCCCCCATCATAGAAATTCTCTCCTCCCATGATAAATTCCTCCATGTAAAGATACTCCCATGTAACCCCCTCCCTATCCAAGAAAAAAAATCCCCTGAAAACGTCTGTACACTTCCCAATATCCATTACTATGCATAAACACTGGTCAAAGTTTGTAACTTGTAGCCCCTCCCCCGGAACTGTGAGGGAGTAAGTCGTCCCCCAAAGACATAGTTATTAGGTTTTTCGACTATGCTGAACAAAATGGCTATCTCAGAATTTTGGCCCGCTGACTTCAAGAAAAAATGAGCGTGGGAGGGGGTCTAGGTCCCTTCCAATATTTTTGGTCACTTAAAATGGGCACTAGAACTTTTAATTTCCGTTATAATGAGCCCTTTCGCAACAATCTAAGGCCACTGGGTCGATACGATCACCCCTGGGGAAAAGAAAAAAAAACAAATAAACACGCACCCGTGATCGGTCTTCTGGCAAAAAATAAGAAATTTTGTTCCAACTCATTAAGAATGACCCCTGAATCACAAAAGCCGTAGAATAAATAGTTGAAATTACTAAAAATACTTTAGCATAAAGAGAGAGGTATTTAGGAGGAGAAGAACCCCTCATATGCGTAATAATCTCTGTTCGTTTTAAGTTTTAATGCTACTCCTTACTTTCAATTGAAAAAACTTTTTCATGTTTAGTTTTTCATTTTTTTTATAGTAATGCTAGAAAATCCTGCGCCCTTTTCATTGAAGTTCTCTTCTCCCATGACATATTCCTCCAAGGAAAGATCCTCCCAGTAGCCCCTTCCCCTCAACCCTCCCCAAACCAAAAATCCCCCCTGAAAACGTATGTACACTTCCCGATAACCATTACTCTATGTAAACACAGGTCAAAGTTTGTAACTTGCAGCTCCTCCCCTGGGGGCTGTGGGGGAGGAAGAAAGCAGCCCCAAACACATAGTTATTATGGTTTTCAACTATGTGGAACAAAATGGCTATCTCAAAATTTTGACCCGTTGACTTTGGGGAAAAATGAGCGTTGGAGGGGGTCAATTTTTTTGGTCACTTAAAAAGGGCACTATAACTTTTCAATTCCGTTAGAATGAGCCCTCTTGCGACATTCTATGCCCACTTGGTCGATACGAGACCCTTGGGGAAAAGAGAAAAAAAACAAAAAACACGCACCCGTGATCTGGCTTCTGGTAAAAAATACGAAATTCCGCATTTTTTTAGATATGAGCTTGATTTTTGCCATAGGATTCTCTGATACGCTGAATACGATGGTGTGATTTTCGTTAAGATTCTATGAATTTTAGGGAGTGTTCCCCCTATTTTCCAAAATAGGGCAAATTTTCTCAGGCTCGTAACTTTTGATGACAAAGACTAAATTTGATGAAACTTATATATTGAAAATCAGCATGAAAAATCAAATTCTTTTGATGTATCTTTTAGCATAAAAGATCTGTTTTTTAGAGTTTCGTTAACTATTGAGCCGGGTCGCTCCTTACTACAGTTCGTTACCACGAACTGTTTGATTATGACCACCTTAATAACGTAGATATTAGGCTACATCTTCTGCAGATCATGTAATCAAACAGTTCGTGGTAACGAACTGTAGTAAGGAGCGACCCGGCTCAATAGTAACCAAAACTCTAAAAAATTGAATTTTGATATCAATAGCTACATCAAAAGAATCGCATTTTAATGCTGATTTTAAATATATAAGTTTCATCAAGATTAGTATTACCCATCAAAAGTTACGAGCCTGAGAAAATTTGCCTTATTTAGGAAAATAGGGAGAAACATCCCCTAAAAGTCGTAGGATCTTAACGAAAATGACACCATCAGATTCAGGGTATCAGAGAACCATACTGTAGAAGTTTCAAGCTCCTATCTACAAAAATGTGGAATTTTGTATTTTTTGCCAGAAGACAAATCATGGGTGCGTGTTTATTTGTTTGTTTTTTTTGTTTTTTTTTTCCCCAGGGGTCATCGTATCGACCAAGTGGTCCTATAATGTCGCAAGAGGAATCATTCTAACGGAAATGAAAAGTTCTAGTGCCCTTTTTAAGTGACCAAAAAAATTGGAGGGCATCTAGGCCCCCTCCCACGCTCATTTTTTTCCCAAAGTCAACGGATCAAAATTTTGAGATAGCCATTTTGTTCAGCATAGTCGAAAACCATAATAACTATGTCTTTGGGGATGACTTACTCCCCCACAATCCCTGGGGGAGGGGCTGCAAATTACAAACTTTGACCATTGTTTGCATATAGTAATGGTTATTGGGAAGTGTACAGACGTTTTCAGGGGGATTTTATTTTGTTTGGGGGTGGGGCTGAGGAGAGGGGGCTATGTTGGAGGATCTTTCCTTGGAGGAATCTGTCATAGGGAAAGAAAAATTCAATGACAAGGGCGCAGGATTCTCTAGCATTACTATAAGAAAACAATGAAAAATAAACATGAAAACGTTTTTTCAAATGAAAGGAAGAAGTAGCATTGAAACTTAAAACGAACAGAGATTATTACGCATATGAGGGGTTCTAAAAAAACTTTAGCATAAAGAGCGAGGTATTTAGGAGGAGATAAATACCTTGCTCTTTATGCTAAAGTATTTTTAGTAATTTCAACTAGTTATTCTAGGCCTTTCTGATTCAGGGGTCATTCTTAAAGAATTGGGACAAAACTTACGATTTAGTGTAAAGAGCGAGGTATTAACGAGGGTACAAACCCCCTCGTATACATAATAAAAATATAAGGTTATGAAAGTTTGTTACGTAAGTTAATTCTTAAGTTACGTATATTTTTTACTAATAAAAACGTTCGTTAAAAATTAAAAGTTCTAGTTGCCTTTTTAAGTAACCGAAAAATTGGAGGGCAACTAGGCCTCCTTCTCCACCCCTTATTTCTCAAAATCGTCTGATCAAAACTAAGAGAAAGCCATTTAGCCAAAAAAAGAATTAATATACAAATTTCATTTTAATAGTTTATGTGCGGAGAGCCAAAACCAAACATGCATTAATTCAAAAACGTTCAGAAATTAAATAAAAAAAACTAATTTTTTTAGCTGAAAGTAAGGAGCGACATTAAAACTGAAAACGAACAGAAATTACTCCGTATATGAAATGAGTTGTCCCCTCCGCAATCCCTCGCTCTTTACGCTAAAGTTTGACTCTGCCACAATTCTACTTTTTAAAACAATTTAAAGCTTTAGCGTAAAGAGCGAGAGATTGCGGAGGGGACAACTCATTTCATATACGGAGTAATTTCTGTTCGTTTTCAGTTTTAATGTCGCTCCTTACTTTCAGCTAAAAAAATTAGTTTTTTTTATTTAATCAAAGAAAAAGAGGCACAAGAACAACAGTTTTAATCGTTACACATACAGTATTATTTGTTGGTATTTAAAGCAATAATGCTGTTTTAAGATTTTTTTAAGGTTTAACGATTTTTACTATTGACAAAGACAAAATTAGATTTCGCCTATTTTGTGAAGAAAGAGTCAGGAAGTTTCTGCTTTGTTAAATCGAAGAACTGGCGTTTTGTTTGAAACAAAAGTATAACAATGTAATAAGTAATAAGAATGATTAAAACCAAAGCGTGCTTCTAACAAAGTTGGTAGCTTTTTCAAATCAAATATGTAGCTCTGTTGGAAATTCCTGGAAATTAATTTTATCCTTATCTTAATGATACTGATGTCCCCATTTATATTGAGCTATACCGATCCTGAAAACGTCTGTATACTTCCGAATAACCAATACTATGTGTAAACAATGGGCAAAGTTAATAGCTTGCAGCCCTTCCCCCCGGGACTGTGGGGGATCAAGTGGTCCTCAAAGACATAGTTATCAGATTCTTCGACCATCCTGAAAAAGATAGCCGCCTCAAAATTTTGATTCGGTGACATTGAGAAAAATGAGCGTGGGAGGGGGCCTAGTTGCCCTCCAATTTTTCGGTTACTTAAAAGGAAACTAGAACTCTTAATTTCGATTAGAATGAGTTCTGTCTTGAAATTCTAGGACCGGTGGGTCGATATTATCACCCCCTGGGGAAGAAACAACAACAATAAAACAAATAAACACGCATCCGTGATCTTTCCTCTGGAAAAAAATATAAAATTCTACATTTTTGCAGATAGGAGCTTGAAACCTCTACAGTAGGATTCTCTGTAAATCTGATGGTCTGATCTCATTAAGAATCTATGACTTTTAGGGTGTGGTTCCCCCTTTTTTGGAAAATAAGGCAAATTTATCTCCGACTCATACTTTTTGATGGGTAAGACTAAGCTTGGTGAAACTTATATACTTAAAATCAGCACTAAAATGCAATTCTTTTGATTTATATATTGGTACTAAAATTTCGTTTTTTTTTCTAGAGTTTTGGTTACTATTGAGCTGGGTCGCTCTTTCCATGAACTGTTTGAAACCATATCTTTCTTCGCATATGTTTCATGATTTTTTCATTTTTATTTG